>NW_027556098.1:198649186-199249186 GCF_003287225.1 Phascolarctos cinereus
TGTACTTCCTTCTTCAACTGGCCAATTGTGTTTTTAGGGACTTGTTTTCTTCAGTGTATTTTTTTTCCAATTGGCCAATTGTATTTTTGAAGGACTCTTCTACCTCTCTCATTTGACTATTAAAATCCTTCTTGAGCTCTTCTAAGAAGGCTTTTTGGGCTTCAGACCAGTTCATATTCCCTTTTGTTGTTGCAGATGTGGGTTTGTTGACAGTGTCCTCTTCAGAATTTCTGTCTTGATCTTCACTCTTCTCATAATATGAATCTATGGTACATTTCTTTTTACTCATGGTATTTCTTTATTCCCTGGCATTTAAAGAGTTTGAGCTCTCCTGCTGTGGAACAGAGGGCACTGACCCAAGCTTCTTGTGTTGGGAGCCTAGGTCTTGGTCACTGGCTTTGTGTGCTGGGGCCTTTTATGTTGGCAATTGGAGGTTGTAGGTTTCTGGCAGCTTACCTCGTGTTAGGCCGGAATCAGCAAGGCTGGGACTTTAGGAAGACTTTAGGTTGCTTTCTTCTGCTCCTTTCAGATGAATGTTGCAGGGTGTTTATCCGCCTGGGGCCCCCTGCAGTGCTGCTTCCCCTATTTTTGTTGAGGCACTGGGAGACCCATTTGCTGGGCTGCTGTACTGCTCCCCATTTTTCTTCCAGTTCAGCTGTTCCAGGGTTTTTTTTCTGGTGTGATATTTCTAGGTTTTCAGAGGTTGATAGGGGAGAGTGAGAGCAACTACCTTTTCACTCCGCCATCTTGGCTCCCAGAAGCAGAAATCGCTGAGTCTTTTTTCTCAAGATTTTTTATTTTTCTCTTTCCTTTTAATGAGTCCTCAGGAGCATTTTTAATTTCCGTAGTTAACCTGCTTCTTCCCCATCATTTTTGCTAGATGAAACCCAAAGATTTTCTCAGTAGCTCATTCAGAGACAAGGCAGACTTGGTCTTTGTGACAAAATGCCCATATTCCCACCCTTCTACCCTCCAAATGAGTATGATTTGAAGGCTGATCTTACTATGCATCTAGAACTTTTCTGTACTAAATAAGAATTTTAAACATTCAAGGAGAGATAATTGAGACTTCCCTCAGAAAGACAGAGATTAATAATGTATTACAAAATCCTATCAGTCAGTCAACAATCATTTATTAAGTACCTGCTATGGGCTAGCCACTCTGCTGTGAGCTAGGGAATGCAAAGACAAAAATAGAAGTCTTAGCTGTCAAGAAGCTTACATTCTATTACATTTGGAAATACTGTGCAGAGAATAAAATTCCAGTAACTTAATGGCAGATAACAGCTGAAGTGGTAAAAAAAAAATTAATAAGACATTCAGAAAGAAAGGGAAAAATTGAGATGGAACAGATTTTAGGGTGAACTGACCAAAAGTGCAGATACTAGGAACTCATCCTTCTAGATTAGAAAAATCTGTATCAAAAAGCAAAAAAGAAACTGAGGTTGCCCTTCTCAGTAAGACCAATTCTTCTATATATACCTTTGATCTCGTCCTTTCCTGTCATTTCTGGTCAGTTGTCCCCATTATCATTCTCAGTCTATAATCTTCAATCTGTTCTATTTATAGATTTCTTTCCCATTGCCTAAAAATATGCTTGTCTACCCCATCCTTAGGAAAAAAAAATTTGTTTCACTCCTACTAACTTATACTTTATCTTTCCTTTCCTTTTTAGCTAAATTCATAGGGGGAAAAATCTATATTCAGTGTCTTTACCTTTTTTTACTCTTTTTTTGGGGGGGAACAGGGTTTAAGTAATTTGTTTTGATTTTTACACTGAAGTGCCCCCTATAATTCTTCTCCCATGTAGTATGCTCTTCTACAATCCCATCAACAACAAACTTAAGCAAAACCTTTCTCCTTCTCTTCCATACCCTTTGCAACCTGGATTCAACCTTCTTCTTCTGAAATTGCTCTCTCTAAAATTAGTAGGGATCTCTGAATTGCCAAATGGCCTCTTTCTTGACCCTTTACAGCATTTAACAGTATTGATCACCTTTTTTTTTTCTGGATACTCTCTCCTCTCTGGATTTTTATGACTGTTCTCTCTTAGTTCTCATCCTACTTGCCTGACAGCTTTTTCTCATCTCCTTTGCTGAATCTTTATCCCTTTCACTGTCATCGCTACTTGCCTGGGACTACTTCAGTAGCCTTTTAATTGTACTTCCTGAGTTGTTTCTACAGTCCAATCCAGATTCCATAGTGATTTTCCTAAAAAGCATAGATCTGAGTATGTTACCCCCTTAGTCAATAAATTCTGCCATCATTGCCTGGCCATACCCCCATAAAATCCAAAGCTTCTCTAAGGTAACCTTCTACATATGCTGCATGTGTTTAATATGTATACTTATTTATATACCTGTCTCCCTGACTAGAATGTAGGCTACCTGAGGACAGGAATTATTTTTAGCATATAAGAAACACATCTGTTGAGCACATAGGAAGCTTGATTGATTTATTGATTGATTTCTTGAGTTACTTGCCTAATGTAACACAACTAATTAGTGTTGGCCAAGCCAGATCAGAATTTAGGTCTTCTGTCTCCTAGGCCAGTTTGTTTTCTATCATATCATATATAGAACATGCTTGGTTTTCTTTTTTTTTTTCTGTAGCTCGACCTGTAGCCTCCATTTTGGAATTTCTTCACCAGATTCTTTATATAGATAACTCCTTTTCCATTTTCTAATATTTTTTCAGTGCAACACTCACTTTCTACCAGTTTTTCTTCATTGGTAAATGGAATTTGACGTTTCTTCCTTCTCTCATTTGTTAGGCTCTTTTATCTTCTGTAAAGGTAATGACAGTTCTATATTTGACGTACCTAAAAATACCTTTCTTCCAGAGGTATACATTATATGTATGTGTTATCTTTAAAGTTCAATTGATTTATTCCATAGTGCTTTTTATTAAAGGTCTTTATTAGTGGGGAAGTCTGCCCTTTGAAGAGTCATACATAACTGATACACAGAAAGATGAGTAACAGAAACTGTATTAACAGTTTTATACAAGTTTCTAATGATTCACTCCAGACATGCCATTCTATATATTGTTTGGGGTTTTTTGTTTTGTTTAACTTCATTTTGCAATTCTTTTTCACATTTATTTCCCCTTCCAAATGTATGCTTAAAAAAATCAATGGCAGTCCTCTGCTATTACTTCTTTGATACTTTAAATTTCTTTTCCTCCCATTCTTATGGCCTTATATCTGTTCTATCAATTCTTGCTCCAATTCTTCTATTATTTCTACTATTTGCATATTTATATATTTTCTCTTCTGCTGCTATTACTAGGGCAATGTCCAATGAAAAAGTTTTCAGACAACAAATAGAGCCTTCAAAGTTTAATGACACTCTATTTTGTAACTAACACCAAATCCTAATCCTTCCCCCATACTCTTTTTTTAGTGGTGATAAAGAAGAGTTAACCTCCCTTTTATCCATAAATAACCAGATTTTCTGTTTTTGTAGGAAATAGACATTCCAAAAATCAGTCAGAATTAGCTGTGTATCCTTTACCCAATGTAATTTTTCTAATGTTCAAAAGAAAATTTCAGTTTTTATGTAAAATATTTTAGTAATTCTATAATTTAAAGTGGTTATCAATGAATCTTAATTTTGAGTGTGTTTTCCTCAGATGCTTTTCAGTTGGGTCTTGTGGAACGAGAAATCAGTGAATTGCTACAGGGATTACATCGAGTCCAGACTCCACGACCAACTCAGAGACCTTTTGTTGAAAAAGATGGATACATCAAACAGAAGGAAATTTGTTCAGATGATGTCTGCTCCATATGTCAAGAAGTACTCCTAGAAAAAAAGCTACCAGTCACCTACTGCAGGTTATTTTTCTCTTGAGATAAGAAAGTTAAGGAAAAATTCTTTCTAAATTGGCTTGTCTTTACCATTTAGAGAGATGGCATGTGATGATTCATTAATACAAGGAACAATATGAATTGAATGTGATCTCAGTACCAATTCAATTGATTCAGAGTTATTTATGGTAATACAATGGAAAGGCTGGCTTACGAATACAATCTGTGAAACCTTGGACAAAACAGTTAACTTACCTGTCTGCCTCAGTTTCCTCTTTGCTGAATGAGAGGGTGGGACTAGAAGACTTCTTGGATCCCTTCTCAGCTCTCTTAATCTGTGAATCTATTAATTATGAGGTTTCCCAAAATGAAAAATTAAACCTTTTCTATGAAAGATAGCCTATTGTAAGAATTGTTTTCATACTGTTTTCTATGGTAAACTTTAAAGGATCAAAAATTAAATTAGGCTTACAAAATCAATCCTAGCCTTTAATTTCAAATTAAAATTGCAAAATAATTTATATGCATAATTTATATGATTACATACATATATGTACATATATACATGTGCATGTATACATGTGTGTATATACTTCGAAGGTAAAGAAATGATGTAATACTATTATATTTATGGTAGCACTTTAAAATATAAAGCTGTTCCCTCACTTTGCTATGGTAAAATACCTTATAGTTTTCAAAATCTATTTCAAAATATTTTAATATATAAATAATATATATTATATAACATATATAATATAATATATAATATATTGTAATATATAATACATATATAATGTAATATATTCTATATTATATTATATGATATATAATATATAAATAATAATTTAAATGTTTTAAATGTTGATAAGTACTTCAAAAATTTATTTGCACTTAAATATTTGAAGAATAAATAAAATTTTGAAGTAGTTATCAATATTTAAATTTAATAAATTTCATAATTTTATAATTCAATATATATTTGTGACAATATAAAATAAATGAATATTAATAATTAAATACATTTAATAAAATGATATTTTAAAATATTGTTCATGCTAATCCATCTTCTTAAAAAATGTTGCATTCTTTTATTTCCATTTCTTTCATTCATTTCCATCAATAATCTTCTCCCAATATTTAGGGAGCTTAGTTTTCCATACCTGTTTTATCAGCTTTTATCTGATTTAAGAAAATATTACATTTCCAAAGTGTTTCCTGAAGTATAAGTAAAGAACTTCATATAATCATAGAACTGCTGAAGTGGATAATATTTTAAAAGTAATCTAATCCAGCGTTTGTGAAACATAAATCCTATTTACTGCATCCTGAGTATCAGTTTCAGATCTCTGCTTGTCACTGATGAACAATTCATTATCCACCAAAGCAAACTATTCCATTTTTGGACAGCCTTATTTATTTCAAGATATTCCTTATTTTATATTAAGCCAAAATCTGCCACCCTAATTTCCAGCAATTGGTCTGGCATTTGCCTTCTAGTGCCAAACAGAACCAATTTAATACTTTGCTGCATGATAACCTTTTAGATATTTAAAAGCTATACCCCTTAAAGCCTCCTCTTCCCCTTTCTAAACATTCCTAGTTACTTCATTCAGTTCTTGTATGATTTGCTTTTGAGTCTCCTTACTAGTTTAACCACATTCTTCACCCACCAATGTGTTCTAGCTTATCTTAAACCTTTCTAAAATGTGACCCCCAACACTGGACATCATCAGTACTCCAAGATATTCCTCTCTTCTCCAAACTCTATTTATGAGTTGTTTTTTAAGCCCATGAACAGAATTGTGAATTTACTCCAATCAATTTTCATCTTGTTTAGGTATAAGATAATGACATATTTGTGGATCCTTATTTATTTATACATTGTGTTATTCCTCCCCTAATTTGTGTCACTTGAGAAGCATATTATCTACATCTCACTGAAATCACTAATAAAATGTTGAAGAGAATATAGTTAAGGTCAGGACTTTGAGGTAGCAGACCTCTGGGGAGCTCTTTATGTTGATCCACTAATCAACTCTCTAGGTTTAGTCAGTCAAACAATTCTAACATTTCTCTGTAAGGGTATTATGAGAAATTGACCAAGTGATACCTGAATGAGATCCAGTTATATTATGTCTATGGATTTTCCCCATTATCCTATTAAGTAACCATGTCAAAAAAAAAAAAAGAAGAGGAAGAAGAGGTAGAAGTATGCTTGTCTGCCATACAAATTCTCTATCCATGCATATAGGCTCACAGTGACTGCCTCTTCCTTAAGTGCTTATACTCTGTCCTTTTAAAAATCCATTCTAGAATTTTTACAGGAAACAATGACAAGCTCACTGGACAACAATCAACAGTCAATATTTAAAGTCTGTCTTCCATAGCTTTTGTTAATCTACTGTTTGTATGCCTCAAGTCCTGCAGCATCTCCCCTATTCGCTACAAATCCTTGGAAACAATATAATTTTTAAAATCTGAGATTTTAAAGATATAACAATATATAACATTATGGTAAGTGGGTGAGATTTTTAACTGTAATAAGTAATTCTCATGATATTCCACCAGTCCTACCCCAACCTCTCTGCTGACCTCCAATCTCATATCACCAGCTGCCTTTTAACTAGCTATCCAGTAGACATCTTAAACTAAATATATCTAAAATAGAGCTCTTTGTCTTTCCCCTTAAACTCTACTCCCACCTTCCCTATTACTATAAGGAAACCACGCCATGCACCCCGTCCCTAAGGTTCAAAACATAATAGTCATCCTCAGTTCTTCATCTCTGTCCTCCCTGTCATATCCAATCTTTTGCCAAAACCTATTGATTTCACCTTTGCAACATCTCTCAAACATCGCCCCTTCCTTTTCTTCTCTAACACTTGCCACCACACTAGTGCATGCCCTCATCACCTCATGCTTGGACTATTACAATATCCTGCTGGTGAGTCTCCCTGCCTCAGATCTCTCCCTACTCCATCCTCCACTCATCCACCAAAGTGATTTTTCCTAAAGTGAAGATCTGACGATGTCACTCTCCTACTTAATAAAACTGTGGTTCCCTATAGCCTCCAGGATCAAATACAAAATCCTCTGTTTGGCAATCAAAGCCCTTCATAACTTAGTCCCCTCCTACCTTTCCAGTCTTCTTACACCTTACTCCCTATTACATACTCTTCTATTCAGTGACACTTGCATCCTGGCTGTTCCACAGATAAGATACTCCATCTCTCAGCTCCTGACACTTTCTCTGGTTGTCCCTTATGCCTGGAACACCCTCCCTCCTCAACTTCACCCACTGGCTTCCCTGGATTCCTTTTAAGTCCCAACTAAAATCTCATCTTCTATTGAAAGCCTTTCCCAAGCCCTCTTAATTCTAGTGCCTTCCCTCTTATTTCTTCTATTATCTTGTATATAGCTTCTTTGTTTGTATTTGTTTGCATGTTGTCTCTACCATTAGATTGCGAACTCCTTGAGGGTAGGGATTGTCTTGGCCTCTTTGAATCCTGCTTAGCAAAGTGCCTGGCACATAAGCACTTAATAAATGTTTAGTGATTGATTTATTAATTGATTTTTTTATTTTACAAATGAAGCACTAATGAAATAAAATCCTACAATAAATGTAACAGGATAAATTGAAAATTTTCTGGTCTAACTCTTCTGCTTAGCACTTCCTAGAAATGTATAATTCGGTAGAGACAAAGAAATTATACCTAGAAATCAATTCAGAACTGTGTGTTATGAGGGGGGAAAGTTGTAGTAACTTTCTGATGGTAACAATTAATTTGATGTAACAATTCTTGGTGATGCACGGTTAGCAGAGAAACAGATTTGATGGTACATTGAATAGTTATGTTATTGGTGAAAAATAACTTTTGCAAATTCTCTGTTATTTCTACCAGGTATGGTTGTGGTAATAGTGTTCATATAAAATGTATGAAAATATGGGCTGATCATCAGGATAAGTCATCAAAAAACCCTGTTGTCAAGTGCCCTCTGTGCAGGGAAGAGTTTGCACCTTTAAAACTTATTTTAGATGAATTCAGAAACTCCAACAGACTTGTGACAGCAGCAGAGAAAGAAAGGCTTGACAAACACCTTGGAATTCCATGTAACAACTGCAGACAGTTTCCAATTGAGGGAACATGTTATAAGTAAGTATCAATCATTTTAAAAATTAGAAAAATAGGGGCAACTAGGTGGCACAGTCGATAGAGTACTGGTCCGGGAGTCAGGAGGACCTGAGTTCAAATGTTGCCTCAGACACTTAACACTAGCTATAATGCTAGGCAAGTCACTTAACCCCAGTTGCCTCACAAAAAATAAATAAATAAATTTTTTAAAAATTAGAAAAATAGCCTTTATTTTTCACACTATTGAAGCTTCTTAACTCAATAAATCCTAGTTTAATGACTCACCTTGGCATGCAAATGACTCTGAAAACCCCTTCAAGAAGAGCCCAAGCTCTGATAGGTGTATCCAAGCTAGAAACAGATGGTTTTGCCTGAGGACCAGGTTAGCTAACTTATAGAGAAGATCATTGCCAGAAGGATGACCACTAAGGTATTGAATTTTTCAGACCCAAAAATTAAAAGAAACATTGAGGGGTTATAGGCTACATTGGTGGAGATTTCTCAAATTACCAATCTTTCAAAGTGAATAGTAACTTCCTAGCAGCATTGCATGTTCCAGTCTAGTCTCTGTTCTGAAAGAGCTTATAATCTAATGGGGAAAACAACAATATACAAACAAGATACATAAAAGATAAATTGGAAATTATCTCAGAAGGAAAGCATTAGCATTGAGGATAGGGAAAGGCTTCTTGGATAAGGGAAGACTTTAGCTGTAACTTGAAAGAAGCCAACAGGTAGCAATGAAGAGTGTCAAAATTCCAGGCATGGAGGACAGCCAGTGAAAACAATCTGAGGCAAAGACATAACAAATCAAAAGTCTCCTGTTAATCCCAGCCTTTTTAAATGGACTGTTAAAATCTGTTGCATTTCCTTTTTTGTCAGCTTTCCCATATATTTTTAAGAAGAATTATTTCCTTTTCCATTCTACTGAAACATTTGCCTTTTGAGTTATTTTTGGAATATGTTTTGAATAAATCCAGTTTTTGTTATTTTTCTATTTGTCTTTTTTAAAGAAAAGAATTCTCCAGCCGTATTTCACTCTACTCTCCTTCATGTAAGAGTACTACTCTATGTTCCAGCCAAACCAAGCTAATATCTATTGCTCTATATAGTTCTGTCTTCTAATTCCATGCATTTGCCCAGGTTGTTGACCAGGCCACATTCTTACCTAGTAAAATGTTTCACTTTCTCCAAGAACCACTTTATACTTCACCTTTTCTATAATATTTTTCCTAATTCCCTCACAGATAAAAGTGATCTCTGTCTCTTTTTTTGTTTTTGTTTAGAGTTCTACACTTTGTTTAGACATCTCCTTTTCCCTTATCATATTCTGCTTTGTAGCATACTTATTTGTGTATGAGACAGTATGTCAGATAGCCAAGCAGTGTAGTTAGATGGAGCCCTGGACCTGGAGTCAGGAAGGCTTGAGTTCAAATTCAGCTTGAGACATTTAACTAGCTGTATGACCCTAAGCAAGTCACTTAAGCTTCTGCGCCTCAGTTTCCTCATGTGTAAAGTGGGAGTAATAATAATACCTGTCTCTCAGAATTATTGTAAGAATAAAATGGGATAATAATTATAAAGCAATTTGAAAACCCTATGGTACCATATAATACTAGTTATTATTTGTGTACAGATGAATAATAATCTCTCATCAGACTGTAAGCTGCTGGAGGGTAGGGGTTGAAATTTTCATCTTTGTGCCCTCCTTCCCTAGTACAATATCTAGCATACAATAGTTGATTAATACATATTTTTTAATTGTTAAAGTATGCTACAATCCTAACTGATATTCAGATTAATAGACTGAAGAACACTGTAAACTCATCAATTATAAATACATTTAACTTATACTCATTTGGGAAATGAGCCAATAAAGATTTTCATTAATTTTGAAACAAAAGTATTCTGGTAATTCTTAGTTAATTAGAATTTTTAGTTCACTAGAATATCTCATATCCCAGTTTATCAGTGTTTTATTTTCATAGTTTTATTCCTTAGGAAGTTTTGTGGTGTCCTTAATGTTCAAGTTGGAAGAAAAAAATAACCAAGTGATCATAATGCTTTTTTTTCTTTCTCCAGTAACAATGGAGACTTTATAAAAATTATCAAGGATATATTGTGCTTATCATAAGTTAATGTTTTTAATACAGGTATAGTGTGAGAAATTTTAGAAATTTATTTTGGTGATTTCAGAAACTAAAACTATACTTAAAACATCATTTTTGTAGTTTACATAGTCTACTGAATCTTAAGTATGCTATCACCTTTTCTTTTCCAAATAAGTCAGAATTTAATTCTTGAAGCCATTAGAAGTCTCGCTAATTTTGTTTTTACATATTTGAAATAAATTATTCTTCTTGATCAGTTTTCAATTTCATATGGTAAGTAATAAAAGATATTAGGATAGCAAGAAAATACATCATATTGTATGTGTGTGTGTGTGTGTGTGTATGTGTTACATATACAATATAAGAATTATGTGCTTGTTAATCCTCAGGGCTTCCTAAGAAACATTCGTTAATCCTCAGGGCTTCCTAAGAAACATCTATTTTTAGAGTATATTTGTGTCTTTTCCACCCCCCTTAGTTTTTAGGTTGGTGATCTATATACAGTTGCTATTAAATGATTGTTGATTAAATGAATAACTGCTAGGTTATACTTTGTGTCCTGGATAGAGTTAGAGTATGGGAGCTACCAATGACAAAGAGTAGGCCTAGGAGGAAGGATGCTATAGTAGAAAGACTTCTGGACATGGAGTCAGAAGCTTTGGGTTCAAGTTGTAACTCTGTCACTTGTCAGCTATGTCACTTTCACCCCTTGGACCTGTCTCCTCATTTGAACTATAAGATTATCTCTAAGAGCCTTTCCCATTCTATGACCTATCATGTAGGACTACATAATTTGATTTTGAGTTCTAATATTCTGTGACTTTCCCAAGGGTTGAGTTATTGTCTTTATACAGGTAACTCTCAAATCTATAAATCCAGCTCTTTCCTAATCCTCATTTTCATATCATCACTTGTCTTAGAGACATTTCCCACTAGATGTCCCATAAGTTCTTCAAACTCAACTTGTCAAAAACAGAATTCATCCCTTCCCCTAAACCTGCCTTTCTTGGCTTCCAATTTCTGTTGAGATTACCACAAATACAACTCACCCAGTTTCACAATATCAGAATTATCCTAGATTCTTCACCCAGACCCCAATTAATTTTCAAGTCATTGATTTTGTCTCCACAACATCTCTCAAATCCCTCCTTTTTCTCCACCACTGGGCCATCACTCTAATTCAGGCCTTTATTACTTGTAATTGGGACTATTACAATAGCCTTCTAATTAGTTTCCCTCTCTTCTAATTCTCCTCCACTTCATACTCCTTATAGATGCCAAATTGATAGTCCTAGAACACAGGTCTGACGATTTCAGTTCTCTGCTCAAGAAGCTCAGTAGCTTCCTGTTGCCTTTAAGATTGAATACAAATGCTTCTCTTTTGCATTTAAAGCCCTTCACAGTCTGACTCCAGACTTTGCAGCTAAACTGGCCACCTTGTTCTTCACACATTACATAATTTAATACTATAGGAAGGAAGATTACTACGGTAAAAATAGTCATAGAAGACTTCTTGGAGACAGTAGGCTTAAACCAGGCCTTTAAGAAAGGGTAGGAGATTCAAGAGGAGTGAGGGAAGAACTTCATAGGAAAACTACCAGACATGCTGCTCAATCATAATCCAATCTCCATATCTTTGCATGGACTATCTCCATGTCTGAAATGCATTCATTAACTCTTCAACTTCTGAGAAGCTCTAGGTATTTTCAAAGCTCAGCACGTGATTTTCCCCTCTCTGACTGTTTCTTTCCCCCTCAGAAACAACAACAAATATTTTGTATTTACTTTGTATATATTTTGCATCTACTTAGATATGTACATATTGTTTCACTTGATAAAATGTAAACTCTTTAAGTACTGGAACTGCTGCGTTTTATATTTGTATACCCAGTACCTAGTATAACCTCTGTTAACACAGTAGGTATTTAATAAATACTTGTTGATTAATCAGTTGAGAAGCAATAAAGAGGTACAGGTGAATTTAATGAAGCCTATGAAAACCAGAGAAATATAATTAAAGGAGGCAGGATATAATGAAGATATGTAAACCATTGCCTTAGGTAGAAGAGGAATAGATCAAATGTTACATAAAATTTAGCATACCATACACAGAGGTGATTTTTTTTTCCATGGTGACCTAAAATATCAAAATACAAAACGACCATCAGACCTGTAGTGACAATGATTTAACCTTGGAAACAGGGGCAGAAGGTACTAAGAATTAAATAATTCTTATACTGTTAGTTAACACTGATTTAATTGTTAGTATTCTCAGCATGTAAACCAGTTGCCAGTGAGTTGACATATTAGTAGAAGAAGTATACTTCATCCATATTGACATTCTTGCTACAAATGAATGCTACACTAAAACTTTCAAGATATAGAAAGAATCAGAAATGTATTTTGAATGGATCCCCTATGGAGGGTTTATAGAAAGACTTGGAAGAGAATTACAGAGATTAAGAAGGAAGCATAGTAGCTTTGACCCGTGCTAGTGGAAGATGACCCAAGATTTATGTGACCTTGGTTATATCTCTTGAAGGATAGATAGATAGATAGATAGATAGATAGATAGATAGATAGATAGATAGATAGGTAGTCTTTCCATCAATACATAGATTGATTTATATTTATCTATTTATATAGACTAGAATTCATAACCATTTATAAAGAGCCATGATAGAGAAGTATATGAGTGAGGTAGAAAGCTAAAATAACATTTGGCTGTGACAAATCCAACACTTAGTGTTCTATAAATGTAGTTAGTCATTCAACTATATTGACTCTCAAATTTTCACATGTAAAGCATGAACAGTAAAATTCACACTGGTGATTTCACAGTGTTGTTGTATAGCTATTACTATCAGAATGTACCTGATTAGAAGATAAAATAATGATCAATTATAGAACATATTATACTCTGATAATAGAGGATGATAATAATGTTCATGAGAGGCAGCCTGGTGTAGTAGAAAGAGACAGCTAGATTTGGAATCAGGAGACCTGAGTTTGTATCCTGGTCCCAATACTTACTAGTGGCAAAATGAGGATTTAAAATCCCTGTAGCTCTTACCTCAGTTGTTGTGAGGTTTAAATGAGATAAAGTTCTGTACAGGCTTTGCAAACCTTAAAGCGCTTTATAGATGTCAACAATTTTACTGTTGTTTTATTATTTTCAATTATCTGTATTATAGGAAGTCTTCATCTTAAGCCTACTGATCATTAATTAGTGAGGAATCTAAATAATCATTAGCTTTATTGAACAGTCATTGAAACATGCCCCAGGAAGGTTAAAGGTACAAAGGCTTTGATTTATCATTGTTTACGTTAGTCTGAAATATAAACTATTCATTTCCAATGTGTTGCAGTATAGAATCGAGCAGTGAGATTGTTTTAGAACTCCTCTTACGTGAAGTGGCCAAAGAAGAATATTATTATCAGTATAAAGTGAATTTTGAGAATATTAAAATATGTTTTATATGTAATACCTTAAATGGTTGAAAGCCAAATACACATAAATTGTAGATTAAAGATTGCGTTTCTCCATCGATGCCCTTCTTTAATGTGACTAATAAATAAGAGCGAGTGTAAACAGTAAGCAAGAAAAAGCAAAAACAGTAATAGTAAATGTCATTTATCTATCTATTGGTGAATATATTCAATAAGAAATATTGCCTTTTGGGGGCAGCTAGGTGGCACAGTGGATAGAGCACCGGCCCTGGATTCAGGAGTACCTGAGTTCAAATCCAGTCTCAGACACATAACACTTGCTAGCTGTGTGACCCTGGGCAAGTCACTTAACCCCATTGCCTAGCCTAAATAAATAAAATAACATTTTTTAAAAAAAAGAAATATTGCCTTTTTGATGCAGTGTGGCCTAGTTCATGAAGAAAGAATTGTCCTCAGAGATAGGAAGACCAGAATTTGAATTCCATTGCTAGCACAAATGGACTTGTGACCCTGGACTCAGCCTTTCAGTGTTTTAGAAAACTCTGTAAGACTTTGTTATAGAAAGGATGTTGATATCCATTGATAGAGGGACTTTTCTCCTACACGAATTCCCTATACAAATGAAATCACAGGTGATAGCCCTATCCTGTATTGTCTTTAAGGGAAATCTATTTAGATGGATTCATGAGCTTATTGGTGGGCATAGTCCCTCCACCAGCACAAATCACAATCATTTCCATTTTGCCTGTGTCTTCTTGTAAGTCTTCCATAGAAGATTCACCCAAAATGGAGACTTTTCTGATTCTTTTATTATTTAGGGAGTACTAGAGCAATACTCAGGCTGCGTATCTGTTATCCTTTACTCTCTTTACAAGACTGACCCACCTTCTTTTCTGTTCATGTATATCACTGATGATCTCTTACTTCTTTGACACAACCCATCATAGGCAATATGCTATAGCATAACTACACCCATCATATATCTTACCATTTCTCTTTGTGACACCTTTGATTTTGATTTTTCAGATATCATGGTGTTCCATGAGTCGGGAGCCGTATACTGTCAACCAAAGAATAATAGTTTTAAAAAGATGAGCTTTTAAGCAGTAAGCAGTTTGAATTCTTTGAAATATCTATTTAGTTTCCTAAATGTTACCCAGCATGATCTCCTATTTAGTTCTAGACCCAATTCACTATCTATTTGTAGTGACTTTCACTTTTTTTTTTGTATATGATTTGTTCAGTGCTTACCAGGTCAGATGCCTTCCATATCACTTTTTAAAGAAAATACTTATTATAGAGTATTATAGACAGATAAAATTCTAGGTAATAATTCAAAAGCCTTTGAGCTCTTGGTTCTGAGCCCAGAATTTTTAATAATAATAATAGTAATAATAATAAATTAACATTCATATAACATTTTCAGGTTTACAAAGCACTTTTCAAATGTTATTTTATTCTCACAACAACCCTGGAAGGTAGGTTGTATTATTATCCCCATTTTACAGATGAGGAAACTGAGGCAAACAGCATTTAAGTGACTTGCCCATACAAGTAGTAATTGTCTGAGGCAAGATTTGAACTTGGTCCTTCTTGATTCCAGCTCTACTTCTATTAACTGCACTTCCTAGCTGCTACTTTCTAACATATCTTCACTATACTCACCTGTTCCCATCTTTGCACTGAAAATATTAAATATTAAGGTATATTTTGACTTAATCTGGAGTTTATTCAGCTCTTCATACAGTTTTCTCTATTTCTTAATCCTTAATAATTACTGGAACATGAATTGTCATTGTCTTTGTATTTGTCTGCTTGTGTTCATCATTAAGAGTGCTAAGTCAAATGAGAAGTTTTCCCATGACATAGTGTTATTTGTTACCTTCGGAACATGATGAAACCAATTCTGCCAACTCCTTTTTTTGACCCTAGAAGAAACTTTGAGCCATCCTTCTATTAAGCTACTGTTGTATTCTGTACTTGCATTCTGATTTCATTATGTATAAAAGTGTGGCTGTAGAGAGCTGGGCTGAAAACAAGGAAGATTTCTGTTCAAGTCCCACCTCTGACACATACTAGGTATGTGACCTGAAACATATCATTTAGTATTTCAGTATTCTAGGCAACACTCTAAGACTCTAAGCTGCAAAAAAAAAAAAAGAAAGAAAAAAAAAGAAAAAGTGCTCACCTACATTGATAGACATATCCTCACCCAGGAGTCCCTATACCAATGAAATCACAGATCTAGTTCTTTCTATGACTAAGAATGTGAACATGGATATGATTCAGTTCTCCTATAGTACCTCACATCATTAGTCTTAGACAAAAAAAAAAATTAAACCAACTCAGAGTACCAATAGTTAATGTCATTACATAATTAAAAACTATGTGATTCTTAGTACTCTTTGCCCCTCTTTTCCACCAGGCCACTGTGAAAACAGGGTGAATCTACACAAGAATGGGAGACCGTGTTATATTTGTATGTGCTTCCTGGAACACCATAGTCAAAAATTTCATCACTTCTAGGCCAATGATTATATTTAGCTAAGCTGGTCCTTGCACAACAGCAGAAACAGTCTATTTGGGGGCCCATTCTGGTTGGGTAGAGCTTGTACCTTGCTGTCATGAACCCAAATAACCTTTTTGCCATGATGAGGCATTGTAAGAGAATTTTGATGGAAGCTGAAAATTGTATTTCCACCAAAAAAGATAAATTCTCATCTGAACCTTTCATACTAACGACTGAATATATTTCTTTACTCTTCAGAGTGTTGTTTCAACAGCTTTGAATAAAATCAGAAATCAATTGAAGTTTTTTAAACATCCTGTAAAATTTACCTGTAATCTGTAAAATGGATCATTTCAGAGGGACCTATAGCATGATTACGTACTAAACTATGTTCCCTTATTTAATCAACAAGTGTTTGTTGAGCATTTACCACTTACTCATCCCTGTGCCAAGTAAAACAGGGTATTTGCCCTCAGAAAATATAATCTAGATGTTCCTGACATGAATAACATGGATGAAACAATTAGTAAACAAGTTAAATGGAAAGGAATTCTAAATGCCAAAATGATAATCTACTACTATAGGAATTGTGATAAGGGCAAAAATAGTTCTAGAAAGCTTCATGGCAGAGGCATGGCTTCAACCAGGCCTTGAAGAATGTCTAGGATTCTGAAAAGTGAAGAAAGAGCTTGCTAGGAAAGCTATCAAACACTTGATCATATTCCAAAACATCTGGATCTAGCATTTTCTTTGTTTTGGTATTTTAGGTGCACTGAATGTACTGAATATCACCTATGCCACGAATGTTTTGTTAGTTGTTGCCATCCTCCACATATTTTTACTTTTCGACAGGTATAGTATTCATCTCAAACATTTATTATGTTCTCTAGTATAGGCAATCTCTATAGGCAATCAAAAAATACATTTCAATTGTAATGATAAACTGCAATGCATTTTTATTAAAGCCTAATATAATCAAAAGAGATGGAGAAAGGGCAGAGAAGTTGAAAAAAAAAAAGGAAAAAGGAGCTTTGGTGTAAGGTGTAAGGGCTAACCGAGGAATGGCCAGTAGTAATGGAAAAGGCAGAATAGAGATGTGATTATAGATCAAAATAGAATAAATGACACTGGTCAAGAACGAATGGTCCAGATATGTGGTAAAAAATGATAATATTGAGAAAAGTTGACTTAATGATAATGGACAACTCATTTAGACTCAATACTTTTTATTTTGGGCGTAGTCATCATCTTATTGATATCTACCAAATAGTAATTGCTACTGTATAAGTCACTTCTAAATGTATAGATAATATAGATAAATGTTTTATGGCTTTACTTCAGCCTAAATTCAGAAATGGTTAACATCACACATAATTTATCCTGCTAAAACTTTCAGCTAACAAACATTATAATGAATAATTTCTTACTATTAGTAGCAATGTTGAACCTTAACCATAGAATCACTTTTGGATACCTACAGTTGTTAGGAAGTATTCCCTTAAGTAAAGCTGTCTCTGCAACTTTTTTTTTTCTTTTTGGTGAGGCAGTTGGGGTTTAGTGACTTGCCCAAGGTCACACAGCTAGTAAGTGTCAAGTGTCTGAGGCTGGTTTTGAACTCAGGTCCTCCTGACTCCAAGGCTGGTGCTTTGTCTACTACACCACCTAGGTGCCCCTGTCTCTGCAGTTTTGCTCATTTCACCTTATTTTGCCTTCTGGGTCCAAACACAACAAGTCTAATTGACCTTCCATATGATATCCTTTAAATATTGGATCATAGCTAACATGTCCCTTTTAAAAAATCTTCTCTTTTCCAGGATGAATATACCTACTTCTTTCTAATGATCCTTCAATGGCATAATCTTTCACCATCTTTATATCTCTTACCTGGATGTTCTCCAACTTGGCAATATCATTCTTAAAATATGTCCCAAACTGGACACTATAATTTAAATGTGGCCCAAGCAAGTCAAAGTACAGCAGGACTGTTAACCTCCTTAGTCCTGAACAATACATCTCTCTTAATACAGCCTATGCATGCATTAACTTTTCTGGTTATCATGCTAGTTACTGATACTGAGTTTCAGGCTCACTAAAGCCTCCAGATCGTTTATTCATATTAGCTGTTTTCTAAATATGCACCCCTTATCTTGTCAAGAAAATAGGTGCTTATTAAGTGTGTGACAGGCATGACATGTTTATAAAGTTGATTTTTTAACCTAAATGATTCTTTTTTTTTTAAGGCAGTTGGGGTTAAGTGACTTGCCCAGGGTCACACAGCTAGTGTCAGGTGTTTGATTTGAGGCAGGATTTGAGCTCAGGTCCTCTTGATTCCAGGGCCGGTTTTCTATCCACTGTGTTACCTAGCTGCCCTCTCTAAATGATTCTTTATATTTGTCCCTATTTCATCTTATTATATTTATTCTAGATAACATTTTATACTGTTGCCCCTCCCACATTTTATGAGTGTATGAAATATGCCTTTATCCAAATCATTGATACAAATGTTAACACAGAGTCAAAGAAATCTCTGGGGGTACTACTCCACTTGATTTCATTCTAAGGTTGAATTAATAATAATCCTTTGTGTTCAACCATTCAAACAGTATGAATATACATAACTATTATTGTTTGGACCAGAAGTGTCAAACACACATCCCACAACATTCTCTAGGGTGATTTGAACTACATTAAAACATAGTTCTTATCTGATTTTAGCATGTTCATGTATTGATAATAATAAAAAAGAAATAAATAATAGTGTGGTTTTCTAAGTCAATAGGCAACAGCCTGCAGAAATCCTTAGGTATGGTTAGTTTAAGGGCCCCTGTTTCTATCTGAATTTGATACCACTGATCTAGACTATATATTTTTTTGTCATTCATGCATGGAATAGAAGGAAGATTTTGTTAAATTTTTCCTAAAATACAAAATATGTAATATTCCTCTAATCTACCTATGTTGTCAAAAAAAAGTTAATTAAGTTAGTTTGGCATGACATTCTTTGTGAAATCACTCTAACTCTTGGTGATCTTCACTGTCTAGATGTTCACCAAAGAGCCATTTAATAATATTTTCTAGGATTTTACTAGAAATCAAAACAAAGCTCACTGACCTATCAAAATCAAGCTCCCTGGAAGCCTCTAATTTTTATTTTCAAATCAAGACATTTTTTCTTTTCCAATATTCCTTTTTCAAGATCTTGAAAAGGTTACTGACTTAGCAATCACATCTACCAATTCTTTAAGTCAGAAAGCATTCATCTAAGCATCTTCATCTCAACTCCCAAAGGACAGGTAGGTGCTCTCTTACTTTTCATTTCACCTACCTTTTGTTGGGTTTCAACCCCTGTTTAGCTATTTTTGACTGTTATTTCCAATCTGAAAATTCTAATTTTCAGAGAAAACAGAAGCAAAAGGAAAGGGAAATAGTTCTGCCTTTTCTCCTGCCATGCATTATCATAATAGCAATTCTAAACAGTAGCCTTATTCCTTCTTTGATCTTTTCTCTTCTCTCCAGCATAGCATTAAATAACATTTTTTTGTTGATTGTAGCATTCCTCACCAGTGTTAGTTTATTCAAACTTCACCACTCTGGACCTTATTCTTATGGGATCATTTCATGCTTTTGTATTCATCCTCAGTTCCCTACCTTTGCTTTTATCTTCTACTAAATGACATTTGAAATCTGAAGTAGTTAATGAATTCTACATCTGTCCACATCAGTTTTTCTACATGATACCCCCATTTCCTCATTAGAATCATTTTTCCATGTTTTCAGATTTTTTTAAGAGCTTCTTATCCTTTCTGGCTGCCATACTCTCTAGAATTTTAGGGGTATGGGAACCTATTTATTCTTCCCCTGAATGCTTTAAAATCTGTTGTTTTTCTGAAAACCCAGATGTATGTCTAACTACTCTACCTTTCCTTTCCATTTCTAATACAACTTCCCAAATGGAATGTTTACTTCCACTCAAGTTTCCTATTATTTTTATCTCAGCAACCAGTTCCTCCTTGTTGGTGAGAATCAGGCCCACATTAATTGTTCCTAACATTCCTTCTACCATTCTTCGAAGATGAAGTTACCAGTAAGACAACCCAATTAGTTTCTCTGCTTTTGGCAGAAAGAAAATTCCAGATAATGTCTAAATAACTGACATCCCCCATCTCTACTATATCATGCCTCCATGCTAGGCTAAGAAAAGAAGAATTCTATTAGATTAGAAATTTATAAACGGTGCTTTCCTGCTACTTAGAAAACATTATCAAATATCAAATAGTGATGAACAATAATAACTGCTTTTTATTTTTAGATAAAAGAAAATAAAACATTGATATAACTAAAATAGTTTTTATGAAAATTACTTCCTTGTTTTTAGTAGTTTACCTTAAAATATGCTGTAGTACTACAACTTTATGTTGCAGTATGAAACATTGTAAATTGTAATATAAAATAATGTATAGGGGTAGGAAAGAAAAAACTTTAATAAATATTTAAATTTTTTGTAATTTATTTGCATGTCACTAATTTTTAACCATAAAATTTATATAGAAAATGTCTTTGAATTACAAGATAATCACTTCTTTTTTAACCAACACAGAAGAGAAATCAAAGGTGGAAATCACTAGAAAAAAATCCAGGGTTATGTCCTTCAGGGAGAATCTTTAAAAATACAGAACTTACAAATCAGACTGAAGAAGAAATGACACATCTTGAAAAAAGGTAAGAATGACATTTTAAGTAAATTTAATCCAGAAAGTTCTCTATTAGTTATAAGTTCTCTCAGGTAATTTCTTCCCAATTTGAATTATTTCAATAATGTTTTCAAGATTGGCCTTTCCAGGAGGCAAAAAGAGTACTTTCCTTTGAGGATCCCTATTTTTGAATTTCCCTGCACAGACATAAAGGTTAATGAGGTTTAAAAAATAATGAATTCAATGAAAAACTCATCTGTTAAGTTCTTCCTCTCTTGTTGAGGAAGAAAGGAAACTTTATTCCATAAACCTATGTTTCTGTGAGATAGATATACTTCCTCTTTATTTTTATTCCCCTTTATACTCATACTTCAGTGATCTGTAATTTCATCAGTGTTGGCTGTTCTTCCACTGATATAGATTGCATTCCTTCTATGACTTAGTGTGCTTCTTTGATCATGACTGTGGCTAAAAAGTTAATCACCCTATGGATGATAAGCTGGGAGTAATAATAAACTATTAAGAACCACCCCAGAAATTTCTTGGGGGACTAATATAAATCTAAACACAATTCTGAAAAAGGAAAGTTGCACATATACATAGTATTTAACAAGTGTTTGTTTAATTGGAGTATAATGGAATTCTGTGAATCAAACCTGTGTTTTCCATCTTACCAAGTGGTATTAAAACTATATTGTTAAGGATAAGAAATGAGTAGATTTTTTCAAACTTTATATTTCATATAACTTTATTGCCTTCAGGGTAATAATTAGCATTGTCTTTAGTTATGAAGCACAACCTTATAGCAATAGTATAAGTATTTTATTACATGTATCCATAAATCAGTATTTATACTTCCACGTTTCTTCTTATTTCAGTATCATTTGCACACCAAAGCATGTAGTAACATCACTTCCTCTCATATTAATTACAAAGAACAGTAAGCTGCTTGCTCCAGGGAACCAGTGTCGACTTTGTTTGAAGGCATTTTGTCTTGGTCAGCATACAAGACTATTATCATGTAATCACAAGGTAAAGTAATAATAGTAGTCTGTCCATGTCATTTTGGTCAGCCTTGTTCCTTCATTTCAACTTTTAACTATATTTCATGGCTTCACACATAGGTAAATAAATACATGAGTGATTTCATAATCTGTTATTCACTTATTGGTGCTATGCTAGAAAGCATACAGAGTGAATAAGTAGACCAAAGATGAGAAGTTCAATCCCTTTATTAAACTTTGCAGAAGTTTGGTTGAGATAAAGCAGAATTGTAATATCGTAGAATCTTAGAACTGAGAGGACCTTAGAACTTAGAAGAGTGTCCCACATCCTAAGAAAGGATTCTTAATTATGATTAATCTTTTTCTCCAGTAAAATGAAATTAAAGTTCAAGGTTTTGGTCTTCCTTTATTGACATGCTGCATCCATTTAAAGAGGGGTGTTAATACCTATATTTTGTCTTATCAAATTATTAGAATTTTTGAATGAAAGATATCCTCCGCCCTCAGTGATGATACATGCCTACAAACATTGCTACTGGGGAGACTGAGGCTAGTGGGTTACAAGTTTGAGAATTTTGAGCTGCATTATGGTCAATTGCATGTTTGTACTAAGTCCAGTATCAGTGTGGCAAGTCCACAGGAGCAGAGAACCACTGGGCTGCCTAAAGAGGGACAGGTCAGGCCCAAGTTGGAAATGGAGCGGGCCAAAGCTTCTATTACTATCATCCGTGGGGTCAGGTCTGTGAGTGGCCACTGTACTTCCAGCCAGTGAGGTAGATTCAGTCTTACTCCTCCCCAAAAAATATATGAGTATGTGTAGATAGATAGATAGATAGATAGATAGATAGATAGATAGATAGATAGGTAGATAGATATGTATATGTATATATGTATGTATATATATATGTGCATGCATACATACACATTTATATACACACATGCACATATATTTATGTGCGCACATACAAACATATGTGTATGTTATACATGTATATACATAGATATATACAAACATATATGTATACATTTTATATTATATAAATGTGTGATAATTATTGTTCCATGTGAACTAAAGCCAGAGTCTAAAACTTTTAGCAATAATTAATTTTCAACTGTTTTATTAATTTCTTCACTAGAAAATAAATATTTAGATAGATTTAAATGAAATTATCCATTCAAGAAAATTAATCTTGAATCTTTAATATGACCTGCAAAAGCAGTGTTTATCAGATGACTCAAAATTTAATCAGTACATAAAATGATAGCTCAGTTGTATTTAAGGGGGCCTGGCTTTATAAAAAATTTAAAACATACCTCCTTGAAAAATGAAATATATCTTTAGTCCTTGCTTAATAGTTGTATTTTTCATGTTTTGATGAGACTTTATATATTGTATTACTGATTATTATAATAAAGATGATACAATTCTAACATATATTTTTTTAAAGTTTCATAGGAAATGTATTGATGATTGGTTACTAAATATATGTAATTCATGCCCTATTGATGGCCAAATTGTCTATAACCCTTTAATCTGGAAAAATTCACTGATTAATGGACATATACAAAAGCAAATACCACATACAGCTGCCACTCATCTGTCAAAGCAGGTATATCCAGAACTTTTTATACCAGGCACTGGATTGCTCTTTAAAGAAGGCAAATTTGACCACTTACCTGAAAGATCTAAAGATAATTTCGAAAGACTCAATAATCATCAAGATTCAACAAATTTGAATGATAAATTAATGGGGGATGGTCTATACCCTTTGCAATCAAGTGATCCAGATTCAGGTAAATTAATCTTTGATTATAAAATAAATCACCATTTCCCTAGCTATCTTCAGGATTCATCCCTTAGCACTGCAGGGAAAATGTCATCTCAAGTTTTTCTTCCTTCCATTACCAAGACTGGAATTTATGCTAAACCTGGAAGCCCATTTGTCAACAGAAAGTCATATCACCCTGAACAAAAGCCAAAGGGGAACAGAGTGTCTCAGTACATGGACAATCTTACACTGAAGAAGATTCTTGCCACTAAAATAAGAATTGACAATGAAAGTTCAGATGTTACCTTGCCAGAGGTTTTTCATCATATGGTGAACTGGGATACAACTAACCCTAGCTCATCCAAAAGGGAGAATAATATTTTAGGAAAAATCAGACGAAACCATGGTCTCCTATCAAGAAGGCCTATATCAAATGCTTTAAATACTGAAGCTCAAGAGTTGTCTTTAATAATGGAAGGAGTTCCTCTCTGCAAAAGTTAATTTGAGTATTTTCTAGGATTAAAATGTATTTGCAAAAAATAGCACATTTTTTACTGACTAATTATAAGTACTATTCTTGGTCTATGTACGCAGATACATACATATATATGTATTATTCCTTTATGTAATACACATATCTAGTTATCTGTGAATAGCATATCACACCATTTATTCTAGCACAGAAAATTTAAACAACCTAGTCTCTAATAAAGACACAGATTTGAATGTTCTGATGAGAAAACTTTAAGAAAAATGATTTTTAGATCATAATAAAATATTAATAATTACCAGAGCTTATGATCATTTCAATAAATACATGTGTTGGTTTTACTTAAATAAAAGAAATAAGCTTTCTTGGAATGAGTCACTTCAGATATCTTAAATTGTTATATGATATGCAAGTAATTTTTCCTGGCAATGTAATTTGTTGCTTGTATCTTTAATAATAATAAGTACAAATATAATATGTATAGTAGCATATAGCTTACAGGGAAATTAGGATGTGGGGTTTTATTATTAATTTTTCCTTGAAGTATTTTATATTTATATAAAATTTATAAATACTAAATGAGAATAAAATCTAGTCATCATGCCTTACTTTTTTGTATTTTCACAGTCTATATCACATCTACAATTGTTTGCATTATTTTATTTTTTGTATCAGTTTGGCAGATTTGACCGTGGAATTCATTAAGATGAACAACATCAAAGATTATGTTTTAAATTTTTTTCTCTCTCAAGAATGAAGAGTTAAAATGTTTTGTTTAAGGGATACCACTGTCAGATTCTGGCTCTGTTTCTCACTTTTCTATAACTTGTCAGGTTTTCACATCTTTTCATTTTCTAAGATATTAAACAATTTCTCTTCTGCTATAGGGAAAAGAAAAGGTTATTTTGGAGATTCTCATTCTCTAGATATAGTTTGGACTAGTTGGAATGTGATGTCTCTTCCAACTTTTGAGATTCAGAAAATCAGTTTAGTGTTAAGGTGTTAATGGAATAGATATATGATCAAATATAGACTTCTCCAATTGTCATTTAAAGTCCTTCATAATCTGGCTCCAACCACTTTTCCATATTTATTACACATTACTCCACCTCACATACTCACAGTCTAGCCAAACTAGTCTTTCATTATTCCTCATATGTAACATTCTGTCTTTGTGCCTTTGCATGAACTATCCTCTATGCCTGGATTGTACTCACTCCTCACCTCTGCCTCTTAGAATCCCTAGTTTTTCAAGCTGCTATAATTTCTTGGAGTCCCCAGTTACCTCTTGTTTATTGTGTGTGTATATGTGTGTTATAAACACATACATATGTACACATATAGATATACATAAGTATATAATATATATAAATATAAAATGTAAGCTGCTTTCATTTTTTTGTCTTTGTTTTCTCATTGCCCAGCACAATGCTTGATACATAGTAAGTACTTTATAAATGTTTGTGAGTTGAATGGTTAAACATAGCCTCTAATTAATTAAAACATTGATCTTAGACCAGGAGTTCTTAGAAACCTTTTTTGTGTCATGGACCCCTTTGGCAGTCTGATAAAGGTAATAAAGCTGACTCCTTTTCTCAATAATGTTGTTTAAATATATAAAATACGTAGAAATTACAAAGAAAACCAATTATATTGAAATATAGTTACCAAAATATTAAAAGAAATAATTTTAGACCCCAAGTTAAGAACATGTCTTAGGCTCCTAGTAGCACTAACTTCTGGATTCTAGTCAACTCAACAAACTTATTTAAGATTACTATGTATCAAGCACTCTGCTAGGCACCAAGGATACAAAGGCAAAATGAAACACTCTGCCCTCAAATAGCTTACATTCTTGGTGTGTTGGGGGTCCCATAGATACAGATACAAGTAAATATAAATATATACAAAATGATTGTGGGCAGAGGATGGGAAGAATAGGATAGGTATACTAGAAAGATGAGAATGATATGCATGGGTATCAGATCAAGGAGTGGTAGTCAGGAAGCAGCTTCAACCCAGGCAGCTTCCAGCCATATGGCAAATGTTTAAGATTATAAATTGTAGAGAGGATGCCAGTCTGCATTGATGAAGGGAGTTGAAATCAAAGGCTATTTTTTTAAAAAAAACATATGAAAGCTAACTACAAATCACTAATAACAAGAAAAATGTAAATCAAAACACCTCTGAGGTTTGACTTCACATGAGCACTTTGGAAAAGATGTCAGAAGATAGAAATACTCAATGTTGGACAGACTATGGGAGGACAAGCACACTAAACAAACCATGGGTGGAACTACAAATTAGTCCAACCCTTCTGAGAAGCAATTTGAAATTGTGCTTTTAAAAAAATAATAAAATGTCCATACCTTTGACCCAAAAATTCCAGTACATTTAGGTAAAAGGCTAAAGATAGAAAGGCCAAAAGGTCCACTATATCTCAAAATCTTCATGGTTGATAATGATTTGAAAATGGCTAAAGAAATTGTAGTATATCAATATTGGACTACTACTGTTCTCTATGAACAAATATCAAACATCCAGAAAAGCATGGAAATTCATACGAATTGAAGAAAAAGTAAGGTAAACAGAACAGAAAAATAAGTATACATAATGAAAGCATAATAAAAATGAAGACTAAACTTATATAATTATAATGCCAGCAGTTGGTCCCAGAAAAGAATTGAGAAAATACCCTGATTTCTAGCCAAGATAATTGTCTGAGTGGATGAAGGCTGCCCAGCTCCTACATAGCTATTCCATCAAAACCTTGAACTGAATAATGATTTAGAAATTCATAGGAAAAATTACATTGACTTCTTTCACGCCATAACTGTACAAGAAGTCAGCCAGATGCCCTAGATAAAAAAGAAAGGAAGCTCACTAGTACCAACACAAGTTAGCCCCCTTGCACAACCAGAAACTTCCAGGGATGCATATAACATGCAAAATTCTGTGTCCAGAGGCAGCAAGAATGGAAGAAATGAGAAGGCTATAGTGTGGGAACTTTGGAAGTCCTAAGGAATAATAGTTAGCAATGACTAGTACCTACTGCAGTTCTCCAATAAATACATACCAAGCCCAGGGGATGTAAGATCCATAAAACTCTATCCTGAGATATCAGAGAGGGCCCTGAAGAGCCACTATTCCGGAACTTCAGAGATCCAAGGATGCCTACCTCCAGGACATTAAAGGTCAGCATATTTACCTAATATGCAAAATCTACCATCTCACCCAAAAGCACAGCAGAGGGTAAAGCCCAACCCTGGCATAAATTCCCAGCTCAGGAATGAAAGCTGAAGAGAAGAATAAATTAAACACCATAATTAAAAACTATTGAGAATCTAATATCCATAGAAAGAATGGATTTTCTACAAGGACAACATGAATACCTAAAAGTAATGAAGCAAGAGATTAAAAATGAAATATATTTGGAAAGAATTGAAAGAGAAATAAGTAGCTTAGGAAATAAAGTGATAAACTTTGCCCAAGAAATGTATTCTGTGAAAAGTTCAATAGCCCAAAAAGAAATCAGAGTCCATAAAGCAACAAGAAATATTAGAACAAAATCTAAAGATTTTTAAAAAAACAATGCAATAAGAGAAAAGATATTTGGTATCAAAAACAGCTCACCTAGAAAATAGGTCAAAGAGATATTTTTACAACCATAGGACTTCCTGAAAAATACATTTTTTTAAAAAACTTTTAAAAAATGAAAACTTGCCAGATCTGTTAGAACCAGAGAGCAAAGAGAGAATCCACTGATCACCTCCTAAAAGAAACTGCAAAATGAAAAATCCCAAGAATGTCATAGCCAAAACCCAGAGCTCACATATCAAATCAAAAATATAGCAGGCATCCAAAATGAAAGTTCAAGTACCAGGAAACTACATTTACTATCACACAAGACCTGATATCTTCCACTGTTAAAAAAAAAAAAAGAGTAAATCAGAAAATAGTCATCCAAAAGGCAAAAAAACAAAAACAAAACAAAACAAAACAGGTGAAGTTTATAACCAAGAATAACTTACCATGCAAATCTGAGTATAATCCTACAGGGGTGGAAGGAAGAAAATTGAATATAGAATTT
The DNA here is from genome assembly GCF_003287225.1 of Phascolarctos cinereus. Lineage (NCBI taxonomy): Eukaryota > Metazoa > Chordata > Mammalia > Diprotodontia > Phascolarctidae > Phascolarctos > Phascolarctos cinereus. Next base: position 198,677,242 of record NW_027556098.1, read on the forward strand.
TTAATAAAATAGAGAACTTTCAAGCATTTCCAATGAAAAGAGCAGACCTAAATAAGAGCTTTGAACTGAAATCACAAGAATCCAGAAAAAGCCTAGAAAGTTAAATTTATTGGAGCATTTGAAAGGAACTATAAGATGATGTAGTGCTAACATTATAGTGGGGAGAAGGAATACATATCCTTTCAGAATCTTAAAGTCTTCAAAAGGTTTAGAGGAAATTAAATAAGAAAAATATATCCTAGAAGTTGGATTGTTTCTGTTCTGAATATTTTAAGAGGAGGGAGAAGAGGATGAAAAGAGGAAGATACTAGTACAAAAAAGTAAGAGAGTTGAGCTTGCTTTTTTCTCATAATTGGGATGGATGAGAATATGGACATGGAGGAAAGGATGGGGAAAGTGAGCGTCAGACGGACCTCCTGTGAAATGGACAAAGAAAGGTTGAACACACACCATTTTGGTATGGGAATACATCAAATTGAACAAGTGAAAAGGCAAGGATGGGGGCTGGTAAAAGGGATGATAATTCCAGGCAGGGAATAGAAACCAACTAAACAAATTTCCTGATTCAGAAGAGAGGTTAAGGGGAGGGGATAAAGAGTAAATGGAATATTACTGTGCTGTAATGTGTGTGTGTGTGTGTGTGTGTGTATGAATGTGAAGAAAATAAAGAAGCACAGAAAGATGTACATGAACTGATGTAGAATAAAGTAAACAAAGCCAAGAAAACAATATACATAATAACTACAACAATGTAGGCAGAAAGAACAACCATGAAAAGAGGTGAATGCTGCAAAATTATAAAGAACAAGTGTGGTATATTAAAATTTTATCTGTTCTGGTCCTCCTAATCACCTCTACCGCCACTAACCGTCTAGTTATACAGTAAATTTATTAGTAGCCAGTATAAAGTCATATTCACAAGAAGACTGCAATGGGAAGGCTCAAAATCACTAACAGACTCTCCCATAGATCAAAGGAGCATAATTTGCAAACTATCATATATTCACATCCTGAAACTATATGCTAAGTTAAGGGAAGACAAGTAGGCCTTGCTGTCAGGATTTTTTGGTCTATGAGCTGTAAACCTCAAATAAGCTCCAAACATCCACAGTAAGACGAGCAGAACACCAAATGTTGCTAGTGACTTTGAGATGATGTGGATATGTTAATGAACTAATGCCAAAATGGCACAAATTAGACTTAGTCTGTCCCTAACTAAAATCCTGTAAAAACTCCTGGCCTGACCTGGCACTCTTCCATCTCCTAAGGGTCCATGCTGTTTGAGTGCTCCTAACTCTAGTCCATGGTTATGTGGGTGACTCTGTGCCTCTCTCCATCCTCATACTTCCCCATGCTGCCTGCCTTCCCCCATTGCCCCTTCCCCATCTTCATGCCATATGCCTTATACCCACCTTGTACCATTTTTCTCTAAACTTTCTTTGATATTTTCCCTGTGCCCTCTGTGCCTTATTAAAGTGATATTGAAACATTACTCCCTGATGCCATTGTGGTCTTTCCCAGCAAGAACCCAAAGAACCAGGTGTGCCCACTCCATTTAATAATTTCAGAAATTAATTAGCAATTCACATGGTTTGAAAGAAAAAAAAGATACCTCCATCCCAACCCTTTGCAGAGGTGGTAGTTCCACAAACATACCCTGCAAATATTTTCAGACTTTCTAAATGTATTGATCAGTTATGCTCTCCCCTCCCCCTTTTTTGCCTTTTAAAAAAATACTAATTGTTATAGGATATGGGCTACCTGGGAAGGGCAAAAGGAGGGGGAGGGATACAGGGAAAAATTATAGTGATGTTAAAAAATAAATAATTAAAAACTTATTTAAAACAAAAAAAAGTAATAGAAAAAAGAGGGAAGAAAGCAAAGAACTGGAATATAAGACAGTGCTGTTGATTGTCTTTTGGCAATAGGAAAATGGCTGACCAAATTGTGAACATACTGGAACATTATTGCTCCATAAGATAATGAGATGCTTTCATAGAATCATGAGTATTATGAACTGATGCAGAGAGAAGTGAGCAGAACCACAAGTGCATTTTATACAAGAGAAACATTGCAAAGAAAAATAACCTTGAAAGGCTTAAGAACTTTGATCAATGCAATGATCAACCATGTCACCAGAGTACATATGATGAAGCATATCACTCACCTCTTGGACAGAGAGGTAAGGGACCAAGGTGCAGAGATGTACACATTCAGACATGACCAATGTAGAGATTTATTTTGCTTGATTATCTGTAATTTGTTAAGAGGGTTTTCTTTTTTCCCTCCTCTTTCAGTTTTTAATGTTAGTTGTGGGGTAGAGAGGAATGTCAAGAGAAAGGAGTTAGCAATAGTAATTTGCTTTTGTTTTTGTTTTTGTTTTGGTGAGGCAATGTTGAGGGCCAGAGCTGAGGAGTCCAATATGGGATAAGGAATTTAGGTCAGGGCTTGACTCCCTTTTCCTACCCTTAAGGGCTCACTTACACAGAATGTTTGGCTCTCCAATCTCCCATGCCCAGGGGGTGTTAGAACACTCTGACTGATCCTTGAACCTTGATAACAAGCAGGGGTGTATAAAGTAGCACATTAGGGCTGGGGTTAGTCACATAAAACTCATGGGAACGCCTCAGGGGAAATTGTTAGCTTTTACTCTTTAAACTGTACCCTCAGATTGATAAATGGCTCAGTCTTCATTGACCCGCCTGGCCCACATCTCTTCATTTCTTACTCTCCCATGAGGTGCCTCACTTAGTTGCAGGCGACAAGGCAATTGGGGTTAAATGATTTGCCCAGAGTCACACAGCTAGTGAGTGTCATATGTCTGAGGTCACATTTGAACTCAGGTCCTCCTGACTCCAGGGCTGGTGCTCTATCCACTGCACCACCTAGCTTCCCCAAATAGTAATTTTTTAAAAAGAGTGCCACTGTATTGTTTGGTGAAAAATAAGGCAAGGAAAGTTGGTTGAGGTGATAAGGTGGGTAAGAACTGCTTAAGAGGCTGTCAAAAGGTTACCAAGGTTGTGAGGTGAGTTATAATCTCCGAAAAGCAATTTGAAAGAAGAAGACTGAGACCAGACATATTCCATTTGGCTCCAGAGAACAAAACAGACACTAGTGCATAGAAAGTACAAGGTTACAGATTTCACTTCGATATTATAAAGAACATTTAGTGTTACCCCAAAATAGAATAGGCTACCCTCAAACAGTGGCCAGATGGCCACTTGATTCAGATAGATGCCTTTGTAAAGGCGATTCGTACTTCAAATATAAAGTGAATTAAATAACTTCTAAAATACCTCTTAATCCAATAATTCTTTTATAGAATTTTGCAGTTTTAATTTCAGTGAGTTTTACTTTATTCTCTTTTTTAAGTACTAAATAAAGAAAATTCTTTTAACAAGCTAATTCTTCAAAGCAGCTGGGTGGTAGAGTGGATAGAATGCAGACCCAAAGAAAGACCCTCTCTATGTGATCCTGGGAAAGTCACAACCTTTCTCAGTCTGTTTCCTCATCTGTAAAATGAAAATAATATTTGCCCCTTTGTAAAGAGCTTGGCAAACCTTAAAACACTTTGTAAATGTGAACTATTATAAAAAATTAGAGACCAGCTAATGTAAATCTACAAAATCACTATCAAATGTTAGATGACTACCTTAGCATTATGTTATGATATCATAACACAAATTTTCAGGGGTTTTTTTTGCATGTGAATGTTAGGCATAAATATTTTATTGAAAGAAACCATTGTAATAAAATATTCAGAGAGGCATGTATACAAGAACCTTTCCAATAACAATTAGAGGATTAAAAACTGTCTGACAGCATTTTTTTTCCCAAGTGAAGATTACAGGGAAAAACTACTGCCTTTTTAGTGTGTTATAAAGAAGGCTATCAAATATTTCACATTAAAATGAAATTACTAGTGAATAGGTGATTGTACACTCTAAGGTTATACTCATGCATTTCCCCCAACAAAGAATGGGAAAAGTAACTCATATCATAAATTATTATTTGGCATCTCTCAGTGTTTTCAAAGATTTAATTTCAGAGTTTTTAATGAATTGGTCTGATACATATTCATCGGTCTTTATAAATTAAATACTTTCCAAGATTTGTGAACCCTTGGAAATTTTCATACTGTGAGAAAGAGCTGGAAAACCTCCCATTTAAAAATCTGTGCCTGAGATATGCATCTCCAACTTAACATGCATATACTACTGCATTATTCTTATAGTTTAAACAAGGCAGTGAAGAAAAATCCAAGATATTATTTCTTGAGAACATCATTTCTTTCATCAACATACATAGTGGTCTAAGTATATTCTGGTGACATATCATCAAAATGTAATACCAATAGAACAATGACATGCCAATAAAAAATGCTATTGAACTTGCATGAAATAGTTTAAAGTTAATTTCACAAAAATTTATTTCGTATTTGAGTCAGCAAGATAGAATGATTAATTTGACTGCTACTCAAATCATACTTGCACCCAAAAAAATTATCTTAATAATTAGCACTTCACTTGATTTTTAAAGCCTTCTTAAAGTTATGCTGTGGATCATTTAATGGTTTTCCCAATGCCATCATTTTTTCTAAACAAATAAAGCACGGTATAAAGTGACTATTCTTTATATAGCAGGAGCCAGAAAGCCTCAGTTATCAATAAGGAAGTATTACATAATTTAAGAACATAGAAAATTGCATGAGAAAAAAATAATGACCAAAGTTCTTTGTAGGACTAAAATTTTAATGTACTGTATGGGAATTTCGCTATAAAATTCCATTAAGCCTGATGAGAATCACTTAAGTAGCTCTTATATTGCAATAAAAGTTAGCTTTCTTTTTTTCTGTAAGGAGGATCTTTCAAGTAATCTTTAAAATTCTAAACTGATATTTGGCAAAATTCTTTAATTTTCTCTGATTTTATAAAGGCTTTTTGCTGATAATTATTCTATGCTTTCTTCATTTTTCATAGAAACATAACTTATCAAATACATATATGATTGATAGAGGATGGTCAGGCCCACACCTCTTCCTGTGTATTATTGGAGGTAGTACTCACTTAAATGAGATCACAGATACATTGGAATATGAGAGTAGTAGACAGTTGACTGTATCTAATTGCTAACTTTCCGGATAATATAAACATCTTCACTAAAACAAATGGAGTTTAGATTTAATGGAGTCAAATCTTCATTTTCTGTTAAGAGGCTTCCACAAAGTACATTCCATAATTTCTTTTCTAAAAGAGTTTTCATTTATCAATCACAAAAAGATTCCATGATTCTGACATTTTGAGGTGAAGTCAAAATTTCATTTTGGTCTATCAAAGAGATGTTACTCTCAAGAGTGAAATGAGGGGAAAAAAGAAAGAAAAAAATTTTAAAGAAAGAGTGAAATGAGGAATATCTATCTATAGGAACATTACAAATTTCTCCAACAGAAATTTTTTGTTTAAATAATATTTTATTTTCCCCACAATTACATATCAAGAAATTTTTTAGCATTCATTTTTGCAAGATTTTGAGCTCCAAATTTTTCTACCTCCCTACTTCCCTCCCCTCCCCTCTTCTGAAAAATGCTAGGCAGTTTGATATAGTTTATAGATATGCTACCATGTAAAACATTTCCATATTCATCACTGTTGTGGAAGAAGAAACAGATCAAAAGGAAAAGAAACATGAGAAAAAATAATGACAGTGAAAAAAAATATGCTTCAATCTGCATTCAGAGTCCATCAGTTCTTTATCTGGATGTGGATACCATTTTCCTTCCTGAGTCCTTTGTACTTGTTGCTGAGAAAAGCTGAGTCATTCATAGTTGATTATCCCATGATGTTGCCACCACAAAAAGAGCTGCTATAAATATTTTTGCACATGTAGGTCCTTTTCCCTTTTTTATGATCTGTTTGGTATACAGACCTAGTAATGGTATTACTAGATCAAAAAATATGCAGTTTGGTTGCCCTTTGGGCATAGTTCCAAATTGCTTTCTAGAATGGCTCAATCAGTTTTCAACTCCAACAACAATGCATTACTGATCCAATTCTCCCTTATCCTCTCCAACATTTATCATTTTCCTTTTGTTTTTCATATTAGCCAATATGATCGGTGTGAGGTGATATTTCAGAGTTGTTTTAATTTGCATTTCTCTAATCAAAAGTAATTTAGAGCACTCTTCATATGCCTATAGAGAGCTTTCATTTCTTCATATGAAAACTTCCTGTTCCTGTCCTTTGACCATTTATCAATTGGGGAAAGGCTTGAATTCTCATAGATTTGACTCTGTTCTCTATATTTTGAGAAATGAGGCCTTTATCAGAGACGTTTGCTGCAAAGATTGTTTCCCAGCTTTCTGCTTTCCTTCTAATCTTGGTTTCACTGGTTTTATTTGTACAAAAGTCTTTAAATTTAATAGGATTTGGAACTGGTCTGAACTGATTTTAGCTGGTTGTAACCAGTTTTGGCAGTTTGGAACTGGTTTGGATGGTTTTGGCCAGTTTTAACTGGATTGGGTAAGGTGAACATCTAACAGACAGATTTCTTTGGAAGGCAACCCTCCAGCCAGGATGCCATTCATGTTAAACAGATTTGTAAACTGGTTTAAATAGTTGGATCAGAAACCAGCCTCAGGGCAAGAGTTTCACAAATGCAAACTTGCAAAAATCCTGGGGAAAATGTAGAAATTACCAGTATAGCCTGAACTACTTTTGGAGAGCTAACTAATCTTTCTTCCTCCTCTCCCATAAATGATTGTTTGGACAATTCAAGCTCTATAGTCTACCAGTAGAATTATGAAGGGCTTTGTTCCAATCTGAACTCAGACAAATTGCTTGACAGATAAGCTGTCTGGCAGACAAGGAAACTGAGTCATTAGAAGGTTAAAAATCTCTACCTGATTACTACTGCAGTTATTATTGAGCAAGATCAATGTCCCTTATGTAATTTCTTGGCTTGGGTCAATAATCCTATGCTATGCTAGTCACCTACTGAGCAGGGTGGTTTAGCAAGGTCTTGATTAATTTAGAGCAAGTGTCTCTAACTCTTTTGTAAGAAGGAAGCCCCATTTTCATATCCTTCCTGCCCTGAGATCATGATTATGGAAGGAAAGGCAGGGAGTTGGGGTAGTGGGAACAGGGGGTGTTTTTTGAACAGGGAGAGTTGTTTTTTTTTTAACTTGGTCCATGGAGTAGTGAAAAGACCCTGTATGATTAATTATGATTTCAGTGAACTTATAGGAAAATGGTGAACTTTAGCTGTGGAGTCAGGCATGTGCTCTCAGGCTAGTGTGTTGACTTGATTTGCTTAGTACTGCTTTCTCTGTTTCAAGGGAAGTTTCTATTGGGTCATGGAAAATCATTGGAAAGTAATAATTGTGAGGATTAGTAGAACACTTTTTTTTAAGTCAGCCTTGCATTTAGAATCAAAGGAACTTTAGTTTAAATCTTAGTTATTCTACTGTGTGACCTTAGATGAGTCTTTTCTGCTCTTAAGGGCTTCAGTTTCCTCATGTGCAAGGTGAAAGGGTTTTTTACTATCAGAAGTGAATTGGGCTACTTGGGATTTGGGGGCTTGCCTTCATAAGAGGACTTTGAACAAAGGCTGGATGAGCACTTGTGAGGTTTGTTATAGAGAGGATTCTGTTTCACATATGAGGAGGTCCCTTCCTCTACTGAAATTGATTCTGTGATGGTGTGACCACATGACTTCTAAGGTCGCTATTTCTTCTTGAATCAAAGATACTCCATCTCTTAATCCTGGGCATTTTCTTTAATCCTCTATGCCTAGAAAGTTCTTTTCTGCCTTGGAACTGTGAGGAGGATTCCCTATCTACCACAACTATGAGCTCTACCATGCCAGTGCTCCCAAGACCACCACCCAAAACTGCAACCCAGATCCAAGCCTGGGCAAAGCAAGAGAATCCTGCCTCAGTACCAGCAAAGAGATCCCTGCAGTCCCCTTCTGATCAGCCACTTAATTCCCCCTCAGTCTATGGGCCAAAAGCTCTGGAAGCAGCTGCTGCCCCAGGGCTGCACTAGGACAGGGGCTGGGATTGAGCTTCACTGAGCTTCTCACCATGGTCCAACAGACCTTTCCTACTGACCTTCTAAGTTGTCTTTGGTGTTTGTGGGTTGAGAAGTCTGGAAACAGCCACAGCTGCCCATGATTCAGTCCCCTGAGGCCTGCTCCAGGTTCACTGAGGCCTGGTGTTTGCCTGCATGCCCACGCTGAACTATGCTCCTCTCCTAGCCCAGCACAATAGACCTTTCCGATCAATCATCTATGCTGTCTTGTAGGTTACATACACAGATAAAGATTAGTACAAGTTCAGGAGTGATATAGCAGCAAAGGAGAGATACAATTAAAGGGAACTAGAAAAGTTGAATGAAGAGGTTGCTTTGGGGCTGGGGAAAGAGAAATTTGGGAAGGCTACATGGAAGAAGTGATACCTTCATCAAACTTAAAAGAAAGAGAAGGATTCTGAGAGGAGGAGATAAGGAGGACATGTATTCCCTTGCATGGTCTTATTTGAATGAATAAAAATGGCAACTGGCTTGAAGAACTCTGGGGTCAGCTAGTGGTTAAATTTGTCTACAAAACAGGGTGTGCGGAGGTGATTAGTGTGAACTAAGGTAGGAAAGGATAAGAGTGAAGCCAGATTGTGGAGGGTTTTAAATGCCAGGAGGTGGAGTTTGTATTTCTTTTTCCAAAATAGCACATTTTGTGCTGTAGAGAGGGTATGCTGTAGGGAGAGATGGGAAGGGGAAAGGACCATTCTCATAGAACTGGTAGGAATTGTCTACCATTGTTACTATTTTTTGTGAAGTATTTTTCTATTGTGTATTAGAGCTTTGAAAGAACTACTTCCTAGGGTAGAAAGGGGGAATAGCTGAGTAATGAAAGCACTGGTTAACAGACCTTTATTTATTCTCTAAACTGAGTACCTGGTGATCTTCTTAGCTTTATTAATGGCTGTCGTAAGAGATAGAGGTACCCTTTATATAGGCACTGAGTGTATTCTTGGTCCATCACAGGGCTAGACTTTGAACAGAAAGAGAAATAGAGCATGTGGGGGGAAATTCAAAGAACCTCAAATCTGGGAAGACAGACTTAAGGAAAACAGCAGCCTAGAACCATGGACTACATGGCCACTAGAGGAGGTCCACAGGCCAAGTGACGGCAATAAAAAGTAACTGATGCTTATAAAGCAATTTCTAAATGTCTGCCAAGATCTTTATATGAATGATGTCATTTGAACATTGCAAAAACCCTGTGAGATAGGGAACTGGGTTTTTTTTTCAGTCTAGTCCCATGATTTCATCAGTATTGGGAGCTCCTAGAATGGCAATTCTGTCTACTAATGCATATCATTAACTGCTCTGTAACTTGAAGTGTTAGAGTGTTCGTCACCTGGTGAACTAAGAGATTAAATGATTTGCCAATGACTCCTCAATTAGTACGAGTCAGAGTCAAGATTTGAACCTAGGTTGTCCTGATTGAAGCAGGCTCTCTACCCATTATATCACACTACACTGAGGTAGGCAATATAGGATATTATGGAGAAAATGAGTCTCACAAGCTGGTCCACTGCGATACAACTTTGTGAAGTCTTTCATATTTTGTCCATTTTGCCATGTTCCCACCCTCAGTACACGGGAAAACTACGCTTTGTCTAAAAAGATGACCCAGTTGTAACAATTGGCTGGAGAATTTGCTTCAGACAAGCCCCCTTAACAACAGAGGTAAGGGTCAGAGGGACTAAAGCTATGGAAATCTCTAAGGAAGGAAGTAGGCTGCTTCAAGGTAACTCCAAGAAGTCCTAAATCCCAAGGGAAGAATCATCATAAGTTACATAGAAAAGAATATTTCTGATCTGAGAAGCTGGAAGTCAGAGTTAGGCCTCTAAAGAGCTCAGTGCCATCCATTGGGAGTGCAAGTTAATTTCAAGATAGACTGGCACCTTGGCAAGAATTTGTCTTGGAAGCCATTAACTTCCATAAAGTGGGGGTCCCATCCCCAAAGCTAAGATTTAGAAGCAGTATCTAAAAGAGGTGAGAAATCTAAAAGCCTTGAGCTAAAGCCTAGTATTTGGATCAGAAAGATTAGGCCCAGAGATTTTTAGAGCAAAATGGGAAAGAAAGGATTCAGTCAGGAAATAGAAATTCCAAACAGCTCTCCCAACAATGGCATGGGTTAGGTTTTAAAATATTAACATATTTTGTAACTTTGCATTTTTCTCTTTTTGCTTTAAATTCCTATATGTTTCCTGGTAGTGATTAGCTAGGGGGTTGAGGAGAGGGGGAAAACCCTTTAAAAAATAAAGAGGTATGATGTAATCTGGGGGAAAAAAAAAACTCTGGTTTTCTGGCCTATTCTTTTTCTATCAAACTGTACATCTATTTTCTAGCAATGTTCCCACTTCCTGTCTGATAACTTTTTCCTCCTGTGTTTTCCCTTTTCTGAAACTTCCCCATATCTGGATTTTCTACATAACTTGGAACATTTCCCTTTTCACTCCTTTGCTTTATTTCTGCCTTGCCCTACAGGAAGATAGGAGGAAAGAGGATAAGGGGAAGGGGATGACAGAAGGGCAGATTGGGGGAGGGAGTCATCAAAAGCAAACACTTTTGAGGAGGGACAGGGTCAGAGGAGAGAATAGAATAAATGGGAGGTGGGATAGGATGAAGGGAAATATAGTTAGTTTTTCACAACATGACTGTCGTGGAAGTGTCTTGCATGACTACACATGTATAATCTGTACTGAGTTGCTTGCCTTCTCAATGAGGGTGGGTACAAAGGGAGGAAGGGAGAGAATTTGGAACCCAAAGTTTTCAAAACAAATGTTAAAAATTATTTGTAATGCAACTGAGAAATAAGTTTTACAGGCAATGAGATATAGAAATCTATCCTGCCCTACAGGAAAATAGAAGGGGAAGGGGATAAGAGAAGGGGGGTGATAGAAGGGAGGGCAGATTAGGGGAAGGGGTATTCAGAATGTATGCCATCTTGAAGTAGGGGGAGGGGAGAGATGGGGAGAATAATTGAAACTCAAAATCTTGAGGAAGTGAATGTTGAAAACTAAAAATTAATTAATTTTTAAAAAAAGATAGAAGGCCTAGAGGTGATTTTGAGGAAATGGAAGGAAAGGGGAATATACCAGAAAACAGAAAGAGGAATGGGGAGAGGACTTACTAACTCACATAATATTCACAAATGAATATATGAAATTAAGAATATGTCAACATAGAGGAAGAAGAGGGGGAAAGGAGCATTACATGAACTGGACAAAGGAGGGTTAAACACACTTCTACATAAACACAGAGTTTGGTATACAGGATATTAAATTCAGCAAATAAATAGGTGGGAATAAGGACAGGGAAGAGAGTAATTTAAAGAGTAGTATCAGTGAGGGTTTGGTCATAAGCAGGACAAAATAAAATAAAAACTCCAAAGTTGGAGAATAGAACATGAAAGGAAGATTGAAAGGAAAAAGCTAGAGTTTAAACATGTGATCAAGGACAGCAGATCAGAAACAGATCACTTCAATTATAGTTCACTAGTATAAAGCATATTCTTTCAACACTTTCTCAAAAAGAAGAAAAATTACAAGAATATAGGATAGAGGGATGTATCCAGTTCATAGTCATAATTTTGAATGTGAATGGGATGAACTAACCCATAATATTTAAGATAATAGCAAAATGGTTCAGAAAATAGAAACTAACAATGTGTCATTTGCAAGAAACATACCTGAAACGTAAATAATCACACAGAGGTCAAATTAGAAGTTAGAGCAGGTGAACTCAGAAACGCAGAGATAGAGTTCATGAATTCACACAAGGCAACAGTAAACATAAATATGATAAAAAAAAAAGTGACAAGCTGGTAAAAGTCATCATGCTTAAAGTCCATATAGGCAATGAATTAATAGCAATACTTACTGCATATAATCTGAAAAGAGTAGAAACTAAATTCTTAAAGGAAAAGGTAATTGAATTACAGAGAGAAGCAGTAAAACCATAATGGGGGATTTGTATATATCACTTTCAAATTTAGTCAAATCTAATGAAAACATAATGAATAAAGGATACAAATAAACTTTTAGGAAATTAGATATAACAGATCTTTGATGATTACTAAATGGCAACAGAAAATATTTCTCAAAATTTTTAAAACTAACATGGTATTACAGCATTAAAAACCTCACATACAGTAGCAGAAATATTAAACACATTACTGATTAATATACATTATATTCCATAAAGAGCTCTTTAAAAAGGATTAAAAATTAATTGTAGACTATATAATTTATTCTCAAAAATTTCCAGATCAAAGAATAATTCATAGAAATAATAGAAATATCACCAAATAAAATTACAAGGTGAGACAATATAGCAAAACTTTGGGGATGTAGCTGAACCAGTCTCCAAGGTAGGGACTCCTTATCTTTTTCTGTGTCATTGACCACTTTGGCAATCAAGTAAAGCTCATGGACCCCAAAATATTGTTACCTACAATCATAACAATACTCTAAAATTCTACAAGCAAAAGTAACAGACCTAGAAGATAGATCTTGGGGATAGAGTCTGAGAATTACCTGTATTTCCCCAAAATGGCAAGGGTGGGGGGAGTTGGAATGCTACTTTCAGGAAATCATGAAAGGAAGTTTCTCTTAATTTTTAAAAAGAATCCACAAGGTAACAACTGAGATTAATCCTGGATGTGTTGCCATTAATCTCCAAAATTACAGTCACAAAAAGATAATTTTGCAAGCAGGAAAAAAACCAGAAAGCAGATTGTTTTCATTCAGAATAATAATTAACAGAAAGATATAAAATATCACATTAATTTCAATTAGTGGGATATTTCCCAGAATGCTGTCAGCCAAGGGTCCATGGAAAAAGCACTGAGCAGGGACAACTGAAAAGAAGAATCATGAGAGATGAAAAATTTCTACATTATGGTGTTAGCTTAGGAAAAGAGACCTTGCTAAAGATATAACTTAGGAAGTAGGCAAGCAACAAAGTAAGGCCTAATGCAAGCCACAAGACTAGCTCCTGATCCCAGAAATAATGCAGTTAAGTGCATAGCACATTAATTACCACATGATCCACGCAGCAGTGAAGTAAGTGAAGATTTTAAGGATAAGAAATATATAGGCATGTTTGAAAAGGTCAGGGAAGTAACCAGTTGATAAGGAGAGGTTGAAAATTGGACTCTCAGTGCAACATGACAATCCTTTTGCTGTGTTTCCCTGGTCAACTCTCAGTGTGCTTTCCAGATCAGTTGCTCCAAATTTTCTTTTCTCCAACTACTTCCACTAAGATCTGCCTTGAACTGTACAAAGGAGATAATAATAGCACCTGTCTCCTAGGACTGTTGTGATGATAAAAAAGAGATAATGTATGCAAAGCACTTAGCACAATGCCTGACATATAGTAAGTGTTTAATAAATTCTTGTTTTTTCCTTCCTGCCTCCTCTTAGGGGAATTCACTTCAGCCTTCTCTGAAAAAAAAAAATGAGACCATCCATCATGAATTCCTCCTCTTAGCCAATTCCACACTTTAGATCACCTTGACATCACTCTCACCTTCCGCCTTTCCTTTGCTCCACTCTCAGAAGGGATAGCCCTTCTTTCCAAGGCCAACCTTTCTACTTATGTCACTAACCCTATCTCATTCCATCCCCTTTCTTCCAGCAGCTTGCCCGTTTGATCATTGTTTCTCCCACCAGTGATCTCTTTGTTGCCAAATCTAATGACCTTTCCAAATCCTCCTCCTTCATGACCTCTCTGAAGCTTAATCTAACTTAATCTACTTTTATTTACTTATTCAGATATAATTTCTCTCAGGAGAGGTCTCACATCTACAGCTTCCTATAAGACATCTCAAATTAGAAGTACAACAGACTTCTTAAAGTAAATATGTCCTAAATTGAATTGAATATCCCACCCCACCCAAGCACTCCATTCTTCCAAATTTTCCTATTACTGTTGAGAGCACCACCACCTCCCCAGTCACCCAGGCTCACCACTAAGATTTCCTCATTCTCTCTCACCTTTCCCCCTATCTGTTGCCAAGTTCTGTTTGATTCTACCTACATCATACTCCTTGAATATGTCCCCTTCTCTCTGATGATGATGCCAATACCCTTATGCAAGCCTTCATCACCCCTCAGAGGGAGTATTGCAATATCCTTCTCATTGGTTGGCCTGCTCCAATTTTCTCTCTGTTCCAGTCCATCTTTTTCTCAGCTGTCAAATTGCTGTTCCTAAAGTGCAGGTTTAACCTTGTCACACACCCCACCCATTAAATAAATAAATCCTCTATTTGGAGGAGTCCTTAAGGAACATGGCAAAATTTGAGCCTCATTTTTAATCTCTACTTATCAACTGATTACCTTCCTGGCACTTTCAAACATACCTAGATATTCTTCATCCTTAAAAAATTACAAAGGAATGAATACTCCTTAGGAAGAGACCTTCAATAACCTCTCTCCTAAATTTCAACTCTTCTTACACCTTACTACCTCTCCTCTCCTCCTCATCACTATATTATCTGGCTGCTTTTTGTTCCTCTAACAAGACACTTCATCTCCCAACTCTTAAGAATTTTCATTAGCACTCTCAAATCCCTGGGATTCTCTCCCCACCTCATGTCTGTCTCTTGCCCTCTTAGGCTTTTTCCAACCTTCTGCAGGAAGCCTTTCTGAATCCCCCTTAATATTAGTGCCTTCTCCCTTTTAATTATCTCAAACTTATTCTGTGTCTTGTTTGCACTTAGTTGTTTGCATACTGTCTCCCTCATTGGAGTGTGAGCTTCTTGAGAGCAGCAACTATTGTTTTCTTTTTGCTTTTCTCGATGTCCCCAGTGCCAGATACATAGTAGATACAGAATAAATGTTTGTGCACTGAACAGACAGTAAAATGAGATGATTACACTAAATGAACTCTCATTGCCTTCCAGCTCTCAAATTCTAGGACTCCATAAAGTAAACAGTGTTTATCATTGCTTTTAATGTGTTATCTAAAGTGGGCTACCTCTCTTCCCCTGTGATGCAGAGGATTTCTTTCCTTATCCACCCATATCACTAAGATGGATATCTCCCTATCCATCCATCTATCTTTCTCTCAGGGTAACAATTGAAAGGGAATGAATGAGATTATTCAGTGCAAGGAACAGAGTGTATTTCTAGGTCACTGGATTTGAATCAAAGTTCTGTTGCAAAAGCAACTTCCCATGATTCCACATTCTCCCCCAAATTCTAGAAAAGCAAAAATGAATAGTAATGTGCCGCAATCCAAGTGAAAGCCAAGTACGTAAGCCCAGAATAAGGAAGCTATTTCTCTTGTATTTCTTCTCTGCTCAGCCTTGGCATGAAGCCAAGTAATGAAGCTTGTACTGTCTGAATAGTCTCTTTTCTCAGGTAAATAATGTTCAAGCTCTGAGCTGGAACATGAGCTTAAGTACTACCTGCTTACGTCAGTTTTCAATTTAGCTCTTTAAAAAGTTCCTCCTCATGGAAAAATCCAGCCTCAGTTGATTCCCTGGGGGCATCTCTTAACAGCTTTGAGTCCTTTCAGCACAGACAAATGGTCTTCTCAGCCTTTAGGGATCATTTTATTCATTCAGGAACATTATTATTTTATACTGTTTTACCTCCTGCTATATTTTATCCTATATATTTTCCATGTTATGATTTTTAAAAATTTTTTGAATGGGATCAAGAAGCTCCACCACCTTTGTTAAACCCTCTAAGAAGATATATTTTCATGAAAAGTGAACTGAATTGTTGACTAAAATTCCTCCCTTATTATCTGAGCAATAGCAATAAACCCAGACCCAAGAATAGCAAACTCATTGAAAGCAAAAACTCTTTTATATTTGCCTTCACATCCCCAGCAGTGCCCGGCATATATTAAGCAGGTAATGAGTAAGCCAGTCAACTAAGATTTAAGTGCCAGGCAGTGTTCTAATTGCTAGTACACAAAGAAAGGGGAGGGGAGGTACCTAAATGATGAAGTCAGTGTAAATCATTTTCATCCCACCAAAAAAAAAAAAGAATCTCTTAAAGTAAATGTGAGAGTCTCCAATGCCATGTTTAACAATGAGGTCACCAAAGTTTCATCTATAGAAAATTTGAAATGCAAAGATTGATTTCCATTTATTAGACATTCCTCTAAGGATTACTGTCTGAATCAAAGAGAAACATTCAATTATAATATTTCTCATCACAGTTCATAATACTAAATAATGCTGGCATAAATCGAAGGGATATTTCAATTCATATCCCTATCCAAAGGGCCAAAGTTATTATTTATTAAAGTCAGTATTTCTTTCCTTATCCACCTGTATCACTAAGATGGTTATTTTTGATATTCAACCTGATATTCAGCCAGGTTGAGACTGATCATCTCTTTACTTAAAACTACTCTGATACTCAATATTGTTCGTTGTCTATGAATCTGGTTATACATAAAATTGGAATAGTAAAATTATGTGATGAGGCTAAAGTGGAATGTGAATATTCCTAATCTCATGAATAAACTTTTAATGTTTAAAAAATTACTGCCTTTCCTTCACACTGTCTTCTAGACATTGACATACATAAAGCATGGGCCGGGTGTGTTGGCACACCCTGGAGTGAACATTAGCTTTGCTCCTTCCATCTATACATGTATGCTTCTAAAATAGGTTTTTCACAGATAGATAGATGGGATAGATAGATAGATAGTGTGTGTGCATACATATAAAATATACATATTTACACACATATATGTATATATTTGTATATATATATGCATATTGCACACAAGCTAAAATTTTAAAGGCCTCATGCCTAGTTAGAGGACTAGCCATCTTTTGTTTTGATGAAAATTACCAGGAGCCTACACACACACACACACACACACACACACACACACACACACACACACACACAGTCAAAGTTATTGAGGCAAATAAAACTCAGATGAAGCTACCCAAAGACTCATTAAATTCAATATTCTAATAAACAAATTATCCTTTAAAAATCATAATAGATCCCAATAGGATGTTTTAGGCTCAGCTGTCAGGGATAACAGCAAATGCAACTTTTGGAACATTGTCATCCATAGTATGACTGCTCTGAGAGAAATCATCATGTCTTAGGGCTAAAAAGATAACTCATTAAAAACCAAAGGAGATGAGGCTGCAAGACCCATGCAAACAGTCACTCCTATAGATCACCATCAGTCTGCTGCTTGTGTTTTATTTGCTATGTGTCTGCTCTTTGTTTGTATTATCTGCTTTCATGTTCCTCAATCCTGTGTCTCTCAGCCTGTTTACTCTTTGCCTTATTGACTCACTACCCCACCTATCCTGACCTCAGTTACCATACTCAGTGCACCAGCTACATCCTAGCCCCTGAGACCTCTTCTGGTTTCTACTGGCACCACTGAAATCTATTCTGTACTTAGCACTGTATAATTTTGACTGTCATGAAGATCTACCTCAAATTAAGATAAGAGTGAGTGTGTTATTCTGGAAAGAACACCATATTTTGAATCAGAGGACCTACTCTATTTATCCTTTGTGGGACTTTAGGAAAGTCACTTCATTTTTCTGGGCCTCAGTTTCCTCATTTGTAAAATTAAGGATTTAGATAAAATAATCTCTAAATTCCTTCCCTATTCTAACTCCCATGATCTTGGAAGAACCAAAGGAGCAAAATTTTTTATTGATGACTAAATAAATTATTTTACCAAAATTTACAGTCCAATCTTTTGAAATTCTGTATCTTTCAGACTTCTTGCTAGCTGGAATTCAGTTGTTCTTTTTGCCCTAACCATCTTATTAATCACCTAAAGCTCAAAAAAAGCCCATCAAAATCTTATTGGCAGAGTTGTTCCAGGCCTTGTCAAATAACATTACAAATAAGGTTTCAAGAAGTTAGACTCAAAATTTATCCTGTCCCATTTTCAAAAGAGAAACCCTTTATTTCTTCAATTTACATACATATAAATCTGTTGGATATGATTGCAAAGGACTACACCAAACTACACTTAACAAAGACATAGATCCGTAGCTGTAGATCTCTTAAGCCAGTATTTTTACGAGGAGAAAGCAAGAATAACTATTCCACTTACTCACTATAACATTCCACATTATCTTGCTGGAAAAATAGTTAAGAATAAAAAGACTTTGAAGTACTCGATGTTTCAAAAGCCTTTGAGCAGTACTCAACTGTAAACCAGTATGACCCCTAAATGAGTAATTCTCAGTGATTAGCCCAATTGCTGACCAAGGTGCTGAACTGTAAATCTTTTTTATTGTTATTGTAGCAGAGTGGTAGCACATTCTCATCTCTCCTGATGACAGTGAAGACTAAGTTGGCCAATAAAGCCCAGCAAACATACCTTCCCCCTTTCTTTGACACAATGTCTGATGAAGGAACCATGATGTAGGAGAAACAGCACTGGTTTTGTCACCAGAGAACCTGGGCTTAAAACTGTTACCATTTGCATAGTTTCCTCATTTGTAAATGACAGAATAGTTGATTTTTTCAGATCCCTTTTAGTTCTAGATTCTTTAATACCCCCCCAACTCACACATGCAGCACACACACATACACACAGAATATAGTGAGGAATTTTTTTTCACAATGATAGCTTTGAGAAAATTGAATACAAACACATCTAAAAAATATTCTTATCAATAATTTTAAAAAATCAGATTTTGTACTCTTCTGTCCACTGACTACAAATTTGGAATCACTGGCCTTTTGAGACAATCATATCTTTTTTACTAAGAAATAAGTACTTGATTACTATTGTTTCTCTCTTATAATGTTCACCCAATCCAAAAATAATTCCTGGCTAGAAAAGCCATGCTTCCTTTTCCCCATTTCCTGATCTGACCACTTCCTCAAAAAATACCAGAACCAGACCTGTAATTATCAATATCTTCAGGTATAGCCACCATTCCTTTATGACACTAGATTCACCTAAATAGTCCCAAAGCCTGAGAATTGGAGAGGACTTTATAGATCATTTACTTCAGCCCATACGTGGATAAGAGCTTACATATCTAAGTGGTCATCCAGTTTTTGCTTTAAGACCTCCAGTGAAAAGGAATCCACTACTTCCTGGCGCAATCCATTCCACCTTCAGACCTAACTTTTATGAAGCTTTAACTATTGGGAAGTTTTTTTTCTTACTGCAAGTTAAAATTTTCCTCCTTTCAGCTTCCAAGTATTGCTCTGCTTGGGGCCACTCAGAACTTATCTTTTTCCTTTCTAAATACTTATAGTCAGTTATAATGTACCCATAAGTTTTCTCTTCTACACACTGTTAACTCCCAATTCCTTCAACCAAACACCATGTCAAATAAACTTGAGGTTCTTCACTATTCAGCTTGCAGTTCTTTGCTCTCTAGCTTATCAACAAATTTTCTAAAACGTATCACTCAGGACCACATATTCCAAATATATGACTATAATATCACCTCCATAGTCCTGCCTTTCAATGTAGCCTAAAATTTCATCCTTTCTTGGTTACCATATGTAATGACTTATATTGAGTTTGCAGCCTGCTTAAGGTCCCACATCTTTTCCAGAAAAATTTTTTTCAGTCATGCTTTACCCATTGTGTACTTGTGAAGTAATGAAATGTAAGGCTTTATCTCTATTGAATCTCATTTTACTATATAAGATTTGATTCATTCAAAAATATCAAACCTGTCAAGATATATGAATTCTTACTCTTTTGCCCAGTATTTTAATGATCTCCTAAATTTGTGTCATATATAGATTTGATAAGCATGCCTCTGTGCCTTTATGCATTGATAAATGTTAAATAGCAAAGGTCAACACAGAACACCGGAGCACTTCACTGAAGACCTCCTTCCAAGCTGACATGGAATCAGTAACAACTATTGTTTAGTGTGACCATTCAACCAATTAGGAATCTACCTTAGTCATAGTATCTAACCATCTTCCAGTACCTAAGGCTGTAGCTTATCTGGGCTAGGTGACTTGAACTCACTAAAGGAAGTTCTCTTTTTTATCTCCTTATTGTATCAACTACCTATAAAAACAAATTTTCTCTGCCCTTTCAAGTAAAAAGTCATTTTCTTTGACATAGAAAATAGGGGGCAGTAGAGAAGAGGTGAACAGCTCTACCTTCTGTTTTCAATCATTCCCTAATCATACCTAAGTAGCAATCCTAAACATTCTTTGACATTACTTTCTGCCATTTTATTTCTTCAAAAAACCAACCCCATTTTTTGCTATCCTTACATTTCCCTTGCCAGTTTCAGATTGTTCCACATTTTAGCAGTACTGGAATTCCTGCACTACAGTGACATGCTTTTGTATTAATCCTCCAATGCCTGCCCTTGGTTCCAAGTTCTGCATATTTTTTTTAAATTTAATTTGCTTGCGAGTTCATACTTCCTTCACAGTGGTCTCCCTAGAAAATTCTGTATTTTCTTCCTCATTTAATTCTCCCTTTGCATCCTATTTGCTATGAATTTGTACTTTGTGAAAAGTACAAAATTGTTCAGATATGTGGGGCTAAATAATGATAAATGATTGATTTATATCTAAAAGCACAATAAAATATACTGAGTTATCAAGTTCCTTCCTGTTACAAAAATCAATCAGAAAATCTCTCAGGCCAAAAAGGTTGTAAAAATGGCTAATTACAGATGTAGCATATGTTCCTTATTTTTATATTATAGAACTTTCATAATGTGGTGGATAGAGAGCTAACCTCAAAGTCAGGAAGACCTAGGTTTGAGTTCCTCCTGACACATAATAGCTGTGTGCTCTTAGGTAACTCAATTCACCTTACTAAGACAATTAATTGCAGAGATATAAATGAGGAAGTTTCCTCACCTGGAAATTCCCCATACCAATGAAATCACAGGTCTGGTCCCTATCCTGATTTTTATATTTTAAATATACAAATTATTATGCTTTCTGGAAATATGAGAATAGACTGGTTTTGTTGGACTTATTCTGAATGTTATAATTATGATGATTAGTACAGCTTGTGATGAAGCCTTTCAATTTTGAGTAGCATGGTATCTCTTAGGATGGGATTACCTCGTCTGTTTTGAAAGAGTCTATACTTAGCACAAGGTTATAATAGAGTCTACAGGGATTTCAACCAGTCTATGACCTCAACATATTCATTCTGATGAAGTTGCTAGTCACCCAAAGGAAGATTACCACAAATTTAAACAAAAACAAAACAATTTGCAAACGGGAGACATGATATTCACAGTGATATGTTCCCTTGTCTCATTTGCTGGCCTAGAAATCAGGAAAAATTGGATGACTAGATGTTCATTACACTATTCTAAAACCCATTTAGAAATTATGATCACCTGAGAGAAAATGAATTGAGAACATTCTCTATAATAGAGACTAGCTTTGAAGTTAGAGGCACATGATCTTTCTGGGTCTGTTATCTATAAATGAGTTTATTGAACTAGATTATTTCTAAGGTCCCCTAATTTTATAACTATGATTGAGTATAGCCATATATGTGTATATATAATGTATATGTGATATATATGTATAACATATATATATGTATATATATATATATATATATATATATATATATATATATATATACATCTATATATATGTAAGCCTCCCTGTTTTAATGGAAATAGAAAGGTACTTTCAAATATTTTAGTAATTACATGAAGAAAAATATTTTTGTATTAATAGCCCATAGTTGAGAGAAGACTGAGACTTTATGCCTGATTTCCAAAGGTCCTATTTCTTGAATCCTATGAATATAGAAAAACTTAACTCCTCTGTACATCTTCCTCCGTTCATGACTCCCATTTTATTCCTAGCTTCTTGTCTCTCCACCCTCTCTGCATAGGCACGCTGAGCACTGTGGTACTGACTGTGGAAGAATTTCCTCATAGCAAAGAATTTGGAATATATTATCAGCATAGTTTGGATTAATAAACATGGATCTAGGATATTTATATATACCCTGAGGATGTTAAAGAAAAATTGTAGACAATAGAAGGGAATCTATCAGTATGAAAGATGAACCCCTAAATTAAGGAACAATATAATAAAAACATTAAAGTAGAATAATAGTAACTCTAACACTAAAAGCTGGTATGTACATAGAGCTTGAGGTTTGCAAAGCATACACCCACACACACACACACACAAACACACATGAAAATAGTCTTCTTGAAAGAGATTAATAAGAATCTATATGAATTTGCTGTCTACAGGAAATACTCCTACAATGAAATTTGGAGACCTTATTGATTTAATTCAATTCATTAAGCACCTTTTGTGTAAACAGCTCTGTGCTAAGTGCTGAGAAAGATAGTATTTTTTTTATAAATTCACACTTAATAAAGACATAAAATTAAGCTGCCTAACATAGGACAGTCATCCAAAAATATAACCAATGTAAAATAACTGCAAACCTTATGAATCATAATATATTATGAAATATGTAATGGCAATTTGCTGAAATGATGAAAGGTGATGTAATAGGTACTAACAGACTATGGTGATAATATAGTCTAAAAAGAAGGGTTAGAATAAGAATTGATTAGTGTTTTTCCAGCAATGTCCGGGGAGTAGGTGCTTGCTTACAATGCAAATATCTAAACTATTCAGCAGATCCATCTCATTTAGTGAAGGATTCCCCAAGTTGGATGAAAAGATTATTGAAGATCATATCCTTTGCTGTAGTTCCATATGCACTAAGCAACCTTTTCATCTTAGTTCCTCTCCAGAGAAACCAATGATTTGTTAGCATGAATAGTGATTTACTTATATTTATATTTTATATTATATATTATAATATTTTAATATGCTTTGTAATATTATTAAGTTAGCATTATGATACACATGTCTTCTCAGTTAAAAATCTAGGTAGGATAAAGTATCTACTCAAGGCTGGATCATCCTTGTTAAGGTTACTAGGCCTGTAGATCAGAGACTTGGGGTCTAGCAGAGATGCAAGAAATAGCCTTCAAGCTTTTCACCAGGCCTCCTTTTTCTTGTCAGTATTACACCATTTTAGCAAAGTGGAGGTGGTAAAGGAGGTGGAAGGTTGGCAAGTGAACACAGCTGGGTCTTCTGTAGCAGGAGAGCACAAGACATTTTTATACACATGAGAGCTACCTATAGCCAAGATACTTAAGATAAAATGTGGTATAGTGGATAGAGTTGTTCTGTGAGTAAATAAGGCCTGGGTTCAAGCATAGGATCTAACACATGCTAGCCAAATTAGCCTGGGAAAAAAATCAATAAAGCCAGGAAACTCTCTAAGACTTTCAGTTGGAGAGCAAGTGGAAATTTTTATTGGCAGATTTTCCTTATCAGGAGTTTTCTTATGCCAAAAAAAACCCCACAAAAAATAAAAAACAACAACAAAAAAACCCAGGTGATTTTTAAAAAGGTGATGCAAACAATTAATATTTAGTAGTTTGCACAATGTTGGGGGAGTAGTTTATAGTATAAACTTTTATATAGTATAAGTATAAACTTTTATACTATAAAACTACCCTGCAAACATAATAATGAAATGAAAAAGTGAGAAGTATTCAAACTATGCTTGCAATGTGACCATAACGACTACGGTAGTCTTGGGTCTCTGGAGATTTCTTTTGTGTGTATGTCAAGGTACCTGGCTAATATACTGTTTCTTGGGGAAGGCAGCTTAAAGAAAGGTTATATGACTCCTATCAACCTCTTCTCAAAATCATGTTCTTAAATGCATAAAACAAAATACATAGGAATATGAGGGAAAACAATTATATCAAAATATAGTCATCAAAATATTAAAAGAACAAGTTCACAAATTCTAGGCTAAGAACATCTATTTTAGTATGGCCTTCAAGTCACTGTATCAGAAGTCTAGAAACAAAAAGAAATACATGGAGACATTTATGACCACTTTCCATTTTCAGATTCAGCCTGAATAGAATTTACTCCTAGTAGGAAATGTCCAATAAGGACTTTAAGTGGCTATGCTATTTACCATAGTTTCTATTTATTTTAAACAAAAGCTGGTTAGCATTTGACTAGCTCACAATGCAATTTATTTTATATTTGACCAAACGTCATGGCCATGGTAAAAAAATCAATGGAGGCAATGTCTACATATATGACACAGAACCACTTAGAGAATCATTCCAATTAAAACTTTCAGCCAAACAGATTAGTTGAATCTACTTATGTGAAAATATCATTAAGAGTGCCTGATCTAGGGGCAGCTAGGTGGCGAAGTGGATAGAGCACTGGCCTGAAATCAGGAGGACCTGAGTTCAAATCCAGCTTCAGACCAAACACCTGACACTTACTAGCTGTGTGACCCTGAGCAAGTCACTTAACCCCAATTGCCTAAGGAAAAAAAAAAGAGTGCCTTCCAAAATACACACGGACTTAACCAAGTAGAACTCTGGTGACTGGTTGGATTGAAAGTTATAGTTACAATGATTCTTGTGCAAATGTGTGAGTAATCACACACTTGGTCAATATAATCATTTGATCATAGGTCTGAAGAAGTTCAGAAAACAAAAAAAAAGTCAAATTTCATCATTTCCACCCTTGACTCTCTTCAGCAATGACATTTCATCTAACATCTCAACTTTCTGCAATTTTGATATATACCTGGTGAATGAATCTCCTTTTTAGATGACAAATCCCTTTACAGAGGGATCTAAAATGAAAGGATTTACTAAAATCAACTTATAAAATATAAATTTTGAGGAAGAAAAAATGCAGAGAAATCAAATTTATTTAATAACTAAAGCATAATGAGAAGTACAAAGTTTATTTTACTTTTTATGAAATGGTGAAAACTGGGATAGGGCAGAAATAATGGTAGTAAATATAATACAAATTAAGTATGAATTGTTATATGATGATATAGTGGATATTTGTGTTGGGAAAGGTGGAGGTTCCCTTCATTTGTTATGAGGTAATATAAAACAAAATGATGCATTAATAATATTTTCAGGCTATTTTATTGTCTTTAATGAACTGCTTGACATTTTACAAATCTTCAGAGTTACCATTTTACTGTCAATACCGTATTATTTATAATAAATACACTGAAACATGAAAAGACACTTCTGATAAAAATACAAAAGATAGAAACATCAATACTAGGTCTGGAATGGAAGGACAGTGAAACCTTTTTTATAACACTGGTGTGGATGAACAGAGATAACTGTAAACCGAACCATGTTATATCAGGCTTTTACTATATGATACAATTATGATTTCGGGAACATTATTTGACCCATGGTATGTCCTGAACTATGTAATAATGAGCCATATTGTAAGAGAGTTCTATCACATACAATGATTTGAAAATGATTGCCAAAGCAAGGAACTGGTTTTTTTTCTGAGAATTTGGTGAGCTTCATGCTTTATTGTGCATTAAAAAAGGGTCTAATCCCCCATTCAACTTCAAAAATGTTGTAAAAATATATTTTATAAAGGCTCAAGATCATAATATGTATCAAAATGATACATATTACTGTGCTTATTAAATGAATCCATCAGTTAATTGAGGGATAGTTTACTTTTTAAAGATATACCTTAAGTATGTACAAAGGTTACATAAATGTTAACAATTTGTGACCAAAATTAATTAGTTTTTAATTTGCAAAAATCCCTGGAGATTTTCAATTTAAAAATTTAAGAAAGTTGTAAGTATCACATGTGGGATTGGCTTTTTGTCATTTGGAGTAAGAAAGGGTAGATGGCTTCAGGCTTGGTTTTTTTTTTTATTTTGTTTTTTAACAGGAAAGTATGGATTGTTCTCAAATGAGAAATTACAAAGTTTTGATCAATAAAAGGAATAAACCACCAAGATCTTTAGAAAGAATAAACTGCCAACATTCAAACCCAGACCAGAATGTAGTAGGTACCAAAAAAATATATATAAATGTATCTCCAAAACAGATAGTCTTTCAAGAAAAGCCCTTGAGGTAATTCTCCTCATTGCCCTTACAAACAAATGAACAATCTGAGTGACTGTCTGCCTGGTATAATCCTTTCAAAAAAACTCAGGCCCTGACCTGAGTTCACTCAGACAGCCTTATGTTGATACTTTGAAGCAACATTCTGTAGCTAAAATGGGAAATTAGACTTTTTGGCTAAAAAAAAGGAAAAATAATTCTGTTCAAATGATTGAAAAGGTGCTATGTTTTTTCTGTATAATTTTTAGCTTCATTCCAACATGAACAATCTGTCAACATTTATTAGATCAGTAAAAATAAGCACAAAGAAAATAAGAAAGGAGCGTTAAATATTACCTACATGGAAAATTCACTGTTCCAACATGAAACATTAGATTCTGTGTTTTTAAAAATCAGCTTTAAGAAAGAAAGAAAGAAAATTTCCAGTTGAGTGACGATATTTTGGCTAACAGAAAAAAATGTGTACTTTTTGGATTTTGTTATGTTCTTCTGACAAAATGTATCTGTATTAAAGGCACTTCAGCATAGTATTAACTCCTTGACCTTTTCCATGCCATAACCATTTAAGCCACTTCAATGCATCTTCTAAATGGGTGAAAATGATGAATATTCACTTATTGTACATCTTAGTCCACTCTAAAAATTATGCTTAAGGATTATCCAAGGTAATTAACTCTTGAATTGGTTGGAACAATTAATATCTATGATAAAAAAAAACAGATATCAAATGTGTGGCAAGAGCTTTAAGTTATTCAGGCAAATACATCAGAATAAAATTGTTATCAGAAAGTTGTTTCACAAGTAGAGATGTATCTGGAAATATGTCATTCTGGGACATGAGCTAACGTTACATATTTCATTTCAATCTATCATTTTATTAAAGGTCCTTATACATTCTACCACACTCTTTTATTTTGTTGGTTAGAGGAAAAGGAATTCCAAATATTTTATTTTCTCAGAGAATGAAAAAAGAAAGAGGTCAGTTTGTGGTACTTGACACAGATCATCTAATTTTATGATGGTTGACAACTGAATTGAAAGAGCTTAGGCTAGCTATAAAACAGTTCTATCACACTGAAGGATAAATCTTTTCAAATAATGAAAGGCATATAGATACGTTACTTCTAAAATGGTAATTTCATTTTTTAAAAATGTATTTTAGGTTTTTGATGATTCAAGATGAAAGTTTCTCTACTTTTATGAAATTTATATTTTTTCTAAGCATCTTTGATGAATACCAACTAAAAATTTTGAATAGATAACAATTTTTTTTTTTGGTGAGACAATTGGGGTTAAGTGACTTACCCAGAGTCACACAGCTAGTGAATGTTATGTGTCTGATGTTGGATTTGAACTTAGGCCTTCCTGACTCCAGGGCCAGTGCTCTATCCACTGTGCCACCAAGCTGCCCCCAGATAACTAGTATTTTGAAGATATTTTTAGAGTATGTGGAAAACTGCATCATTTTTCTGCTAGCCAAGATACAATATCCCATCTGAGAAAATTAACTTTACCACAATATTTCAAAAGTTTATTTTCTTCTTTTAAATGAAATTTTAAGTTAAATTTGTAGTATTCATGAAAAGTTTTTTCATTGATTGAGACTATAACTTGACAACCTCACTATGGCTGAGTTTGAAGGAGCTTAAATAATACATTCTTTCAGAAACTGATTTTTAGCATTAATGAAATAAACATGTTATAAGAAAATAAAATTTGAAACTGCTTGGGTTGGGTGAAAAGAAAATTCCTTGACATTTACCTCAATTCACTTATCAAGAGAAAAAGATAAAAAATAATCATAATTATTATTTTCAATTATCAGAATACAGGGCATTTTCCTCTCTAAGCAATTCTACCAAGTAACCACCGGCCCAATTTAGGTGAGTTAGGGGTGGGATTATTTTGAGGAATAATACACTATACATGCTGCAAATCACACTAAAGAAAAATTCTGTTTCACTTTTACTCTAGAATAATATCAGTCCAAAACATCTATCAAGTTATTTTAAAGCATAAGCAGAGAACAAGGTGATAAGACTCTGGGCATTTCACAAGATTGCAGAAGGGAATATTTTAAAATGTCATTCCAGGCAAGGGCAACATTTTGGGAATCACTTTAGGAGCACACATTTGTCAGCCTCGGCAAAATGCCTGCAATACAAATACATTGAGGCTATTTTGTAATTTGAACTTCCTCATCACTAATAAAAGAAGAAAACAATTAGAGAGTAAAACAGATTGGCAACAAAGCTTTCCTCAGTGGTTTTCTCTGAGTAGCAAATTATATTGTACACTTTACCATCTGCTACTCCTTTTGAAGTCAAAGCTGCAGTTCTTACCTTGAACATACACCTAAGAAATAGCTCAGCTACTCTTTACGGAATTCACATTCCATTTTACAAGACTTAAGACAGCTCAGGAGCTTCCAGGGAAAGTTAATGGGTTAATTTATGGGAATGAGTGGCCTTTCCTCTCTCTTCTTCCAGATATTAGTTTTACTATCTTTTTTAGCCAATGCAATTCTGCCCCTTTTTTTGGTGGGGGACATATTGGCTTCCAAATCTTCAGCTGTGCTTTTTCTTCTTGGTGACTCTTCCACAGGCTGTTCCATGATAGTCCCACTCCCTCCATCTAGAATGTGCCTTAAAGCTGGATCCTCAGGGGAACAAACAGTGGTTCCGCTTTCACTGCTGCTGAGATCCAAATCTTCTAAATAAAGGATCTTAGGTTGATGCAGGCTTTTAATGAATGTTTTCTCCCTCTCAAGTTTTCTACTGGAGTGAAGTTCATTCATGTCCACTCCAGAGTCCAGACTGGTGTCATTACTTTGGGTTCTTCTGCCCTTTTTCAGATCTATAAAGGAATGCCTTACTTGAGCAATTGGCTTTCCATCCAGAGAAACAAACCAGGCTCTGGGGTGTGGTGAGGGCTTTCCTTTGGACAGCTCTAATAGTGTCTGCTCTGAAATGCCTTGAAGTTCAGATGAAAATGGAGTCATCACAACAGCTTCATTCAGTGTCCCTGGAACAGAGACTGACTCTAATAAGCTATTGGAATACCGACTCCAGTCTGAAGTTTGGGATGGTAAGCTTTGTTGAACTTCAGGTGTAATTTTCTCCTCTCTTGTGGCAGGTGGCTGCAAATGAGAATGCACTGGCATTTTGGGTAATGTCTGGGTATAGTTTTCCCGGTTTACTGGCTCCATCAGTTGGCCATAGACTACCTGTCCCTTTCTGGGCAAAGTGGCTGACTTAGCAGAATGCAGCTGTTCTGGAGAGTGAAAAAGGTCAGATGTTTGAAGGATGGCAATTGGCTGGCTATAGATATGCATCAGTTGTTCCGGTATATGAGAAAGTCCATACATTTCTTCATTTACTGAAAGATACCTGTTTTGCTCTTGAGTATCACCTGTAGATGGAGAGACATTGCTATTACTGTGTTTTGGCTGCACTATCTGTCTGGATGCAGCATTGTGCTCTAATGACTGGCTTGAGTTTCTTGAATGACTTTTGTGATTGGCTGACAGAAATGAAACTTCTTCATTGTAGATTTTAAAACTGTCCCGAGTTTTCACTGTAGGGACTCTGTCTTCAGGTTCTGACTTTGTAGAATCCTTTTTGCGAGGATTGTATGGGGAATTCTTAGAGTGGTACAACTGCAATCTGTCCTCAGCTTTTAATGAACTCTTCAATGAACTTATATGGTTTATGTGACTTGTTGATGTAGTCTGGTCCTTCTTAAGGACCTCAAGTCTAGTGGCATTTCTTTCCCTTTTTTGTGATCCACCACATTTATCCCTATTTTGAAAGAAAACACAAATAATTGTTTAGAAGTAATCAAGCAAAAAACCTGCTATTTAAATGAGAATCTTCAAAATAATATCCAGAGAAAAATCAAGCATATTTGGAATATATCTATTTCATATTAGAAAATCATGCATTAAGGAACCAATGTATTCATTATATTTCTGGTTTTGCCAAAGGTCCACATTTACTAACATATCAAACATGCTGAAAGCAAAATGAGCAGTTTTACAAAGAATTGTTCAAAATAATGTTTTTTTCTGGGTGTTTATTAATGCTCACATGCATTAATCAATTTTATTCTTACCTGCAATAACAAAGAAGAACAGCAAAAAAGCCAATGAGAATGACAACTGTACCTCCCAATATGGCTGTCAGAAATACCGTGTGGTAGGCAGTGATATCCTTGGAGACTTCACTTACAAGTGAACCTAAAATATTCAATATAAATATACTCATGCAAAAATGATTTTAACAATAAAATATTCATTTAGCACCAATTTCTCAACTATACTCTCTCCTCTGACCTTAAACACTTGATATAAAGTTTCTCATCTAACTTTTCTATTTAATCTCTCACTATCTTCATTTCTTCCCTATTGTTTAGAAATAACAAAACGGCACAGTGACATGCCTGTGTCAGTGTAAAAATTGTACTAAGGTAATATTTAATATGCATTCACTTAAGTCAGACCGTAGAAGGAATGTTCTATCCACCCACTGCCCCAATGTGTGCCATCTTCATAGAGGCCCATAAATGACTATCATTCAGAGATCTTATGAAAGGAAACAAAGATGATAAAAATCACTTTGCTTTTCAAGGCAATTGATCAGGTATAGTCTAGTCACTCTAGGTACTCAGATAAGGTTAAGAATGATTACTCTGAGCACATAAATAAACCTCAAGTGCTAACCAAATTTGAGGGGGTTAATACCATCACCTCACCAGTCAGTCAGTCAGTCAGTCAATAAGCATTTATTTATTGAGCACCTACTATTTGCCAGGCAATGTGTTAAGTGCTAGAGAAAGAACATCCCTTAGGAGGCAGATTCTTCATAGAGGAAGGAGGAAAGGAACAAGCATTTATTAAGCACCTACTATTTGTCACGTTCTGTGCTAAGTGCTTTACAAATCTCGTCTCATTTTACCCTTACAGCAGCCCTGGTAGCTAGGTGTTCTTATGATTCCCATTTTACAAATGAAGAAACTGAGGCAGACAGAGTCACACAGGTAGTAAGTGTCTGAGACTGAACTGAAATTCAGGTCATCCTGACTCTAGACCCAGCACTCTATCCATTGTACTGCCTGGCTGTCACCAATATTTATCCAAACCAAGGTAAAGCCACATAAACTCCTCTGTACTGCAAATGCTTATCCAGGTCAAGTGCTACAGAATAGTGGATTTATTAATGATTAAGCAAAATCTAGGGGTGGAAAAAAGAGGGAAATATGACACTTATAAGGAACACATCTCTTGGCCTCTCCTCTGCTATTGTTCTTAATTACAAAATCAAGGTAGCAGCTCAGTTTGTTTCTATAGCATCAAGGCTATTCTGCTTCCACAGGATCCCTAGCCATTTAAGGAAGTGATGCAGAGGTGCTCTAGTCCAAGATCCAGATAGGAAAGCAGTGGTCAGAAACTGCTTGCATAATGAAGAGGAAAGTAGGTAAAAGGTAGGCAATGAACATAGAAAGAAAGGATACAAGCAAGTAAGTAGAAAAATGAAAATGCATTTCATGTTCATACTAGTCAGCTCCAGTTCCCCAGTGAAGAGAAAATTGGTCTTTCTTCATTCAATACTTATTAAATTTACTTACTTATTAAATTACATTTTTCCCTAAGAAAGACCACCTACCCTTGAAACTTATTTTAGCCTAGTTTATTATATTTAACACTTATTTTCAGTTTCAAGAAAATTTCTAATTCTAGTAAAAGACAGAATTTACTGACTTTTAAACTATTAGTGTAAATATAACTAAAGTGATATTGCACACATGAGCACTTATGCTAGTATTGGACTGATTTTCATCAATTCAGTTATTGGTCTGAGTGTTTAAAGTAAATACATCACGACATATGTTCTTAGAACTAAAAGGGACCTTAGATATCATCTAATTATAAAAGCCTTCACTTCACAGAGAAGGAAAAGGCCCTGAAAACACTGGTAAATTTCCCAAGGTTATACACCTGGTTAGTAGCTTAGCCAAGGCCAGAGTCCAGCTTGCCTTACTCCTCCAAGTTCTTTTCACTAGATTATGCTGAATGTAGAAGGAAAGTATAATAAAATAGTGAGGGAAAAGCCCCAATTTGAAAATCAGCATTTACATACAGGCTCTGATGCCTACCAGATATATGATATTGGGCCAGTCAGATCACCCCTCTGGTCCTCTTAGTCCTGGCAAGCATAAAATGAAGCAATTGGATTTACTGATTCCTAAGGTTTCTTGTAAGCCTCAATCCTAGTGGGGTAGGTTGAGTATCCTCTTACTACTAGTGATCTGCACATAGCAGGCATTTGATAAATGTTTATTGAATTGCTGAACAGAAATGACTTTTTAAATGACAAGCAAGTTAACATGAATTAAAAGGAAATCTTTTGCTTCTATTCATACTGCTTAAACTCCCACATCATCCCACAAGGGATAAGCTGATAACTACATTTAAAAAATGAATACTAAAATAGAACATTCACCTACTTCAGAATGATACTATATCTTCTATAATTCATAAATTCATCTTCTTTAAACTGATTATTTTAAATCTGTTTTTAGTTAGTTTCATAGTTGTCTACAAGCCTTGACTATTCCTCATAGTACTTGTATTAAAAATTAAATGTCTTGGACTTGGACCAGTAGTGATATCAAATGAAATATTAATTGTTCTTTTCATCAATATTTCATTACACTGGCTAATTAGGATTTGTGTATGGCCAGACAGCTGGGTTATTTTGCATAAATAAATACCAAAGAGAAATACCTCCCGGGTTTGGATTAAATAGCTCTTTTAAAATGCTGACTTCAAATGATGAAAAGAAAGAATATACCTTTTGATTCCATTAGGTTAATGGACAAATCTCAACAATTGGGCTGATAACTGTTGGCTTCACAAAACAATGTTTTTGATTTTGGTGGGGATTTTCTTTTAGTAGAGATTATGTCTTAGTTGTAATGAGCTGAATCTTTTATCTTAGTGCTCTTCCTTCTCTATGGAAACAATGTCAATATACATTGAGTAAAAATAAAACAGAATTCTTATTTTAAAAAAAAATTATAGAAGATCCAAGGAAAGCCCCCTACATAACAGATTATAAAATAATTATATGGTAGAATGCCTTAGAGATAAACGAAAAATCTTGGGGGTTTTTCTAACTGTAACAATTTTTAAATTTGTTGTACTCCTTTTTGTCACATAAGCAGATCTGAATGTGAGAAGTATTTTTTTTACTTTTAGAATTCATAACTAAGTGAAATCTTCTTAAGACAGATGCCACAAAAGAGTGACCAAAAGTGGAACAGGCAGCCTTAGAAGGAACAAATACCCCATTGCTGGAGTTCTTCAAGCAGAGATTGTATTATTGTTACTGTTTTATAACTATTTCTATTAATAATAATAATTTCTATTAATAATAAACTACTTGACTGAGGTCAGACAGGTAGTTGGTAGTCAACCAAAGGCTAGAACCAGGTCTGCTTCCAATTCCTCTATACCATGATGATTTTTTTAATGTACAAATTACACTGAGTTTACTACATCATATTATGTTCAAACTAAGATATTTGTTTCACCTGGAAACAAACAATCTTTAAAATGTGGCTTATTCATGAAGATTCACTAACAAGGAACAACCAACTTAGACAAGTATAAAAATGTTTTGTTAGCATTGAATTCCTCTTTGCTTTTTTAAGTATTACCTCTGGTTCCAGGAAGTGGTGCTGCAATCCAGTAGCCTAAATGTGGAGCCATATATGTCCATACTAAATGGTCATTAAATTGCTTGACCATTCCCAAGCCACGATTTGCCCAAGCACCTGGAAAAGAAACCAAATAATCCCTAATCAGGCAGAATTCAGTTTCAAAACCTTTTACTTTTAAAGCATCTCTTTCTACATACAATAGTTACACATATTTTAGGGTTAGTAGAATACATTTTCTGATATCTAGGATTAAATACATGTCAATTCAATATATCAAAATATTTTTTCAAAGAATATTCTGAAAAATTAGAACTACACAAAATGAGATTGGGAGCATAGCCCCTAATTTGAAAAATTTACCCTTGGACAGAAGACATAACTAGGCTTTGTGGGAAAGCATTGGGGACTTTTAGCTATGCCCCCCCCAAATCCTAATTTATCACCTAAATATTTAAATTATAGTTATGGAGCTAATATAGTTATAGATCGTAGAAGCCATCAAGTCCAACTCCTTCATTTTGCAGAAAATAAAACTGAGGCATAGAGGGGTTAAGTGACCCTAAGGGTCACAGAACTTGAAAGTATCTGAGACAGAATTTGAACTCAGGTCTTTCTGACTCCAGTTTCCATGCTTTGTACACAAATGCCACTTAACTGCCTATATTTGATCATGGTTAGACCAGCCAATGGATGTTTTTGGAGATTGCAATAAGCTGTACCTTGATGTCTTAAGAGTGGTGATTTGTCCCCTTGGTGCAGAGTATATATCTAAAATACTCTAGATATTTGTCTAAAGATCTTAAATTTACTTTTTGTTTCATTCTGGTAAGTATATAAATTCTTTAAGGAGATATCTTTCTAAGGCCACCTATAGCCAATGATGTTTTGCTATGTTAAAGTGAGAATTATGTGTTTATATATATATATATATATATATATGCATATTTTTTCCTCCATAAAACTAAGTGATAAAGGGAGATGGGAGGCTAGTAATTTTTGAGGGAATAACAGATATGGAAAATAAAATGTTTTTCTTATATATCATGTTATATATTCACAGCATTTAGTAAAAATATATGCTCAATAAATAGCTGTTTTTGTGAAATGAATAGTTTGCCATAATATTCCCTAATCAATTTACAAAACACTATAACAGCCTAAAATTCTTATTATATACTGAAAATATGATAAAATGCATAATATTACTGAAATGTCATGCTCTAACATAATGTGTTTTAAAAGATATTCAATGCTTCATATTTCTCAACCTTTAGAGTCCACATACCAGTTTTCATATCAAATGTCCAAGCAGGTAGAGCATCCCCTGCCTTTGCAGTGTTTGGGTCTACAAGAGGGAGGGTAATTTGAATAGAGCCATCCACATTTAGTTCTTTTCCACCAGAATATATAGCCACACATATTGCAGCAAGAGGAGTCAATTCAATGCTTTTAAAACCTACAACAAAACAAAACAAAAAACTTTTTTTTTTGCTTCAGAGTATCAAACATACAGTCTGTGTTAAGGTGCTGTGGATAAGCAAAGTGAAGAACCAAAACATCAGATCCTTCTAATTTGTAAAAAGCTTTGTTTTTATCCCAAATAAGTACATACAGACCCAACATTTATCCTTTTGTTAGAGGAGCATGTATGCATTTACATTATTACATTGCAATTAAAATGTTAAATTGTGAAATTCAGTAATTTAAAAAAAAATTTTTTAAAAATCTGATAAACCTCTCTCTGACATACTGCATCTTTGACCATTTTACTATCCATAAAATTGATATTAGTATATACAGAGATTTAAAAATCTAAAAAGGAATTAACAAAACATTTGCCAATATAGTAGTGACATTCTACTGTGTCAGCAGTTTTTTGATATTTTATCATAATGATACCTCTTAAAACTTTGGAAGATACATATTAGTTCTAT
Organism: Phascolarctos cinereus; assembly: GCF_003287225.1. NCBI lineage: Eukaryota > Metazoa > Chordata > Mammalia > Diprotodontia > Phascolarctidae > Phascolarctos > Phascolarctos cinereus. The sequence continues at coordinate 198,712,872 of NW_027556098.1, forward strand.
ATAGTACGTAGAAAATAAGTTTTCCCTCATTATTCTCCTTTAATCACTCACACTGTCAAGTAGAATAAAACTATGTACTTCAAATACTAAAAATAAATTATGTGATGTGATTCTTGAAAAAGAGAAAATTTTCAAGTACCTGCATAATTAGAGATGTCTATTCAGAGGCACCTTATACAGAAAACTCATTTATCTTAAATAGAAATTAACTTCCATTTTCTCACAGAGCCAGAACTCTCTAAATTTAACTACTTTAGTAAAAATCACAGAAAACATATGTAAAATAGTATTTACAGTTTCCTAATATGAAATAATGCATTTTCTTTTTTTAGCTCAACTCTTGCCTCTTTTATTCAAAAAGAAAGAAATGAAGTTTTGAATGTCCATAACATTGACAATTGTCTATGAGGAAAACTACCAATCACAAGCTAGAAAAAAAAAACAATAATGAAGCAGATTTGATTTTTTTAAAAAGAGAAATGAAAACAAATATAAAATGTGATCTAGCCTACTCGCATTGTCATACATTTTAATATTTGGGAAAGTGAAGTATCTGGATCTAGGAAGTCATCCCTCCTTTTCCATCTTTGTTATATCTAGACAGGGCTTTCATGCTCTCACTTAAGCATAGCCTAGGGAGACTGCCTTACCACAATTCTCAGGCTATAACCAACCAGCTAAAGCGGATGCAAAGAGGAATAGAATAGAGGAAGAAGAAAAGGAAAAGTGACAAGTAGGTACACAAAGAGAAAAGAAGTGAAAGAAAAAAAGGCTACATATACAGCAATATGTCTCCAAAGTGTATAAAAGTAAGCAGATAAGTCAATAGTGATATTCATTCATTTGCCTTTATTCAGTATTAAGTACTGGGACTTTTCCCCCCATGCCTTTGGTAGCTCCACCCCTTTCAGGTACTTTACATGCCAATCTCTAAACTCCCTGAAGGTTATATTACCTCCAAAACTAATTTCCTTATTTCACTAATTCACTTGGTCTGTACATCTGGTTGAACTATCTTTATTTTCTTTAGTGTAACTGTTAGTACCGTATTTGAGCTCAAGCATGGTAGAATATTATCCTTGCTAGTAAAAACAGTTTGTTATAATAACCTTTGCTAAGCTTTTCCATTTTCTTCTGTTTGTTATTCTTTCTCAATATTTTGCTTTAAATGTCTTTGAGATGATTCTGCTCAGTGAGTCTCATGCCAAGCTTGCTTTAAACTACTTTTACTCTCCACTGCTTCTATATGCTTTATGAGATTATACTTCTCATAATTATCCATCATCCTTCTTTATAAGATTTTAAAAACAAGTTTATGTTGTAAACCAGTTTTGTCTTTGGCTGACGTCTCTCTGCATACAAGAGAATCAAGTATTTGATTTTTTTTGAGTAAGTGAAAGTTTTACCATGATTTACTCTAAAATATTACAGTCCATGAATCTCAATTATATATAAACAAAACATTTCACTGTCTTATGAGATTTTACTGTCATTGTAACAACAGCAAAGTTTGAAATTATTTCTATAGATCCATTGTCTCAACAATGCTATTTTCCCCCATCATTGTAGACTGCAAACCGTTTTTGTCTTTTCATCCTATGTGATTCCTGACCATGTATTTCTATAGGAACTTCATCAAGGATTTAACCAAAATGTTGGAGGCCTTCATGAAAGTCTTTTTGAAAGTAATTCATTATTTATTTTTAACCTTCTTTTCTTCATTCACTTTCTTTTTCATGGTGCTCTTTGGGCACAAAAAAGTACACTGGAAGTGAAATTCACATTAATTTCAGATGGAACTATAGTGAGTGCTGTAGGGAGCCAATTACACTTTTAGATAAAAGGAAGGCTGACAAAGACAACTTGATAATAGATAAAGAATTCAAGGTTATATGAATGACTCAACTTCAAATATGTGTCGAAGCACCACATCTCTACATTTACTCAAAAGTGTGACATGCTTATGTCTTTATAATAGATTTAAATCCAATGACAAGACTAAGAATAACACTGAATACCTGATTTATTAAGAAGAATTCCCGTCGTGTAAAGAAAATTGTCTACTTTCAGAAACTGTTGTAGCACTGTAAGATAGCCCGTGACATTACTAATATGATGGCTGCTGGGAAGTTTAATTAAACCCTTTGGAAACTGTACACTTGGTTGAGATTTGGCATCTGGAAAATAAATTTGTTTTATTTAGCAAACAATGAAATTAAGTAAACAAACCATTGGATTGGAAATAAATATAAAATAATGACATGGATTAGTATTTGTACTATAAATCATTCTTCTCTAAAATTTCTTTCCTTTTTGTAGAATTAGGAAAGCAATAACAAGTGCCTTCTGAAAAGCGGTATAGAGAAATAATCTTTCCTAAGTGCTAATTCAATCCAACTGCACATGTCAGTGCTTTCTGGAGTAAATGAAGGTAACTTGCAGTTTGGGAGTAGTTGGGCCAGGAATTGGATTTTCATCAGTGTTGAGAATTCACAGTGTAGGGAAAAAAAACCCTCTTTCCCATGCAGATTGTCGATTTGTCTGTAATTTATAGTGTTGGAGAATTACCTGGGAGTACTTAGAGATAAAGTAGCTTATCCATGGTCCCAGAGCTAGTATATGTTAAGGGTAGTACTTGAATCCAGGTCTTTTGACTCCAACGTTGACCCTTTCTCCACTACCACATATTGCTTCTCTGATTTGTACTTATGACCTATCAATAACTAGTGTTATGTTGGCTTTTGTAGTTATGACTTCCCTGAGACCCAGGTCACTTCATTGTAGAAGGTTTATTCTTCTTTGGAAGCAGTATGGTACAATGAAGAGAGGGTTGGCCTCGGAATTAGAAAGATCTAGTTTCAATTCCTGCCTTTGACACACTAGCTGTATAATCATGGATAACTCACTTACTTTTTCAGGGTCCCAGGCAACTGGCTAAATCTATAAATAATAGAGAAGTCACCCATTTGTATTGGTGAAGGGTGGTCCCCAGATTGTAAGTTATCATGCATTGATAAAAATCATAGGTCCAGACCCAAACAAACCCCTAAACCCATAAAAATATTCCCCATCTGTATATCTGTATGTAGATAGATAGGCAGATAAATAATTCTCTAAGGCTATAAGCTACATATAAGTTCACAATCTGCTTGGTAGGAGTTTGTTTCTGCACTATGAATTCTCAGCACTGATGAAATTCTAATTCCTGGCCCAACAATGCCCAAACTGCAAGTTACCTTCAATTACTCTAGAAAGCACTAATATGTGCAGTTGGATTGAAGAGTGTTGAAAAAAAAATGGAAGAGACCCTAAAGGCTTTGAGTCTACCCAATTTTGCTAATCTAACTAGATAAATGTGTATTTGCATTGAAGAGCTTTATGTTTATCATAAGTCTATTTCTCACCTCTTATAAAAACAATAATAATTTTCATACTCAAATAATGACTAAGAAAGCAATAGGTATGCAGTTTCTTGGCTCACCTCACAAAGCAAAACCACAGACCTTTAAGAATACTGGACAGAAAGCTAAATAATCAGCATTGCTCTATTTCAATTTTTAAAAAGAAGATACTCATGCATTTCTTAATAATACCTGGCCTATATAACTTAGAACAATTTCAAAATTCAATTTAGAAATGGTTAGTTGTTTGGAACCCTGAACAAAGTTTACCTTGGAAATAGTGTTATACATAGGGTTTAGGTTTTTAAGAAAGTTCACAAAAGCCTATTTAACTCACAGATAGATGACCAATACTTAACATTACTGTAGGACATAAGTACCATTTTCCATATTATTTCTACATGCAAACTCATTCAGATATATAGTGTTGGACCCTAGGAACAGATCTCCTGCCAATGAAGCCCCATCTCTTTCCAACTAAGCTTAGTAGTGGAAGAAGAGAAGTCTTTTGCATAAGCTATAATATGGGCATGGGGGTCCTGATGACCTGTAGTCAGGAGAGAATGAAGGAGGGAAGACAAAAAAGTTGTAGACATCACTAGCATCAGCAATGAAGGTCTCCTATGCCTGTAGAAATTGTGGAGAAGGGACTTCCAGCTCAAGAGAATCACTTAAAGGTATATGGCATTTCTTAGTGAAGTGATTAAAAGTTAGGATCTGCCTCTATTCAGAGGTAGTGGGAGACAATATACTTGGGGAAAAATAGCCAGTTTGCTATTTGGCATACAAAAAAAGTTATGAAAACAATTTTTAAAAGCTTCTAACTTTTCCGTTGAACTCTACTGCGTGGTTATCTAACACACCCAAGGCATTTCTCTTGATCCCTTGGTCCTGAACATTTGCTACTTTAGGAATGGAGCCAATTTCAACTGATCACTTAGTATTTATTCTACATAATAAAATGCACACTATCATCAGAATAGAGATTTTTAAAATAAGTAAATGTCAGTAAATATGTCTAGTACTAGCTCTATCTGTTCTGTTAGAGGATTTCCTAGATCTAATTAACCTAGTTTATTAAAGAATTTTAATTACATAATAATAATTACTTTACATAATAGATGGAGGAGTGTTGTACTTACCAGATGATTTTCCAGTAACTAAAACAGTATCTTCAAATAGCCATATGTTAGCTTGACTTTGAGGGAACAGTGAAAGTGTCACTGATGAATATACTGTGAAATATAACACATTTAGAATATTTTATTAAGTGCGAGAAAGCTGCATCAAATTTAGTTCTGTTCCAACGGTTCTGAAAAGTGTTGAACAGCCCAACTGTATGATAAGAAAGGCAACTGTAAAGCCAGGAAAAACAAGAATGCAAAATATGATGGATGAAGGAAAAAAGGAAGATGAAGAGAGAATAAAGAAAAAAATCAGAGTAGATTATTATGATGATATCTACTGGTCTAGTAGTTTATTTGCTGTGATATATAAACTTATTCCAAAGTACTGAAGGCATGTTATTTTACATAAGACTTCCTTGTGTGGAGTAGATAAAGTACTGGACTTGGAACATGAAGTTTGGTTTCAAACCATACACCTCAGACACTAATTAACTATGTGACCCTGGGCACTTCACTTAACCTCTCTGTATCTCAGAATCTTTAACTGTAAAATGATAGAGTTGGACTGGAGGTCTTCTAGGGTCCAGGCAGAAGAAAGCCTAATCAATTTTGCACATAATATCCTTTCAAATACTTGAGGAAGGTTGTTATGCCCCACCTAATTCTTTCTACTGGGTCTTTCAATCAATTTTTCCATGATATTTATCATTCTGAATGCCCTCCTTTAGATAACATCCAGATTCTCAATAGTCCTCCTAAAATATGGTACCCAGAAGAGAACATAATACTCTATTTTTCCTAATCCACAAACCATATACCAGCACTGTCACAGCCCTCTGGATTCCATTGATAGGTAGGTGTTATTATGATGTCCATTTTACAGCTGAGGAAACTGAGACAGAGCTTAAGTGATTTGCCCTAAGTATTTAAGGCTGAATTTTAACTCAGGTCTTCCTGACTTCAAGCCAGCATTCTATTCACTCTACCATCTAGCTGCCCAAATCATCTAAGTCATAGATATGTTAAAACAAACAATATTCCTACAGTCCCTCCTCCAAGTTGACTTCAACTCTTTCTTGGGGTTCAGTCACTCAACCAGTTCTGATATAATTTAGCCCACATATTTAGTTTGCTCACAAGAATAGCTCAGAAAATTTTATGTAGCATTCTTCTGAAATCCAGATATACTTATGTCTCTGGCATTCCACTGACAAGTCTAGTATTCTTGTCAAAAGTGGAGATGACATTAGTCACGACTGAACTAACCTTGATCCTAGATTTAGAGCATAGATTAGGAACTAGGAGTGAATTTAGAGGTCATCTAGTCTAATCTCATTACTTCACAGGTGAGGAAACAGAGTCCCAGAGAGCTTATGTGACTTGTCCAGGGTCACACAGTGAGAAAGTGTCTGAAGTGGGATTATAGGAACTCTCCCTAATTCTAAATTCAGCACTCTGTCTACTACCCTAAGATGTTGACTCTTCAGAGATCACATAAATGATTTTTAGTCTGTAATATGCAAGTTTATCATTTAATTACATACTGCTATTTTCTAATTATTTGAATTTTATTAGTCAGATCTCAACAAAATTCTATGATGTTTATGGTCAATAATGAGTACTACACAGCTTTTTTTTTTTTGAAAGGCAATCGGAGTTAAGTGACTTGCCCAGAGTCCCACAGGTAGTAAGCGTCAAGTGTCTGAGGCCAGAGTTGAACTCAGGGGGCAGGTAGGTGGCGTAGTGGATATAGCACCAGCCCTGAAGTCAGAAGGAACTGAGTTCAAATCCAACCTCAGACCAAACACTTGACACTCACTAGCTGTGTGACCTTGGGCAGGTCACCTAACCCCAGTTGCCTAAAAAAGAAGGCAAAAAAAAGCTTTAAGAGGCAGCTAGGTGGTGCAGTGATTGGAGTTCTGGCCTTGAAGTCAGGAGGACATGAGTTCAAATCCAGTCTCAGACATATGACACTTAACTCTCTGTATGACCCTGGGTAAGTCACTTAACCCTGATTGCTTCACCAAAAAAAGCAAAAAAAAAAAAAGAACTCAGGTCCTCCTGACTGTGGGGCTGGTGTTCTATCCACTGCACCATCTAGCTGCCACACAGCTTTTGAGGCTTGAACTGTATCTGGTATGGTGTCTGGCAAATGGCAGATTCTCAATACAACTTGGTTTATCTCCCCAGTCCTATCCTATTCCTTGTTTTGATTGTTGCAGAGACAAAAATAACACCCTCTTTAAGTTCAGCAATTTGGCTTTTGTTTCAAAATCTTCTGAGATGAAAATGTAGTTAAAATTCAAGTTAGGTGGTATGGTTTTTGTTTCAAAAGTATTCATCAACAGCAATATTTCTGGCCCCATCCACTCAGAATGCAGCCATAAGAAAGAAAAGAAGCTTTACCTAAGTGGCCAGAACTATATCAAGTAAATAAATAAAGTTATTTCACTATTTTTATTTTATTTATTTACTATATGACTACTATGTGCCTAGTACTATAAAGTATGAAAAATGATTAAAGGATGTTTCTTGTGTTCTTGTACGTATACATACAATTGTTTCCCTGTTGTCTCTCCCATTAGAATGTAACCTCCTTGAAAACCAGGACTGTTTTTTTCCTTTCTTTATATATTCAGTGCTTAGTAGAATATCTTGCATATGGTAAACACTTAATAAATACTTGTTGACTTGGCTTGACTTTAAGGATTTTATAATCTTGTTGGAGAAAGAAAACAAATTCTTGTGAAACAATCATTAGAAATTCAAGAATAAGCATATGGATTTTACTTGTGATTTCACAGGTATAGATCTCTCTGGTGAAGAAAATCAACCAACACAAGTTATCACCTTCTCTGTAACTTGGAGTCATAGAGAGTTACCTAGAACATTAAAAAGGTAAGTAACTAGTATCCAAGATCACACAGCTGATATGCATCAGAGAGAACATGGCTTTTTGGCTCTGAGGTTGGTTCTCTGTTATATCACAATTATGCACAAGCAATCAAAAACAATATATAATTACACCCTATGTTGTGTGGCATAGAATATAAATACTGAAGGAGTTTAGAGCAGATAGAAATAGATCAATACAGGTTAGAGCACTTAGAGAAAACTTGATGGAAAAGGTACATGAACAAGGCCTTGAAGAATGAGGACAAATATTTATACAGGTTGAGGAGAACTGGAGGGCATTTATACATTGTTTTAAACAATTTTACCAATAACTTGCACTATGCATGCCAATAAAATAGAAATTGCCCCTTATTTCCCCCAAATGGACAATTTACTTAAATACAGACTTTCTTGTAATTAGGATCTACAGCTATAAGCTTTTTTACATGAATTTTGTTGAAAGTTTTTTAAAAGTCTTTCGAAATAGCATTTAAATAAAACCATAACAGAGGGTAAAAATCCCTTTTGTTTTGCTTTAGACTGTCATTCAGTCCTGACTTATTTAGGTTAGCTTCATGGAGCTATATTCAGGTGGCAAGAATAACATGGATTTTTTCAAAGAAGAGGAAAAAGTTAATCAGTAATATTCTTAAAGAGCTTACTTGGCATTCTTCTGGTCTTCCAAGGTAATGGTGTTAGCAGGTAGCCATCTTTGTAAGCTGTGATAGTCAAGCTGACACCTAATTTATAGGGAACTTTTATTAATACTGCTCCATTATTTCCAGTTACAGTAGAATTTGTCTTTGTGTAATTCACATAGACTTCTACAACTGCTTGGCGTAGGTACTGACGACTGATGATATCATTCACATGGACTTTCAATAAAAACAGAGATACTAAAAGGGAAAAAAGAATCCCAATATTAGTATGTAAGTATGTTCTATACTGGAAGATATGTGTTGTAAAATACTATCCAAAATCATTTCTTGCACATTGACCCAGAAAATTAATTTGTGGAATTCAAAATATTTGCTCCTATGTCTATCCATAATATATATTTCTTCTTACCTAACAAAAAATATTTGCCTAAACTGGAATCTATTTTCAAAAAGAAAGAAAAAGAAATATGGAAAGAATGATATTTTGTCTCCAAAAAACATGCAATTTTAAAGCATTTCAATGAGCTTCATAAAGCTGAGCCAAGTTATTTCCACTTCTTGCCAGCAAGGAACAGGGCATACCTCCATAGAAACTTATTCATTTATGTTTGTGGCCTTTAAAGTACTCATTTGGTAATATTCTTCATAAGACCAAAAGGAATTTTCTGGTACTGAATGTGAGAAATGTAAGGCTGTGTTTGCCTATGATACAAAAGTACATAAAAGTAAGCACCGAGTAATGGCAACAAATTCATTTCACATCATACTTTTCAACATGCATCTTAGCACCATGGCTAACGAAGCTTTCTTTTCAATTAGGGGGGGAAAGAGTTTTATAATATTTTTTTAAAAACTACTTCGTAAGCCATAGTTAGATGAAAGTAGGATTCAGGGGAATTTGATATCTTTAAGTATTTGAAAAGCTGTCATGTAGAAGAAGGCTAGACTTATTCTGTTTGGCCCCAGTGGTTTAGAACCAGATGAAAGTTGTAAAAAGGCAAATTTAGACTCAGTCAGAAAAAACTTCCTTAAAAATAGACTTGTCCAAAAATGGAATGCAGTACTTGGAGAAGTAGGGGGTTTCCCTTTCACTGGAAGTCCTCAAGCAAAACCTGGATGATCACTTACAGAGTATGCTATAGTGAGAGTTCCTATCTTACACGGATTAGCTAGCTGTTGAGATCCTTTCCAACTCTCAAATTCTCTGATTCTGTAAACAGAAGAGTTGATTTAATCCTGACTACTTATATTACAGGAGCTCACATTCGTCTGTCACCTTACAAAGTATTTTCAACACAAAAACTCTTTGAGGTAGGTGATATAAGCACCATCATTCCCATTTATGGAGATCAGGAAGCTGAGTCTCGGCAGTCACATGACTTATTCTTGGTAATTGTTATCTGCCCTATTAAAATGTAAAGTCCTTGTGAGTAGATATTGTTTCATTCATTATACTTGAATTCTAAGACCAGCACAGTAGCTGATACCTAGTGGGTGCTCAATAAATACTTGTTGATTGATTATATACACCTCATAAATGGCAAGACCAGGACTTGAGCTCAATTTCCAATAAAATTTACTGTTCTTTCCCTTACTATGCTATCTCCCCCATGGTGACAGTGTAAGAGTGAATTGACCTTTGAGTTTTCTTTAAAACCATAAGACAAACAAATTATTGACAATCTTGACCAAGAAAAACCTTGCTGGCAAATTTTTAGTCAACCTTACTTATTCTAAATATTTTATTGGCATAAGGTAGATTTTGTTTATCACATAAGAATTGCCATCATTTTTAATGCAAAAACAAAAAAAAATTATCTTCCTATCCTAAGGAAGATATAAGCCAGCAAGTTGGAAAGAAGAGCTCAGTTTTCATTCTTTTCATAGAGAAAAGAAAATGTTATGCAAAACAATGTTCTCTATATGCACATAGGAAAAAAAATTGTAGTTACAGGATGCTTAACCTTATGTATAAAAGTTGTGGGGCAGCTAGGTGGCTCAGTGGATAGAGTACCAGGCCTGGAGTTAGGAAGACTCATCTTCCTGAGTTCAAATCTGACCTCAGGCACTTATTAGCTGTTTGTGACCCTGGGCAAATCATTTAACCCTCTTTGTCTCAGTTTCTTCATCTATAAAATGAGTTGAGAAGGAAAGGGCAAACCACTCCAGTATCATTGCCAAGAAAACCCCAAAGAGGGTCATGAAGAGTCAGAAACAATTGAAATAACCGAACAACAACAACAATAAAAGCCCATGCCTACATTTTCTAATCTAACAAAAAGTGAATCTTAATTTGGAAGTAAATTGCAGAAAATTATTAAAGAAAGAGGACTCATAACCTGTATGGTTAGGCCTTTACTGTGGGGTTTCATCATTCTGCTGGAAGCTGTACAGATATTCTGAACACATCAAACACATACACTCCAAAAGAAATATAAAAATTGCCTTGTAGAGCCAAATAAAAGTGATCCTTGTGCTCCATTCCATTATCATAAATAATCAAGATAGGATTATAATTGGTTAATCTTAATACCTCTTATATATGAAATGTCATTGCTGTTTTACCATTTTGTGATGAGAAAAGGTGTCTATGAAAGAATTTGGAAATGGGTATCCACAAGCTCTCAATTCTATCTGTTCCTCAAACAATTTGATCTTACTTTTTTAGACATTTATCATTAACCTGACATAATATAGTTGGTTCATGCTAAAATAAGTGACATCAAATTTGTAACAGTTTTAAAATCCAAACAGTATTCTTTAAATCACTATTTTAATATTAAACAAATTAATTTTATAAATGAAGACAACATTAAGGCCTTATTCAAAACTAAACTTTTAAATAGCAACTATTTGTCCAATTTAAAAGAATCCTCATAAGGGATTTTTAAATTTAAATTTTAAATCACCAAGGGGGAAACAAAGGATATGACCTGATTGGTCTATAAACCAAATGTATTCAAACAAGCCCATTCATTAGAAGTAACATACAGCCTATATGTTTACTGTAGTTTTCCCCTTCATTTTTAGACTTAAAAATTATTTTTCAGGAGATATTTTTAAAATAAAGAAATAGATCTGATTAAAAGAGATAAAAAAGGGAAATGCATTTTATTGAAAGATATTATACACAAGGAATCAATTTCAATATGTAATATACATGAACCAAATGGCAAAACATCTAAAGACTTAAAGGAAAAGATAAAGAAGGAAAAGGGAGAAATAGACAATAAAATTATAATAGTGGAAGACCTCAATGTATTGCTATCAGCTTCAGTTTATTTAATAAAAAAAATTTAAGGTAAGGATATGAATACAATTTTAGAAAAATTAGATATGATAGATTTCTAGAGATGGAATTATATTAAATGGTAACAGAAAAGAGTATATATACATATGCCTGAGATGTGCTTGGCCCATTTACAAAAACTTACTATGTAGTAGAATATAAAGACATCAAAAAGTAATGCAAAAAAACCAGAAATATGAAATATATCACTTGTTGGCCACAATGAAGGAAAATTATATTCAATAAAGGGCTCTTGAAACAAGTATTCAAAGTTAACTGGAGATTAAACATTTACACCTAAAGAGTCAAAGAATAAGACATAGGAAGAGTAGATAACTTCATTAATTATAATGACATCAATGAGAAAACATATCAAACTCTGGACATGTAGCCAAACCACTCTTTAGGAAGAAATTTATATCTCTAATTTTTTTCATCTAAGAGAGAGAGAGAGAGAGAGAGAGAGAGAGAGAGAGAGAGAGAGAGAGAGGAGAGAGAGAGAGAGAGAGAAGAGAACGAATCAGTCAATTGGGGATGCAATTTTTTAAAAGGCTAAAAAAATTTTAAACTCAATTAAACATTAAAATAGAAATCTTGACAATCAAAGAAAAGATTAATAATACTGAATTTTAAAAATTGAACTAATAAGTCTAGGAGTGATAGATAAGCCATTAGATAATTTGATTTAAAAAGAAATAAGATCAAGATTACATTGCCAATATCACAAATGGAAGAGGAAATTTCACAAAAAATGAAGAAATAAATGATACTATTAGAAATTATTTTGCCCAACTGTATGTAAATAAAACCAACAAATTAGATGAATGAATATTTACAAAAAAATAAAATACTGAAATGAACAGAACAAAATATAAAGAATTTAAGCAACATAATCTCAGGAACAATCCATGAATGAACTCCCAAAGTAAAGCCCAAGATCAGATGGCCTTAAAAGTAAAGTCTAGCAAACAAAGAAAAATTCATTTCAATATTGCACAAAGTGTTCACAAAAAAAGAGGAAAAGGGTTCCTACCAAATTCCTTCTATGACATAAATATAATCTTGATACATAAACCAGAGTTGAAAAAAAAACTATAGACCAATATCCCTAATGAAAAAAATGCAAAAAGTGTAAATAAAATTAGCTGACAGGCTATAACCTCACAAGATTATCATAAAGACTATACACTATTACCAGGCTAATCTGACATCAGTAATGAAGAGCTGGCTCAATATTAGGAAAATTATCTACACAAATGACAATATTAATAATAACAATCAAAGTCATGATTTATCAACAAATGTAGAAGAAAAACTTTGAACAAAATAAATCACATTTCTTTTTTAAAAACTCTAGAAATATAGCATGAATGGATTTTTTTCTTTACATGATAAGTAGTGTTCATTAAAATATGACAGGAGCAAAACAAGGAAATATTCTCTTACCACTGTTTGGTACAGTACTAGAAAGGTTAACTATCGTAGTAAGATAAGAAAAAGAAGTAATATATAAGCACAAAGAAGAAACAAAATTTTCCTTTTGTACAAGATATGATAGTTTACTTAGAGAACTCTTAGAAGGCCAACTAAAATTTAAACAATAATTTTAGCAAAGTCATAAGGATGTAAAATAAATCCATATAAATCATCATTTCCACATAACAACAAAACCCAGCAGGGAGAGAAAAAAAAAGAGAAATTCATTTTAAAAATAACTATAGAATATATACAATTCTTGAAGACTTTCTTGGGAAATCAAAATAATGTGGGAACTACATGAATTTGATAACTACAAAACAAGATTTATTATAATAAAGATAGACCTAAGTAATCAGAGAAATATCATTTGTAGGCAGGTCAAATCAATAAAATAGAAGTCATAATGCTACTCTAATTTATTTTTTATTCAGTGCAATACCTAAGTACCAAAAAATTACTCTGTAGAACTAGAAAAAAAAATAACAAAATTCATCTGAAGGAGTAAAATATCAAGAATCTTGAGGAAAACAATTGGGAAAAGTTGGAAAGTATTCGGGCTAGAAGTTCCAGATCATAACCATATTACAAAGCAATAAGTATCAGAATGATTTGATACTGATTAAAAAATAAGGAGGCTAGTCAGTGGAAGAAAGTAGGTGTCCAACATATAGATACAATCCAATCTACTAAATTAGTGTCCAACATATAGATACAATCCAATCTACTAAATTAGTGATTGATAACCTAAAGATCACAGCTACTGGGGTCACTATTAGGCAAAAACTGCCAGATAGCAATCTGGCAGAAAATAGGTTTAGAGAAATACCTCACAATCTGGCAGAAAATAGGTTTAGAGAAATACCTCACACCATATGCCACAGTAATCTCCAAATGGATACATGACCTACATATAAAAAGTCAATTCGTATAAACAAATTATAAGAGCAAGGCATAAATTGTTACACAGTTATGAATAGAGGAAGAGTTCATGTCTAGTAAATGATAGAAAGGATCAAAGAAAATAAAATAGACAATTTTGATTACATAAAATTAAGTTTTTTGATAAATCCAATGGAGGTAAGAGTAGAAGAGAAACAGTTAACGGGGGGAAAAACATTTTTACAACAATTTCCTCTGATACAGTACTCTCTTTTCCAAGACATATAAAAAACAGATTCAAATTTATTAGCCACTCTCCAAATGATAAATGGTCAAAGAACATAGAATATGAACTTCTCAAACAAAGAAATCCAAGCTGCCTATAGTAATGTCAAAAAAGCTCCAAACCACTAATAACTAGAGAAATACAAATTAAAGCAACTCTTTGTTTCTACTTCATAACTATCAGATGAGCAAACCTCACAAAAAAAGAAAAAATGTTGGAGAGGCCATGGGAAAACCTGATTTTCATCACTGGAGTACATGTACTCAAAATTCTTTGTAATTGTCAATAATCAGGTCCAAAAAAAGATGAAATTTGAGCTATTTAAAAAAACAAAAAAAAGTAAAACAACTTCAACAATCTACTTAGATTCTAAGTTGTATGATTATGCCAAAGCTAAGCAAAAATTCAAGAGGTAGAATCAGGACACAAATTGCAAATATGGAAAAGCTGTTTCCTTGCCACAAAAATGGAAAATTTCATGGGAAAGAAACACTTGTTTTGCTCCACTGAAACCTGTTGTTTAAAAAAGTGATTTACCAAAATAAAGAAATGGATAACATAAAGAGAGCCTTTATGGCCTGAGGATATCCACATAGATATTTTTAAAAGGATCTGGATCATTAAACTATTCCTGTCAGTTTCTTCTTGCCATCCAAGAAACCTAGTTGCTCAATATGATCCTCTGACATGAAATAACCCTCCTTCAAGATCTCAGAAATCTCTTCATGCTCATGATCATTTATGCTCACTTCACAAGCTCCCTTCTGGCTTTACCTCTCTGATCCCTTATCTTCTCCCAGTACCTATCTGTCCTCAGCTATGTGGCCAGTGGATAAAGCACTGAGCCTAGAGTCAGGATAGATCTGAATTCAATTCTGCCTTCAGACACTTACTAGCTGTGTAAGTCATTTAACCTCTGTCTGCCTCAGTCTCCTCAAATGTAAACTTCTCTAGATTGTTATGAGGATTAAATGAAATGAAATAATAATTGTAAAGCACTTAGTGCAATGACTGACACCTAGGTACTTAACAAATGTGTGTACCCTTCTCCCTTCTCCTAGTGTTTTTCATAAGTATCAACCATATTCTCTGTACATTAGATTTAACCTTCCAACTTTAGGAAGTGCATATCTTAGAGTTTTCAGCTCTTGGTTGAAACATCATTCCTATATAAGAGTGAAATTAGAACTATAATGATAAAAAGCTGCATACAAAGACAAGCATAATATATTTAGCTTTGGAAGGGACTTGAAAGATCATCTAATTTAACCTCCTCATTTTGCAGAGAAGAAAACTGAATCTCAGTGGGGTTAAAGGCTTTTCCAAGGCAGTCAATGGAAGAGCCAGGATTCAAACCCAGTAATCTGATTGAGCCTAAAGTCTTTGTTCTTTCTACTATACAGTAATGTCCCATCCCCCTTTATTAATCACCATACTGAACTGATCACCCTACTACTCTCAGGGGGCTGTCATGAGGCTGAACAAGAGAAAATTTTTATAAAATTGATGTGAAATCTTTAAGTCAAAAACAAGGGGGAAAATAACATTATAATGCTGCATAAACTTTAGATAAGTGATTATGTAAAACATGTATATATGTACTATTAAACATTTAAAAAATCATATCAGAGACCATATTTGGAGAAACAATTTGTATCACTAATTTTCTCTATAAATAATTATAATTGAAGTAATATTCATAGATTTAAAGATATAATATTTATAATTTTGTATTAACTAATAATATTTCCATGCCTATTTATAGCCTTTATATTACACGCACAAGGCACCTAGGTGACACAGTGACATAGTACCTTGCCTGGAGTCAGGAACTTATTTTTGTGAGTTTAAATCTGGCCTCAGACACTTAGTAACTGTGTGACCCTGGGCAAGTCACTGAACCCTGTTTGCCTCAGTTCCTCTCTGTAAAATGAGCTGGAGAAGGAAATGTTAAATCACTCTGCCAAGAAAACTCCAAATGGCATCACGAAGAGTGGGACATGACTAAACAACAACAAAAATTATATGGACATAACAAATTATGTACTTGAAAGTGAATTCTATTGATTGTAGAGCAACAAAAAAAGTTATACATGAATGTAGAAACAGGGTCAGAGACTGTACTATGACTTTATTGGCATAGAGAGTTCCTAGGTAAAGAAATACTCCACCAAAGTAGGTCAGTATCTTATTTTATATCTTATAGTATCTTAGAGTCTATAGTTCACTGACTAGTAAACTAAGAAATTCAATGACTAGTTCACAATCACACAGCCAGTATCTATCAGAGGTATAACATGAACAAGCCCTCCTGGCTTCACGTCTTACTCTCAATCCATTATGTTTGATTTCTATAATGAAATGTAATTGTGTCATTTTTTTAAAAAATTAAATATTACTAACTCAGAGAATCTTGAAGAGACTTTATGAACTGAATAGAAAGCAGAAACAAAAAAAAAGTTTACACAATAACTGTAAAAATTTAAGGGAAAATGCCACTGAAAAACATCAGTTCAGTGACTATTTTTACTTCAGAAGATGAGTAGTAAAATATGCCTCTCCCCTCACAGCTCAGGTGGTAGACTAAGTGGAGAAAGAGGATATATTTTTAGATGTGGCAAATATTTTGGTTCTACTTTTCTATTCTTTATTATAAAGACAAGTCCTGGGGATTAGGATTCATTAGGAAATGAAAGTATTATTTTTTAAAAAAACAATAATTATTTTGTGAGTATAGGGAAAAATCAAATAGCCAATTTTAATCCAAAGAAGTGATATGAGAATAACCCCTCCCCAACTTCTCTGCAGGGATGAGGTTTTAAGGATATGGAATTTTATATATAATGTTTATCTTAGTTAATGTTTTGTTTAGTTTTGCTTAAATTTTTTCCCTTTTCTCCAAAAATAGGATAGGAGAAAGATATATTAGATAATGAAGGCAATGTAAAAATAGAAGATGAAGGCAGTGTTTTTTAATTAAATTTTATTTTATTTTCAGTTTCAGATTCTATCCTTCTCTCCAAGTTCCTCCTCCATCCATTGGGAAAGCAAGAAATTCCATAATCATTACACATATGAAGTCATGCAAAACATATTTCTGCATCAGCTATGGTTCCCCCCCCCAAAAAAAAAGGAAAAGAAAAAAGAAAGTAAAGCAAAAAAATAAGCTTCAATCTGTTTGTGTTTTTGTTTTGTTTTGGTTTGGTTTGGTTTTGGATTTGGGGTTTTTTTCTGTCAATCATTCTATGTGTAGGTAGATAGCTTTCTTCATAATGAGTCCTCTATAATTGTGGTGGATCATTGTATTGCTCAGAGTCATGAAGTTTTTCACAGTTGATTGTCATTACAATATTGCTGTTGCTATATAGATTGTTCTGGTTCTGCTCACTTCACTTTGCATCATTTCATACGTCTTCCCAGATTTTTCTGAAAATACCCCTACATCATTTCTTACAACGCAATAGTATTTCATCACCTTAATATACCAGCCATTCCCCAAATAATGGACTTCTCCTAAGTTTTCAATCCTTTGCCATCACCAAAAGAGCTGCTGTACATACTTTTGTACATATAAGTCCTTTTTCTTTGATCTCTTTGGAGTAGTGGAATTTCTGAATCAAAAAGTACAAATGGTTTTATAGCTTTTGGTGTATATTTCCAAGCTGCTCTCCAGAATGGTTGGACTAGTTTAAGTGCATCACTGTAACTATTTTGCCACATCCCCTCTAGTACTTGTCATTTTTCTTTTCTGTCATCTTAGCCAATTTGATGAATGTGAGGTGTACCTCAGAGTTGTTTAATTTGCAGTTCTCTAATCCACAGTGATTTAGAGCATTTTTCATATGGTTTGTTATAGCTTTGATTTCTTCCTCTGAAAACAGGCTATTCATATCCTTTAACCACTTATCAATTCGGAAATGTCTCTTATTCTTTTTTTTTTAATTTTTGGTGAGGCATTGGGGTTATGTGACTTGCCCAGGGTCACACAGCTAGTAAGTATCTGAGACCAGATTTGAACTCAGGTTCTCCTGACTCCAAGGTCCGAGCTCTATCCACTATACCACCTAGCTGCCCCTATTCTTATACATTAGGCTAAATTCCCTATAATTTGAGAAATGGGACCTTTATCCAAGAAATTTGTTGCAAAGATTTTTTCTAACTTTCCTATTTTTCTTCTAATTTTGACTGCATTGATTTTGTTTATGTTTATACATTTATTTTATGTAATAAAAATTATCCAACATTCCATAAGCCTATCTCTTGTTTGGTCATGAACTCTTCCTTTACCCGATCTGACAGGTAATTTCTTTCTTTTCTTTTTAATTTTTAATTATTTTATTAATTTATTTTGATTTATCAACAATCACTTCCATATGCTTTTGAGTTGAAAATTTTTCTCCCCCTTACTCCCTCCCCCACCCTCCCCAAGATGGCGCACAATCTGATATAGGCTTTACGTTTACATACCCATTAAACATATTTTCACATTAGTGAAGTTGTAAGTAAAAATTAAAACGAATACGAGGAACCATCAGAAAGAGGAAACAAAACTCAACAGAAGGTAAAAACAAGTGATAGTGATTCAGCTTCCATAGTTCTTTCTTTGGATGTGGATAGCATTTTCCATCCCAAGGCCTCTGGAGATGTCTTAGATCCTTATAATGCTGAGAAGGGTTCAGTTTAACAATATTAGTCATCACATAATGTGGCTGTTATTGTGTACAAAGTCCTCTTGGTTCTGCTCACTTCACTCAGCATCAGACCATATAAGTCTTTCCAGGTTTTTCTGAAGTCAGCCTCTTCATCATTTCTTACAGCACAATAGTATTCCATTATATTCATATACCACAACTTGCTCAGCCATTCCCCAATTGATGGGCATCCTCTCAATTTCCAATTCTTTGCCACCACAAAAAGAGCTGCTATGAATATTTGTGTACATGTGGGTCTTTTTCCCATTTGTTTGATCTCTTTGGGATATAGCCCTAGAAGTGCTATTGCTGGATGAAAGGGTATGCACATTTTTGTAGCCCTTTGGGCACAGTTCCAAATTGTTCTCCAAAATGGTTAGATTATTTCACAACTCTACCAACAATGTATTACTGTTCCAATTTTCCCACATCTTCTCCAACATTTATCATTTTCCTGTTTTCTGACAGGTAATTTCTTCCATGCTTATAATATCATCCTTTATGTTTAAATCTTGTACCCATTTGAACATATCTAGGTATAGAGTGTGAGATGTTGGTCTATGCCTAGTTTCTGCCAGACTATTTTCAAGTTTTCCTAGCAGATTTTTTCAAATAGTGAGTTTTTGCCCCTGTAACTGGGACCTTTAGGCTAGGTTGCTATGCTCATTTGCCTCTGTATATTGTGTGCCTAATCTGATCCATTAATCAACTATTATATTCCTTAGTACTAAATTGTTTTGATGATTACATCTATGTAGTATAACATGAGTTCTGGTACTGCCAGCCCCATTACTTAGCATTTCTTTGACTGATTCCCTTGATATTCTTGACCTTTTGTTTTTTCAGATAAATTTGATTATTGTATTTTTCTAGTGGCATTAAGTAATTCTTTTTGTAGACTGATTGGTATGGCATTGAATAAGTAAATTAACTTAAGTAACATTGTCATTTTTATTATGATGAATTGCCATATCCATTAATAATTAATATTTCTCCAGTTATTTAGATATTTTCATTTATGTGAAAAGTGTTTTGTAACTATGTTCATATAATTCCTCTGTGTGGGTGTCTTGGCAGGTAGATGCCTAAGTATTTTATACAGTCTGCACTTATTTTAAATGGAATTTCTCTGTTTCTTCTTGCAAGCTTTTGTTGGCAATATATAGAAATGTTGATGCTTTGTAAGGGTTTATTTTATATTTTGCAATTGTGCTTAAGTTATTAATTGTTTTAACTATTTTAATGGACTCTAGGGTTCTCTAAGTAAACCATCATTATCACATATAGAAAGTATAATTTTTGTTTCCTCATAGCTTATGATTATTACTTATTTTTCTTATGACTAGCTTTCCTAATACAATGCTGAATAATAATAGAGATAATGGACCTGATTACTTTACCCCTGATCTTATCAGGATGGTTTCTAGGTTATCCCTATAACAGATAATACTTGCTCTTAGTTTTAGATAGATACTAATCATTTTAAGAAAAGCTCCATTTATTCCTATGTTTCCTAATTTTCCTAATAGTGGGTATTGTATTTTGTCAAAAGCTTTTCATGCGTCCATAGAGGTAAATTCATGATTTTTGTTTTTGTTGTTGTCAATCTTGCTTATAATTTTCCTAATATGGAATAGTTTTTCATTCCTAGTATAAATCCAGCCTGGATCTTTGGAATGTTGTTGGAATCTCTTTGATCGTATTTCATTTAAAATGTTTGCATCAATATTCATTGGGAAATTGTTTTTTAGTTTTCTTTATTTTGTTCTCCTTAGTTTAAGTATCAAAACCAAATTTTTGCCATAGGAAAACAAAAATGGTAAGAGTCCTTCTTTTCCTAATTTTTTCAAACAGTTTGTATAGTATTGGAATTCAACATTCTTTAAATGTTTGGTAGAATTCATTTGTAAATCTATCTGGTCCTGGTATTTTTTTCTTAGAGAGTTCATTTATGGCTTGTTTGATTTATTTTTCTAAGATAGGATTATTTGAGTATGATATTTCCTATTCTGTTAATCTGGGTAATTTATGTTTTTGTAAATATTCTACTATCTCATTAAGAATGTCAGTTTTATTGGCATATAGTGGGGGAAAATAGCTCCCAATAACTGATTTTATTTCATCTTTATTGGTTGTGCGTTCACATTTTTTCATTTTTGAAACTGGCAATTTGATTTCCTTTCTTTTTTTAAATCAAATTAGCCAATTGTCTATTTTATTATTTTTCCCAGAAAACCACCTGCAAGTTTTCTTTATTAGTTCAATGGGTTTTTTTTAATTTTTCAATTGTATTAATCTTTTATTTGATTTTTAGGATTTATGTTTTGGTGTTTAACTGTGTGGGGGGGTTAATTTGCTGTTTTTCTTGTTTTCTTTTTAATTGCATGTCCAAATTAATTGAACCGCTCTTTTACTATGTAAGCATTTAAAGATATAAATATTCACTTAAATACTGCTCTAGCTATATTCCACAAATTCTGGTATGTTGCCTCATGGTTGTCACTATCTTTAAGTGAAATTATTGGCTGTTTCTATGATTTGGTTTTTGATCCACTCATTATTAAGGACTGGGTATTTAGTTTTCAACTAATTTTTCATCTTTGCTTCAAAGATCTTTTACTGAATATAATTTTTATTGCATTATACTCAGAAAAACATGCATTTAATAGTTTTGCTTTTCTGCATTTTTCTGTGAGGTTTTTAATGCCCTAATATATGGTCAATTTTTTGTGAAGATACCATGCACAGCTGAGACATAGGTAAACTTATTTCTATTCATATTCAATATTCTTCAGAGGTCTTTGATATCTAACTTTTCTAAAATCCTATTCATCTTCTTAACTTTTTTGTTTATTTTATGATTAGATAAATCTAGCTCTGAAAGGAATAAATTAAGGTCCCCTAGTAGTATAGTTTTGGGCAACTAAACAGTGCAGTAGACAGAGTGCTTGGCCTGAAGTCAGGAAGACGCATCTTCCCAAGTTCAAATCTGACCTCAGATACAACTAGTTGTGTGACCTGGGCAAGTCACTTAATTCTATTTGCCTCAGTTCCTCAATTGTAAAATGAGCTGAAGAAGGAAATGACAAATCACTACAGTGTCTTTGCCAGGAAAACCCCAAATGGGATCATGAAGAGTCAAACATGACTGAAATGACTGAACAACAACAACTAGTATACTTTTACTATCTATTTGCCCTGGTAGCTCATTGAACTTTTCTTCCAAGAATCTGGATTCTATGCTATGTTATTAGGTATATATATGTTCAGTATTGCTATTACTTCACTGTGCTAACTTCTAGCAAAGTGTAGTTTCTCTGATCATCACTTTTAATTGGTCTACTTTTGCTTTTCTTTCTATGAGATCATACTTGCTACTCTTGCCTTTTTTTACCTCAACTAAAGAATAATAAAATCTACTCCAACCCCTTGTTTTAACTTTCTCTGTATCTTTCTGTTTCAAGTGTGTTTCTTATAAATGACATATTGTTGAATTCTAGCTTCTAATTCATTTTGTTATCCTCTTCTGTTACTTAAACAAGTAAGGCCCCTGCTTTCTTGTGACTGCAACTGTTTCCCTTTGCCTTGGAGCTGGAACCTGGAATTGGATAATGGGCAACAGAGTGGCTAGATGGCACACATCTGGTTAGCAGTGCTAGTCAGGGTACTTCTAGAATTACTTTCTATGCATGTGTGGAATCCCTTTACTGTCTCTGGTTGCTGGGCTTCTCTCCACTGCTGATGTCACTGCCATGTCTTGGTGCCACTTCTGTCACACGGTGCTCCTGTCAAGCTCCCACTCCAGTATCTGAAGACCTTACTATCTATCTTCCTAAGCTGCCTTTGGCTGGAAAAAAATTTCTCAATGTGACATCAGGGCAGTGAGGTGGTGCTTCAGACTCTTACTAGCTATGTGATTCTGGGCAAGTCACTTAATCTCTGTTTGCCTCAGTTTCCTCATCTATAAATGGGGATAATAAATAATACCTATCTCCCAAGGTCATTATGAGAATCAAATGAGATAATAATTGTAAAGCACTTAGCACAATATGAGTTCCATTGTAAGCAATTTGTGGATGTTAGCTATTATTATTATATTCTTGGATTTCCCACTCAGAATTCATTTTGGTCCATTTTTTAGGTTGTTGTGGAAGTGGTTGGGATGGGGGTAGGGGGGTGCAGAATCTGTAGCCAAGTTACTAAACTCTAACTACACTCTTTACTTTACCTCCCAATATCAATAATTTTTCAAAGAATAGCATGTATTATCCCCAGCCACAATATTAGTATTGATTCACCTTAATTAATGGTACTAAATGAGTGTGTTCAGTATATCATATAATTACTATTTTCTTTCACTGTGGGCTATTGTCATAGCCAAACTGGTCACAGTACCCTATCACTTAGGCCAAGAACATGAGGTTCTACTACTGTGTGGGCCAGTTAGCTTACTCGGCACCATGACCATACCCCTAACACCAGTCATCCCCTTCATAAATAAATAAGTACAAGAGAGTGTGGATGGACCACTATAACTAATAAAACAACTCAAATGATCAATTTTAATTGATTTAATATAATGAAGCACACTTCCCTCCTATCACACTGCCTGGCATGTAGTAGGCACTTAATAAATCCTTGTTGACTGACTTGACTCCTACCACAAGATAAGCCAGAGATGATAGGGCAGAATGTTGCTTCCACTGTGAGATGCAATCACCTTATCAATTCTTTTTACTTTACTGATTTTCTTTAGTACTATATAAGGAAAGGTTTCATGTAGTTGAGAGAAGGGGAAATTATTATTGTAATTTAAAAAAAAAGATGTCAACAAAAACATTTTAATGATTATATGAGAACCAGTTACCCTAAATCAAATTATTACTTTATCTTATGATAAAAAGCTATAATAATTTAACTCTGAATACATATAAATGAAATAATGATGATATGCAATTGAAGCTAATACATCTCAATTACTTGAAATGGCTTTTTAGCATTCATCTGTAAAAAATTTCACTTAGCTCTAAATAAAAGTGAGAGCTGTAGTGTCAGGAGTATTATATAATGCAGCAACCATGGAGACCCACTTAGAAAACTTGTAGCCAAAAGAATTCCTTTCACAATTTAAGCAGCTTCTAAGCTTCCAAAAAGTGAACATGTTCAGACTATGGTGCCCATTGATAGCCATGGTTTCCCATTTTTGCCAGAATTTTAAATACATTATATTGAGTATATTCTCTCTTGTGATCTGCAATCACCCCATTTTCTATTTGCTAGATGGTTGACTTTCCTCTCTCTTCTATCTACAATTGGCAAAGAGGGATATACAGAATTTAGGTTCTGAAAAACACCCTAAGATTTACTAAACAGTCAACCTTTCAAATGCCTCAAGAAAGTTCAATTTCAGGACACTTTGAATCCACTGGGGAGAGAAGGTACTTTAGGATAAATTAAAATGTATAAGACATCTTTAGCATCTTTTCCAGATCTAAAATCACCTTATTAGTCTAGATATAGAAAAATGCATTAACTTTCATTCAATACAATTATCACATTTGATATGAGAGGAAAACATTTTTCCCTGAAATTTTCTGGGTTGCCTTTTTTAGTAATTTTTTTGTTAAGTGTAGCTCTTTAAAATATAATAATAATTGTGTAAAATGTATACAACATCTGTAAAAAAAACCCTTGGATTGGGAATGGGTTGGTGTTTGGAAGTAATAGCAATCACATATAAAACCCTCTGGCTCATACGGCCCTCCATAAACTGGTCCCTTCCAACTTTTCCAGTCTTCTTACAACTTATAGCTTTCTTATCCCCATATTCTTCAATCCAACAACACCAGCCTCCCGACTATTTTTTGCACATAACACTCCATATTCCAACTCCAAGTGTTTTCATTTCCTGTCCTCCATGCTTTGAACTAATTCTTCATCTCTGCCTTCTGACTTCCCTGGCTTCCTTCAAGTCTTACCTTAAGTCCCTTTTACAATAAGCTTTTCCTGATCCCCTATAATGCTGTTGCCTTTCCTCTGTTGATTATCTACAATTTATCTGATATATGTCTTACTGGTCATAGTTATTTGCATGTTGTCTCCCTGTTACATGGAAAGCTACTTGAGAGTAGGGATTGATTTTAGGTCTGTCTCCAACACAAACTATCTGCGTGACCATGAGCAATTTACGTAGTGGACTCCAGGTTATTCCCTAAGTGACCTACGCAATGCTATAAGACTATATAACAGATAAATTATTGACTTACAGACTGATTTTGAAGAAAAAAATTCTACAATGAGAGTTCCTCACACAAAAGGAAGTCAGATCCATCCAGATCCCAATTCCCTCCAACCCCCCCCCCAAGTTGACAAGGGATGACTATTAAGACATAGAGGAGTTGGGATCTGAATCAGTTTTTAGTACAAATTTCAATGAACTCACGGATCCTGAAGGAATAAATAGGTTGCAGTTTACTAATCTACATAAATATTTTCTAATGTCAAGCCTAAATTTCCCTTTTCAACTCCACCTACTGCTCCTGGTTCTGCCCTCTGGGACAAAACATAAAAATTCAAATAACTTTTCTATATCACAGCCCTTCAAATACTTTATGAGCCTGACCTTTCACATGGAAACATCCTGAGGGCAAAATAAATGCATGTCTTCTCTTCACCTGGCCCAAAATTTTTTCCAGAACAGTTCTTTCCAATATTGACTTACAAGCAAAGAGAACAACAAAAACATACTGCTATTTACAACACATTTTCTATTTACCTAGTTTTAATGAGTGTATGACTTTTTGTTTTATCAAATACAGAACCTAGCAGTTCAACAAAACACATAGTTTATCCCACCTATCTTACTGGTCTTACTTTATTGGAAACATAATGCAAATTTTCCTGATTCTCACAGTCTACAGTAGAACAACAGTACTATGCCAGAAACATACAGTACTATGACAGAATCTAAGATCTGGAAGAAATGCAGTGACCACCCAGTCCAATTTTTTTTATACAGGAATCTCCTTGATGTCATGCCCGAAAAATGACCAACCAACATTTGAAGACCTTTAGTAAGTGGAACCCACCTCCTCCCAAGGCAACCTATTCCATCTTTGGGTAGACTAAATGCTTAGAAGTTTCTTCTTTACATCAAGCCTAAATTTTCACTTGTTCCCAGTTTTGACTGCCAAGACCAAGAAAAACAGATCTATCTCCTAACAATACAATCACAATATTCTCCACAGAGTTTTATTCCAGCACTTCAAGGTGGCAGCTGCTCAATTACTTGAAATTCTCAAGACACCTATCATGTTTCCCCCAACTATTCTCTTCTCCTGGCAAAAGATGCCCATCTATTTAAGCTCTGTATGTGTGAGTGGCACAGCCAGCAAGCTAATTTAACTGGAATCCAAAATCCTATTTATTTTTCTTTCCCTTTTTCTTTCTTCCCTTATTGTTTTCCCTTTTATTTTTATACTTTTAAAATTCTTTTTCAAAAACCATATAAATGTTTTTCCAACATACAAAAGGAGTCTATTCTATCTATTTGGCCACAGAGCTGCCATGTGTGTGGTATCTTATTTTAGAATCCCAAAGAAGAGACTCTCATCTGGTGCTAATTATCTGAGAGATCTTAGATAAGTCACTTAACCTGGCTAGTTCTCAACTTGCTTGTTCATGAAAGAAAGGATTAACTTATTTGATTTCCAAAGCTCCTTCCAGCTCTATAATTGTATGAGGAAAATAAAAAATGAAAACACTACCTAAAAAGCAAAAAATTTAAATGTTTAAATGTCATAATCTTAAACTTCATTGTTGTTTTTGAGGGTAAAATGGAAATGTTGTGATTAAGTGATCTTAGCAAATAACATGTATAATGTAGCCACCAATCATTCTCACTGGTCAATTTTTTTAAAAGATGAAAAAATACATTTCATTAGGGAACAGAAAAGTCCAACAAATTCATTTTAACGCTTAACATGAGATGAAATGAGAATAGGTCTAATTTAATTGTATGAAAGTATATATGTAGTTACCTGTGGAATTACTCATCCCACAATCAGAAAATTACTGGGCCATTCTTGTGTTTACACTCAGTTGTTAACATGGTTAAAAAAAAACAGTTAACCAGACTGTTTGGCTATAGAATACTGTAGTTCAGAGGTGTCAAATGTAGAACTGCCCACAACACACCTTAGTGAAAATGAAACCAGGTTAAAATGTAATTGGGAAATAAACATTTAACAAAACATAATAAAATGTAGATAAAATTACATTTCAAATCCCACAGGGATGCTTAGGTACAAAGTAGTGCCACATTTCTGTTTGAGTTTGACACCACTGCTCCAGTTAACCATGGTGTTCTAGTTAATTGAATGTAAGAACTCTTTTTGTTTCGACTTTTGTCAAAAAATTTTCCAAAATGTGTTGCATTATGTTTGTAATGGGGTGGGAGGGTGTGTGTGTGTGGTATTTTGGGGCTAGCAGATCTTAAATTGCAACTAGTCTGCAATCCAGACCAGGCTCACTGGGTATCCAGACTAAATTCAGCATCAACATGGTAAGGGAACAAGAAGCATCATGTTGTCTAAAGAGGGAGGAAGAAGCCTGTGTCAGAAATAAGCAGGTCAAAGCTCCGGTGCACATCAGAGTGGGATGGGCTCATGATAAGTCCTTGCACTTCCAGCCTGATTTACGTATGGATAAAGAGACATAATCTCTCTTTTTTTTTAAGTATTAGTTTGTCTCTCTCTTTCCCCTCCCTCCATCTTGCCTTTCATCTCATATACACAGGGAAAAAAAAGTTATTTGGCTTTACGAAGTAAAACACAGTGAACATGATTTACTACTCTTTTGATAAATATAGTATCTTGCATATATGATGTACATGCAATAAACATTTCTAACTGTATGATACCAAATGATTGAGCTATAATGACATGATATCAAATACAATAAATTCCAGGTCATGTGTTAGAAGATAATTTTTCAATGAATGTATTTTTTAATCTCATATGTAAGTTGGTTTTCTTGTCATTTGTCTCTTTTCTCACTGAAAAATTCTGGGGGAAAAATATCTGGTTAATTGAGAATGCTGACTGGTGGTATGCTGTTAATGGGTTTTAATGTGTGAAAAGTATTGTCATCTATGTAAAGGTTAGCATCCCTGTTAAGCTGGTAGCATCCAAATGTGACTGCTGAACCTGGGAAAGTGTTAAATTTCTCTGAAGTATACCCTTTTGTTTCTGAGGTTAATTGTCAGATTAGTTTAGATTTCAAAAAACAGTTTTTTGCTGTGTTAAGAGCCTCTAAGAAGAACAACAGTTAAATAAAGTTAACTTGACAACAAAAGTAACAACATAAGCATGATGAATTAATTTGCTAACTTGAGGTATGTATTATCCAGATCAACCTTATCCATAAAAATTTTAAAATAAAATTCAGAAATTCAGTATAGAAATATTTGCCCATTATATAGAAAGCCTCTCTCGCCAAGCTCTTTGCAGACAAAATGTATTTAAATCAATGAAGTAAAAATGGAACTCATTTAGAAGCTGCCAGACATATGCTTCAGCATGTTTTCTGGAAACTATCAGCACCATATTGCTCTTCAGTCCTTCAGTTAAGCAGATCAGACTACCCTGCTGTGAGAGTGTTTGGGGATTTAAACTGAATGAGGCACCATCATTTTCTCTGTGCTTCTCTGACTCCTTTGGAAAATGCTGCTTTTATCTGAAATCTAGTTAGGGAACACTGACCTGTAAGCAGAAAAATCACTCAGAATGAGAACATCAGTACCCCAAAGCATATAGCCCACAACCTCTCAGTGGGGCACTTAATCTACACAAGTATTATGAAATGAAGTTTAATGACAAGGCTATATTTTTTAAGCTAATAATTTATCCATTTCTTTTAGTTTCCATTTTTAAAGTCAATTCAATTCAACAAGCAAATATAAAGAAAAGAAGCTTCTAATAAATCAAATCAGGTAGTAATTACACTTCACCTTCCATTTATAATATTAATATATGCATTTTTATAGGGAAATGCATTCTAAGAAATTTCATCTTGATTTCTTTGAATGTTCTGAACCTTTTCAGTCTCATTTCCCAGAAAGGTATATAGCACTGACACTGGAAACCTAACAAAATATTTTATGCTTATTGTGGAAAGATTTTATATTAAGCAGTCATAAAAACCATTTGGTACTAATTTAAAAATTGAAAAATAGCTCCATGTGATAGATTAGACAAGAGAAACCATAAATACAGACTACAATAAACCAGTGTGTTCAATAAACCAAAAAACATAAATTACCTAGCAAAGAACTCCCTATTAGATAAGACCTCTTGGGAAAACTGGAAAGCAGTCTGGCATAAATTAGTCTTAGGCCAATATCTTACACCATATTCCACAATTAATTCAAAAAGAATACATGACCTGAATGTTAAAGATCATACTAGAAAAAAATTTAAAGAGAAACATCATACATAATAGATAGCATTTCTATAACACTTTAAGGTTTGCAAAGTGTTTTACAAATATTGTCTCATTTGATCCTCATAGAAACCCTGGGAGATGGGTACTATTATTAGCCCCATTTACAAAGGAGAAAATTGAGGCAGACAGAAGATAAGTGACTTGCCTAAAGTTACACATCTACTAAGTCTTTGAGGGCATCTGAAGAGTCTTTCTGATTCCAGGTCCAATGTTCCATCCACTGTGCTACCTAGCATGCATATATCTTTCATAGCTGTAGGTAAGGAATGAATTCTTTCTTAACCAAACGAGATATGGAGGAAATTGTAAAAGATAAAGATAAATAATTCTGATTACATGAAATTGAGAGGCTTTTACAAAACAAAATTAATGTTTTTATGATAAGAAAGGGAGCAGTGGAATGGGGGGGAGTTTCTATCAAATATTTCTGACAATGGTTTGATATCCAAGATAGATAACTAATTAATAAAATAAAATTTTAAAATAAATTCACAACAATCAAGGGAACAAATTATCGTCTGAAGGAATTGATCACCCAATATGGGGGAAAGAGCATGCATAATTTAGTATGATGCAAGGGTGAATGTGCTAAGTTCAAGGAAGAAGATGAGACAAAGTGCTGTTATGAGAACTCTTAAGGAGTGAGAGATAATGTTCACCATTGGTTTTAGGTGCAGAAAGGAATAGCAGGAAAGACTTCGTGGAATAAATGTCACCAGAGTCAAACCATGAGGGAAAGAAGGAAAGCTTGCTTAAGGAGAGGATATGAAAAAGAATCCATTCCAGGAATTAGGGACAGAATGGACAAAAATAGAGATGTTTGAAGACAGGACAATAAATTAGATTTATTGCTGCATTATAATATTATTTGGGGGTTGAGGGAAGAAGGAAAGGGAATCTGGCTCAAAAGTATCTTATAAAATATGAAATCCATTTTTTAAAAAAGCATGAGTCTGAGCCATCTGCTTGACTTGACAGCTTTTTGGCTACTGTACTGTGCCAGTCTTATACTATTTCCTTCAATGGATAAGAAACTTTGGATACATTTTCAACTGTTTTAATAAATGTGCCCAAATGTCTGTATGCATATTATATCTTTTAAATTAAAACTCTAAAGTGTGTGACATAATGTTACTTAGTTCCTTATGGATCCCATTCAGTTTATAGATAGAATCTTAAATTCTGTAATTATTGATAAGCTAATATTGCCTCAGAGGCATCAAACTCTTTAAGAGAAGATAACATTTAAATGAGAAATGCTGATGCACTGAAAGAAATGCTTATGAATATAAATTTGAAAAAGAAAAATATATATAGATTGCATGTTGAATCTGATGCTACATAGAGATTTTAACAGAATAAAGTCACCAAGATAACTACAGCAAGGGTTTCCTAAATTATTTTGGGAAGTCATTGGTGATTCATCACAATAGAAAGTCAGAATGAATACTCTAGGGGAGGGAAAGGGAGCTCTTTACTATGTGCCAGAAAATTTACAAATATTTTCATTTGATCCTCACAATCACTTTGTGAAGTAAATGTCATTAGTACCCCCATTTTACTGTCAAGAAAACTGAAGCAGGCAGAGGTTAAGTGATTTGCCTAGGGTCACACAGAGAATAAGTGACTGAAGCTGATTTGAACTCAGGTCTTCCTGGCTCCTCTCTACCTGAACCACCAGCTATCTCTACTCTAGCATATCATAATAAGAATAACTCAGTTATGTAGCAATTTATAATTACAAAGCATTTTACTATACAGTTACTCATTTAATATTCACAACTAAGACATAATACACCTATTATTATCCTCAATTTACAGAGAGAAGTGAGAGAATCTCTGAGTGGGAGCTTTGCCACATTGATTAATAATTTAAGGCAATTATTTGTAGCAAAATAGGGAGTTTAGGGGAAGCATCCACATACAAACTGAGTACTTAACTACAACAAGGTGTTATTGAGTACCTGACTTGGGGTCAGGAGGACCTGGGTTCAAGTTCTACCTCTAACTTTGACTACTGGAAAATCACTTAGCCTTTCAGTGCTCCCCAAGTAGCTGTCTATGGCAGGAGTTCCTAACTTTTTTTCTGTCATGGACCCCTGTGACAATTTAGTGAAACGTACAGACCTCTTCTCAAAGTTTTTTTTAATTTTTAATTACTCTAGGAAATGCTAAATTTCAGGCAGAGGTTAATTAAAATGTAATTTTTTTCCTATCCAAGTTCTTGAACCCTTTGACATCTATCTACAGACCATATAGGGAAACCATGGACCCCAGGTTAAGAACTGGAAAGCTTCTCTGAATCAAGGGAAGAAGTTTCTATTCAGGCCCATTGGCCATTCCAAAGAATTTACATATCTAGACACCACCCAATTTACATATCAAGACACCACACTACGTGGAAGCCCTTACTCAAAGACTTTGACCAAAAAATGTTTTGAAACACTCATAAATCTACAAGCTTCAAACCTTTTAAAAGAAGATACTTGTTTTTTGAGTGGTCCCATCAACCTCCTGAGAACAGCAACTGTATTGGGGCTCAGGAAATGAGACAACACAACAGGTGCTGTTTAAGTACCTTAAGTAGCACCAGCTTTATTTAGGTCACTATTCTCCTTAAGCAGCTTTTAGTTCACTAGATAACAGCTACCCTTTCTGGATTTGTCACTACCTCAAATCACTCTACCTACTCACCAGCCAAAGCTCAATAGTGAAAGCCTAAGTCAGGAAGAAAAAAAAATGACTGATTTGACAGGCTCTTAGGTCTAGAAGGAACCTTAGAAATTTAATCCACCCCTTTATTTCACAGGTGAGAAATTAAGTAGAGGAAGGTGAAGTGATTTCCCCCAGGTCAGATAGTTCTCCTAGGTATCTGAGCCACAATTTAAGCCATCTGCTTCCAAATCCAGTGCTCTTTTTTCTTTTTAGTATAACTGAATTTCTTATTTTCAGACAAGATATTTGGGGCATCTTAATGATCACAGAAAATATTTTAGGGCTATTGTGTAGCTGTCTGTAACATAGATCTGTGATTAAATGAACACCAGTATGTTGTAGTGCAGAGGTGTTAAACTCTTCCCCAGCAAGGATCCCAAGTGCAACCCAAACCAGATTAAAGGGTAATTGGGGGTTGTTTAACAAAATGAATAAAAAATACGACATAAATGATGTTAATTTGTAGTGTTCTAAGTCAAAATGCAGCCTGGAAGGATCTGTTTCTACTTGTTTCACATCAGTGCTGTAGTGGCTAGAACACTGGAGCTGGAGCCAGAAAGACTCGAATCAAATCCTACTTTAGATATTTAATAGTTATACAGCCTTGAGAAAATTTCTTAATCTTTCAGAGTTTCAGTTTCTTCATCTTCAGTAATAATTGCCCCTAACTCACAAGGCTGTCAGGGGATCAAATGAGGTAATGTACATAAAGAACAATGAACTAGTGTTAAATTCAATGTTCAACAACACATACTAAAACCTAATTCAACTTTATCCCATTTCCCTTACACAGGAATAATAAGTTAAGAGCCATTGCCAAACATTTCTTAAGATGCTTCTGCTAATTTTTTTCTACTAGCATTCAATCTTTTAATGACAACTTGAATGGTTACTTAAATTACCCTTTATGCATTGTAATGAGAAATTTAGAAGAATTTAGCTGCACGTGTTAGAGGCAGTTGGCAGTGTAATGGATAGAGCTGAACTGGGAGTTAGAAAGGCCAAGACTCAAATCTTAGGCTGTATAACTATTAAATATCTAAAGTAGGATTTGATTCGAGTCTTTCCGACTCCAGGTCCAGTGTTCTAGCCACTACAACAGTTATGTGAAACAAATAGAAACAGACCCTTCCAGGCTGCATTTTGACTTAGAACACTACAGATAATCATCTCCATAGGCAAACCACAATCTCTTCAGACTGTTTCCTTATCCACAAAATGGGAATAATTATAACACCTAAAGGTTGTTGTATATAATATAGGCAAAGTACTATATAAATGCTAGCTATTATCAGTAAAGTAATGATAAAAATTTAATCTGATGTGAAATTCATATTCCAATCTTCTAGAATAGATCTAATTAATATCCTAACCAATCAGCAATATTCCTTTGGAAGGATCATGCTATAAAAAAGAAACTTCTACAAAGGACTGCTCTAATCGACTACTCCTTTGAGATAGATAACTACAAAATACAGAAGTGAACATCAAAATACATTCTGTTTTGAAACACAATTATTTTCTGAGGATTCTGTTCCTGGACATTCACTTGACTGGAGAATAAAACACACAAAAAAATCCCAAAACTAATCAAAAAGACAAGGGCAAGGTCCCTGAGAGGAGAAGGAAAAGAGTTTAAAAACATTCCAGTTTTTCTCTTAAGGGAGAAAAATCACCCTTTAAAAGACAAGCTATCCAAAGGACTTCAGACAGTTTTAGTTAGCCTATTTGATATGCTAAATGCATTCTGGGGCATGTTAAGTTTTTGAACAAATAAGAAAGAATATTAAAGACTACTCTTTTCCAATATGCTTCTTAAAAGCTAAATTGCCTTCTCAATAAAATAAAAGGTATCAATTTGTGAAAACTTGATGCTGGCATTTGAGTAACTTGATATTGATAAGCTTTCAAATACATTTTTCTTGTTACCCCAAAGACCATATTCCTTCTACATTGTTTTATAAAGAAAACAGTAATTTTCTTCTGCAATAAGTGATGATACCTGTCACTTACTATAAAAACATATGGTTTCTGGGGGAGTCAAAAAGAAAGTAGAGGAATATAAGCAGAAATCAAAACACACTCAGGCTTACTTAATGGGACTTTTCAACACTGGATTCTCTTTCCTTTCTTCTCCCTACACCAGCTCCTAAAGTAAATAATGCCTTACTTATTAAGTGAAATCAGACACTAAATGCTTTTGGATTACACTCCTCACTAACATACATATCTGAGTAATTTCTTGGTACTAGTAACATTCTGAATGTAGCCTAAAACAAAATACTTATCTGAATGTTAAATTCTGTCCTGAAGTTTTTGTTTTAATTCACACACACATGCATTCCAAAATGAAAACTATAACATTTATTTACTCTGCAACCTTGATTATTAAAAAAAAAGAAAACCACTGTTTGGTACAGTAGTGTTCTAAGGAAACTGTAACATCATTTATTTAATATGACAATTGCTGATTAATGAATAATACATTGCCCAGGGTGAATAAACTATGCCAAATAAAAGGCTTAAAATTCTTATTTCTCAGGCTCTTCATTATCTTCTGTGAGGAAGACAGATGGTTAAAATATTTTGTAGACATCAATTTAAGCCACATACTTGCAAAGCAGAACCATATTTTTCCTCTCATTTTTACCAGCCTGAAATTTTTATTAGTCAACCACCCAAGGCAATATTTTAGAAAAGCACTTCTTTGTAAGAAAAAAAAATCCCAATGGTATCACATTCTTTTGGTGTAGAAGAGGGAAAGAGAAATTTTGGAGTGATTATAGACAAAAATAATTACTAAATGACATCTAAAAGATGAACAATAAAAGCAGAAATTAAAGAAAGCATAAGGAAACAATATGACTGAAAAACTGGTTTGTTCTTTCTTGTTTCTGTAGGTTCTGAGTGTCCTTGTTT
This sequence comes from Phascolarctos cinereus, assembly GCF_003287225.1. Taxonomy (NCBI): domain Eukaryota; kingdom Metazoa; phylum Chordata; class Mammalia; order Diprotodontia; family Phascolarctidae; genus Phascolarctos; species Phascolarctos cinereus. Next base: position 198,747,715 of record NW_027556098.1, read on the forward strand.
GCATAGTTTGTAATCTATTCCTTGAGAGTCAAACTGATAACTAAGAAATGTCAATAATATCATCTTAATAAATTTTATCAACTGTGTAAGAAAGTCACAAAAATATAAAAAAAAATAAAAATTAAATCAAGAAATACTACTATGTATTTAAATTACTATGTAAATTATCTCTCCCCCTCAGGAAAAAAAAAGGATGAATATAGAAGAGATAGACTTGTTTTAATCTCTGAAATTTCTATTCAGATATATAATGTATTTGATCAACAAATTTTTTTTGTTTTTTTTTTTACTGTACATCCACCATATTGCCTGGTGCTGTGCCAGACAGACACAAATGAAACTTTAAGACAGTTAGACAGGCATTGTTATCAATAAAAATCATAATATAGTACAAAAAAGCATTTGCTTAGGATTCAAAGGACTTGGGCTCAAATCCACAATGTGCCACATACTATCTAAAAGACTTTGTCACTTAACCTTGCTGGTCTTCAGTCTCCACCTGTAAAATGAGAGGTTTGCACTTGATGACCTATAAGTACCCTTCTAGTTCAAAATCTATATTCCTTTTGATCTTTTCTAAGAACTAAAAAAAAGTAGTTGAGGAGAATAGATTAACATAGGAAGAGTTAGGAAAAAGATACTATATTCAGGGGTGGAGAACCTGCAGCCTCAAGGGCACATGTGGCCTTCTAGGTTCTTGGGTGCAGCCTTTTGACTGATCCTTTTATTCAGGAGATTTCTTCTGCAAAGTTTGGATTTCACCCTGAATAAATGTCATGTACTGGAGAATATTAACTGAATAACTGAAAATATATTTATTAAGTGCCAACTATGTGTCAGGTCCTATGCTAGACATTACAAATATAAAAGTGACAGTCACTGGCACACTATTCCGATTTTGTATCTACTTCTCTAAAGTTTCCTTATCTGGTTCTTTATCTGGCTTTTCTGACATTTCTCGTCTCTTAAAGGTGATGCCCAATCCACACTCTCAGGCACACTCACACGTGTGCAAGAGTATTTTCTCTCACTGTCTACCTCTGCCCATTAGATACACATGGTTTCCTGCAGCAGCTGCATGGCCGTTAATAAATGTTTGCTGCCTGGATGGTTCTTTATGTTCAAGCCTTGTAGACAGTTCTGGCATGTGAACTCCATCATTCCTGAGGTGATCTTTACTGCTGCTACTTGAAGAAAGGCCATCTTAGTGGAACAATGAAAACCCAAGACTTAAGATCTAAGAATTGTTTGGGGATTTCGTACATTGCTCAATTTAATTCCAGTAACATTCAATGTAACAAGTTTTTATTAAGAAACTTCTTTATGCAAAACAATATGCTAGACTTTAGAGATGCAAAAACACATGAAACAGTCCCTAACATAAAGGTACTTCCATTCTAAAGGAAGGATATGACATGTACAAAGATAATTAAATACAAGATAATTTAAAGAGACAAGGAACACTAACAGTGTGGGGGAATCAGTAAAGGCATCACACAGGAAGAGGGAAAATGAGCTGATCCTCAAAGAAAACCATACCCCTAGAGAAAGTGAGGAGATATTGCATTTCAGAAATGGATACCCACCTGTACAAAGGCATGAAAACAGGAAATGGAATGTCATGTTTAAGGAATAATTTGTAGACAGCTGTCTGGAACCTAAAGTGTACGAAGAGAATAATATGAAATATATCTGGAAAGTTAAGTCATGGTCACATTATTCAAGGTTTTAAATTCCAGACTAGATTGCTTATATTGTATCCTAAAGTCAATAGGGAGCCGCTGAACATTTTTAAGCAAGGAAGTGAAATGGTCAAACCTGTGCTTCAGGATTTGGCAGCTATGTGGAAAATGCACTAGATTGCCGGGAGACTTGTAAAGGGAAATGAGAGAATGAAACACAGGTGATAAATTGGAAGAACAGAGAAGGATGGAAGGACCAGAGCTCACTGTAAAGATGAGAAATAGGAATTCTGCTTACTTTGCTCTGCATCAATTCATATAGATTTTTTCATGCCTTTTAAAAGATCTCTTTCCTCACTTTTTACAGTATATTTTTTACTCCATCACATTCATATACCACACCTTAACCAGCCATTCCTCAATTGAGAATATCACTTTAGTTTCCAGTTTTTGCCACCACAAAAATAGCTACTATAAATATTTTTTTGTAAAAGAAGACCTTTCCCTCTTTCTTTGATCCCTTTTGCATACAGGTCTAGCTATGGTATAGTTGGATCAAAGGGTACTGTTTAGCAGTTCTTTGTGTAAAATCCTAAATGTCTTTCTAGACACCAATAATGCATCAATGTGCCTCTTTTACCACAGCCTCTCCAATATTTACCATTTTCCATTTTGGCATCTTTGCCACCCTGAATCAGGTGAAATGGAATCTCAGAATTGCTTTCATTTGCATTTCCAAAGCAGAGTGAAGTAAGCAGAATATTCATTTGCATTTCCAAAGCAGAGTGAAGTAAGCAGAATAGTAGAACAGTGTATACTACAGTATAGCATCGATATTATAATGATTTTTATAAACTGATGAATAGTGCAATTAGCATAGCCAGGATAACGATATGTAGAATAACAAACGCTATAAAAACAAATAACTTAGAAAGTTGTCAGAATTGTGATCAATAAAATGACCATTCATGATTCCAGAGGACTAAAGATGAAACATACTATCTATTACATAGACATTATAGATTTAGGGTACAGAATGAGATATATACATATATACGCATACATGTATGCACAATTTGGTTATAGCCATTGAAGGAATTTGTTTTGTTTGACTATGCATATTTGTTATAAAAAAATTTTCTTTTCTTCCCAATGAGGTGGAAGGTAGAAGGAGAGAAAAAAGATTCCTATTACTTTTTTAAAGGGTTACAAATGTTTCGAGTGTTACAAATGCGAGATATCTAGTGCATTTTCAGATAATATCACTGTATTAATAGTTTTACTTAACTGTTTTATTGTGTTACAAGAGATCTTTCTTGTGGGAGTAATTTGCAGCTGTAATGTCAAAATATGAATAAGACTTTATTTAAAGAAAGAAATAGGAATAACAGCAATGATGTGCAGGGAGAGATGGAAGGATGTTATGATCAAAGAAAGGAATTTCAGAGTTCAAGCTCATGAAAGTAAAATAGTTATCAGTAAGGGGGAAATCTAAAATGTGACCACATCTATGAGTGACTAAGTTAAAGTAAAAATGCAGGTAACAAGAGTTCAGAAAGTTGATGACCTGGAAAGGCAGTGTATTTGATGGGACTTCAAAATCTGTTTTAAGATAGCCAAGTACGAAAGCAGAAGTTGAGGTGGAGAGATAGATTAACTCTTTGGGAAGTACTAAACTTTATTGGGAGGGTCCAGTATATAACTGAGACAAGGATCTGAACCAGGTGACACAAATGGATGGAGTAAACCTCAAAGAAAGGATGTTCAGTCATAGTAGGAAAGGACCAGTAGAAATAGGGAGCAAGACATCCCCACTCATAGTCCAGTGTGTTGTAGTCAAGTTAGGAAGATCATGTGTTGGAGTTCTAGAACTGAAGAAGAGGGACAAAGATGTAGTCTGCATCTTCCAGATGGAGCTAGATTTTTAGGAGTACCAAAAGATCCTTTCTAGATACAACTAAATTGCACCATTTTTCCTTCATATGGATTTTCTCTTCTTGGAGGTAATTCACAAGAAGCATAACAGATCATTATAGTTTGGGGTAACTGAGTCAGAGGTTGGAACTTATAATCCTCACCCCTTAAAATGATCTTCAATGTCTGAAATATATTGCGTAAGTGATTGAACTCATAAAAGTCAAAGATATTCTGTTCCTGAAGGAATTACAAGACTATTGCCAGACCTTATGAATCTTGGCTATGTATTTAAGATGCTGTTTTTGACTCAGTACTGTACTTTGATGTCTCTGTGATCTCATCAAAGTAGGTACAATTTCTATTGTAAATATCACAACCTGTCAGGTGTTTCTCATCCTATTTGACTTTTTTCTATGTCTGCCCAAAACTCCCCACAAGGTGCCTTCCCAACATGCTAGGCATGCTCCTGTAAATTTCTTGACATTGTGTGGCTACCCATGCAGTACATAGTCATTCCACTGATCCCTCATTTTCCCTATATGGCATTGTTTTCTGCTTTTCTGTGATGCTAGTTTTTTTATATGATGCTAGCTCTGTGTAAGAACCTCTGTATATCCTGCATAACTTCTTTATTGATAATATGCTGCAACTAATTCATGCCTAGCACATGTGACCATCAAGTCTAGATAGCCGAGTGACTATCAAAACTATGGAATTCTACAATATTCACTCATATAGCACCAATACAAAATAATGATGTTTAAAAAAAAAGATATGCCTTTGTTTCAGGAAGAAATCTGGGGTCACTAAAATCTTTGTACAACTTCCCAAAGATAATCTGTCTGTTCGCCTTCCCCTACTCAAACCTAGGTTCAAGTTCACTTCCCATCCTTTACCTGTTGAAGATATATGCACTGATGGATCAGCTCTATGGTCTAGCCATCCAATAGCATATAATAATCAAGAAAATAGGCATTCTGCATCCACTTAGGTTGAATTCTTTTGAATGATTATGGATCTCATTTAGGATGCTTTGTAGAATTTCAGGGCTTTATTCAATTAGCAGAATGTCATTTGCTAACAGGAGCATCTGGAAAACATCATCTACAAAGAATCCCTCTAGCATTTGGACATCCTCCATGACAATAGAAAATACCTCTGGCAAGCATATATCTCCCTGTATCATGCCTACCTTAGTATTAACAATTAGAGAACTATTGCACACTATTACGGTAAGCTATGTTGTTAGATCTTTTGAAGAATCTTTTGTGATTTTAACATATTCATGGAACATATCTTGTTGAAAGATAGCCTTTAAGGTGACATTTTGATTGACCAAATAAAATGCTTTTTTTAAATAATCAACAAACAATTACAACAGTAGGATGCTATATTCTCTGAACCTTTTAGTCAACTATGGCTATAAAGGTGAAGTATGCTATAAAATATCAGTTGCAAAAAGTCTTCCTGTTCCATTCTCATGCCTTAAACAAGGATACCCTTGAAACTGATTTTCTTCACAAAAATTCCATAGAGATGGTAAAGTAGGAATGTGGGTCAGCAATTGCTGATATTCTTTTAATTTCCTTGGTTCTTTCTTTTTCAAATATGTTAAGAAAATTGTGTCACCTCCATCATAGATCTCTTCTGTATATGCTTGGTTTAGATTGGTTGCTCTTAGTCTACATTAAGCTCTCTCATTGACCATGCAAAGAAGGGATTTATCTATAATCCATACGCTTTTGGTTACACTATTTTTTCTTTTTTTCTTAATTATTTTTAACATAAGCATGAGACTTCTCTATACTCTCTAAGTATTTGCCTTTCCCTTTTCTAACTCGGAACCATACTTTCCAATATATTTTTCACCATCCTCCCTTATGTACACATTTGAATTGTCACCAAATATTAAGGAATAGTTTGATTTAAAGGCTTTTATTAAAGTGTCCATAAAAATACTACATTGACTCCTATTGTCTATAACAGATGTTGATGCATGGACTATAATTATCTTCATGGTGGTCCCTTTATAAATATTCCTCATAAGCATTGCAATATGAAATGATTGGCTACACCACTGAGTAACTCTTGTTGCCTTTTGTTACACATATGGGAAAAAATAGGTGTGAAATTTGAAACTGATACTCTGCTTTATTTTGTATCACATAATAATTATTGATTGAAAATTGTTTCTAATCACTAGAAGAAGTACTTATGCATTAAACTTGGATTTAACTGTATAGGCTTTAGTAGTAGAGTTGATAAGAGTTTAACTTCTCTATTCCTCTGGCTATGGCTTGGACTCAATCTGTCTAAGTGAGGAGTGGGGTGAGGGAGAATGAGTCTACCTGGTCCTAAAGATGGTCTGCCTGGTCATAAGTGTGGCAACAAATTACTCTGGTGTATGGGGGTTGCCTGACATGGGACTTTCCAGAGAATGTTGTTTATGTGTTTTCTCCATTGTCATGGGAACTGGCAATCTTCTCTTGTAAGGCCAAATGTAAGCCTGCCCTTTATTTCTATAAGCCCACCCTTATTTCTGATATGGACCAATTACAATCTTAGTTTAGTTTTCATCACAACATTGTATGAAAAAGGCTTCTCTGGTTGTCAGAGGTATCCTTGGCTATTACAGGAACCATGGATCCCATTATTGGCAATTACCAGCCTTGCTAATAAACTGATCATGCTTGGAACTGTGCCTCAGCTTCTCTTTATCACAGATTTTTACCCCCACATAGGCTAATCCCTTTATTAGCCTCTCCAAGAAAGTTTTCCATTTAGCTGCAACTTCTGTCTTCTGCTTTCATTTATAGAAACAATGTCAAGATTAACATGAATCAGCTCCAACAGTAATATACCTATTCGATGGTCTCTGACAAAAGGATATCATATTTGAAGTACCAAGAGCTGTTAATGTTTATAGATTATCTAAAATTTTTGTGATTACTGGCATTCTCCATTTTCTTTCCCTTCCCCCAATTCTGTCACCCTCACTGCAGAAGTGAAAAGAACTAAATAGGACTGAGAGTCATTAGAAAACCATGCTGACTGGGTCCACTATAAATTTGTGTCCCATAATCTCAATTGGGCCCTCACTGAGGCAGGACAATTATTTTAGAGTTCAATAGAATGACTAGCCCACACACCATAGTATCTTTTACAAATTTTCTTAAACCTCCCATGGCTCCCCCTCCACCCACCCTCTTAACATATTGCCTCATATTTTACTGTAAACAATGAAGCCCTTTACTGAGAGCTCCCCCTATCCCTTTCTTCCATGTCTCACATCACTCAGATAACTTCTGCCACTATTTCCTCCTTTATGCCAGTCTCAGTGAAGGAGTGGCACTTCTTCCCAAAATAGCCCTCCTTCTACATGTGTAAATGATACCATTCTATTCCATCTTATCCAGCAGATTTCCCTCTTTATCATTCCTACTCTCTCACTAATCTAATTTCTCTCTGACTACTGACTGCCAACAAACAAACCCATGTCTCCTCCATTCTCAAGAAACACTAGATCCATCTATCACCACTAGCTATCATACCATATTTCTTCTTGTTGTGTCTAAACTTTTGGAGAAAGCTCTCTATTATCAGTGCCTCCACTTCTTTATCCTCTCACTCTCTTCTTAACTCTCTGTAATCTATTCCAAACTCATCACTCCACTGAGACTGTTCTCTCTAAAATTACTAATGATCTCTTAATCGACAAATCTAATAAACTTTTCTCAATCCTCATTCTTCTAGAACTCTCTGCAGACTTTGACACTGTCAATCACCATTTTCTCCTTGACATTCTTTCCTTTCTAGGTTTTCATGGCATCACTTTCCTGGTTTTCCTCCTACCTTACTGACTCCTCTTTCTCTGTGTCTTTTGATAGATCTTCCTCTAGAATTAACAATGGGCATCCCTCCAAGGCTCTGTCTTCAGTCTTCTTCTCATTTCTCTCTCTATTATTTCACTTAGTGATCTCATTACCTTTCATGGATTCAATTATCATCTCTCTGTTAATGATTCCCTGATCTATTTATCCAGCCCTAACCTCTCCTAACCTCATCCCACTTCTCCAACTACCTATTAGATATCTCAAACTGGATTTCCTGCAGACACCTTAAACTCAACATGTTCAAAACTGAACTCATTTTCTTTCCCCACCAAGCCTTCCTTCTTCCTAATTTTACTATAATTGTTGAGGGCACCACCATCATCAACCTAGGTGACATCCTTGACTCATCACTCTCTCACTCCTCATATCCTACGTGTTGCCAAGGACTATTTATTCTACCTTCATTATGCATCCCTTCCTCTCCTCTGACACTGCCATCACCCTAGTATGAGCCCTCATCACTTCATGCCTTGACTATTACAACAGCCTGCTGGTTGGTTTCCCTGTGTCAAATCTTTCCTTTCTATAGTCCATCCTTCACTCAGCTGTCAAAATGATTTTTCTATTAATTCCAAATTGGTCTGACCATGTCACCCTCCCATTCATTAAACTCCAGTGCTTCCCTAACATTTCCCAATATAAAATTATCTGCCTGTCCTGAAAAGCCCTCAATAATCTGACTCTTTCCTACCTTTCTAGTCTTCTTCCTTCTTACACCCTTGCCTCCCACCACCACATACTCTAGGATCCAGTGACTTGAATGCTGTTCCTCAAACGAGACATTCCATCTCTGACTACAGACATTTTCACTGGCTATATACCTCATGCCTGGAATTCTCTCTCTGCCTCCCTGGCTTTCTTCAAAGCCTCAACTAAAAGTTCATCACCTACAAGAAATTTTTCTGATTCCCCCTTAATTCTAATGCCTTACCTCTGGTGATTACATCTAATTCATCTCATATATACCTTATTGGTAAATGGTTGTTCTTAAACTGTCTTCCCCATTTGATTGTGAGCTCCTTGAAAGAAGAGACTGGTTTTTGCCTTGTTTGTGAATTCTGCTTTCTTTGCATCTTGGCACATAGTGGGCACTTAAATGCTCATGGAATGACTGCATTTTCTTTAATCTCATGGATTGCCATATTGCCAGCTTATTGGTGAGGAAGCATCTTTAGTTTGTTGCTGGAACAATAGTAAAAACCTTTCCAGTATGGTAAAACTATGCAGAGCTTTACTTCACTGACACAGCCTTACAGAATTCAGTTATCCAAGCAGGACTTTATGGAGGTATCAATAGGATATTCCTATGAAAATATTCTATCATGTCATTTGTTAATTCAGCACCACCAAAATTTTGGTGATGCTTGCTATCTGCAAAATGCACTCCTTAGTTTAGGATATCTCCTCTGCATTATTCATCTTTGTAACTCCCCACCTCCATCTCTCAGATCTCCTACGTGGCACAGTCTCTTCCACATAATAAAACTAATAAGCACCCAAAGAATACACGACTGCTGGGTACTGTTGGTATAAAGAGACACAGTCTTGAGCCTCAAAAAGTTTCCATTCTAATTAAAAGATCACACACAGAGAGGCATATATGTGGTGATATGTAAGGGGGGGGAGGAAGATACATAAAACACCAGCTTCAATAAATTCTCTCACAAAGATTATAGATACTGATCCTGTAGTTTTGAGAGGTTTGGTAATATTGAGCAGTGACAATTTAACATCCATTCCTGGGGCTTGAAGTTTAACTGCGATTCTAGGAAAACTACCAACTCTCATTTCTTGAGAGAAACTAAGACTACAGAAAGAAAGAAATTGTTTTAAAAAAACTTATTTCCTGTAGAACTGTGAACTCCTCTCTTGTGAAGATACATTATAAAGAAAATATCTTGTATAGTCTTCAAGGAGATTAGAAAATTTTCATTGATATTTTGGAGAGTTATCTGTCATCACTAGAGATACAGCATGACAGAATGAATTATTTCTTGAGAGAAGTCAGTTTAATTCTTGTATTATGAATAAAAAAAGAAGAGGATTCTTGAGAGAACTTTGGCTACAATCTCAAGACCTGACTATTGAGACTGTATCCACATCTGAGAAGTCAACAGTAGCACTGACTTTTTTGTATAGCTAAAGCATTATAATGATTTATGCCTTTGTGTTATTATTTATTATAATATTCATGAATTGTATAGGCAGTAACTTTGATATATTTTTAAACCTAAGAGATCAAGCATTTATATAGTAACATACAAAAGTTAAGAACTGCTTATGAGAAAAACTATTAATTCAACTTATTAAATAAATTTAGCAAACAGGGATGGAAGCTCATCGCTAATTGATTAATTAATAAGAAAGATGAAATTTTAGTAAGGAAATATCTATCCATGTTCCTGGATTATATTAGAATTCAGGATGATGAGAATTAATATGGTAATGATTCAAGAAGAAGGCTAGAGGCTAATTATCCCACCTATACAATAAAAGATAGTGGTCAATTCATAACCCTGTTACAGGGGTAGCATATGCTAAATTCCAAATAACTGGCAAAGACAATAAATACCATCAAAGTTCAGATGAGAAAGGGTTCATTAAGGGCTGAAAAGGTTGAAGAATTCATGGACAAGATGGAACTTGACCTGAGCCCAAAAAGAAAGGAAGGAAGCAAGCATTCATCAAGCACCTACTATGTGCCAGGCATTATGTTAAGTACTTTAAAAATATTTGATTTGATCCTCACAACAACTTGGTGGTGTAGATGTTATTATTGTCCCCATTTTGTAGTTGAGGAAACTGAGGCATATAGAAATTAAATTACTTGCCCAGGGTCACATAGCTAACATGGATGTGAGGCCACATTTATGCTCAAGTCTTCCTAACTCCAAGCCCAGCATTCTATCCCACTGTGCCACCTAACTGCATTGGGGAAAGGCTGAATTCAAAAAATCAGAGAGGATGAAGGAGGACATTACAGACTCTCAGAAAAGAAAGGGACCTCTGAAGTCTCTAAGCTAAGCCCTGCTTGAACAATTATTCTCTCTATATTATCTGCAAGTTGGTGGTCAATCAGCCTTTGACTAAAGACCTCTGGTGAAGAAGAGCCCACTATCCTTTCCAACATAAGTCATTATTCCACTTTTGTTCTGCTTGAACAGCTAGATCTTTTTTTGTACAATGAGATGAAATCATCTCTCTACAGTTTTCAACTATTGCTCCTAGTTATTCCATTTGGAACAAAAAAAAATTAATCCCTGTTTCACATTATATTGCATCAAGTACTTAAGATATCTATGTGTATACACACACACACACACACACACACAGTAGAGTGTAAGTTCCATGAATCCAAGGACTGACATTTTTTAATCTCTATATCTCTAACACCAAGAATGTGCTAGGTTCTTAAGCTGCTTTATGGCAGGACCATGTCTTATACTTTTCCTTATGTTATACTTCTACTCTGCCTTGTAGGAGTCTTTACTTCCTTAGACACAGCTCAAGCTTTAACTTCTTTTTTATTTTTTTAGCCAATTGGGGTTAAGTGACTTGCCCAGGGTCACACAGCTAGTAAGTGTCAAGTGCTTGGTCTGAAGCCAGATTTGAACTCAGGTCCTCCTGACTTCAGGGCCGGTGCTCTATCCCCTGCACCACCTAGCTTCCCCCAAGCTCTAACTTCTACATAATGCCTTTCCTGTTCCCCCACCTACTTTCTAAACAACTTTAAAATAATGCTTCAAAATAAATTCTGGAGTAGCAGAACCAACAAAAGGACAAGGTGAAACAATTTCTCAGCCCAAGGAAACTGAAAATTGACAGGAAAGATCTGTTTCACTGGGGTGACAGTGGAGTGCAGTCTAGCACAAGACACCTACTGTTCCTCCCAAAACCTCCTTGTATTTATCTTATATTCACTTATGCATGTAACTGTCATCTCCCTAAACAAAAATAGAAGCTCCTTGAAGGAATGGGCCATTGCATTTTTGTCTTTGTATCCTAAGTACCCAACAATGACTGGTATAAAGGAGGCATAGAGTGAGTAATTCTTAATAAGTATTATTGAAATGGGAATAGGAATTAATTTAATTAAGTGCCCACTATGCATTAAACACTGTGCTAGGCACTGGAGGAAAATATAAAATTGAGATAAGCCACTATCTCTGATTGGGATAGAGCTTATAACCCAATAGGAGGACAAAACACAAATAAAAATAAACTTATAATACAGAATACAATTTGATAATCACATTAGAGAAGTGCAGAAAATGATAGCTATAAGAGGACCATGGGGAAGAGATAGTTATAAGGAAGTATCAGCTAAAGAGTATCAGAAAAGGTTTCATTTAGGAGAAGTATTTTAATTAGAAGAAAAAACAATATGCAGTCTCTCTTCCAAGGAAAAATGTGCCAGGCAGGAATAGAAATAAAAGGAGGAAAGCAAGAAATATTATGAAGCAAGAATTGATAGGATTTGGTAGCCAATTAGGTATAGGGCAGAAGGAAAAGGAGAAATTGAGAATGGTCTAAGATTTGAGGCCTGGGTGACTGAGAGAAAAATAGTACTATTATCTGATCTGGGAAAATTGGGTAAAGGTTTGTACATGTTGCCTCATCCGTATATATTTTCCATAATGAGCTGCTCTGTCATAATGAGATAATCTAAAAACAAACATACTGAGAACAGAGCTAAAGTAAAGTATACCCTATCAAATTCTGGCCCTATATAATAAACAAGTTACTTTGGTGTAACTGTTCTTTTTTTTTTCCTTTATAAAATGAAGGGGTCAACCTAGATGGTCTCCAAGATCTCTTCCAACCTAAATCCTACGATCCCTTCTTGGTTCAATGTTTTGGCTCCCAATCCTTACCTTCCCACTCTGGCAATCTTTCCAGTCCAGCACAAGCCATGCCTAAGGAAACCAGCAACAGGCCTTGAGGTGACTGAATAAGTGGGTCAGACGACTATTCAGAAGGAGATTACAGGGAACTTTTTGCTGAAATTAGATGCAGCACTCTTGCCTTGTTGATACATTTTTCTGGGTTGCGGTCCCAGGGCAAGAAGGAGTATTAGCACACTAGAGTATGTAGCCACAAAAGAGGGCGGAACCCTAGTCACAGTTCCATGGTGGAAAAGGGAGCTTGTGGCTCCTCATAGACCAGAGAAGAGGCTAGGAAGCAGTGGCTGCACCTCTTCTTAGATCATACAACCTTGGAAGAACTGAAAACTTAACAGAGCCCCAGAACTAGCTCTGAAAACAGCAGCACAAAATGTTTGAAGCATGGGGCAAGGCCCCCAACACCTCAGGAGCACAGCCCAATTTTAACATAAAGTTAAAAGTCAAGAAATAAACTGGAAAATGAACAAACAAGAAAAGAACCTGAACGTAGAAAGTCACTATGTTGACAAGGAAGATCAAAACACAAACTTAGAAGACAATAAAGTCAAAATAGCTATATTCAAAGGTTCAAAGAAAAATGTCAAGTGGTCTCAGCCTCTCCTCCCCCAAAAAAAAATTCCTGGAAAAGCTCCAAAAAAAATTTTTTTTAAACCAAATAAGAGAGATAGAGGAAAAATTGGAAAAAGAAATGAGAGTGCTACAAGAAAATCATGAAAAAAGAGTCAATAGCTTGGTAAAGGAGGCACCAAAAAAAATACTGAAGAAAATAACACCTGAAAAAACAGAATTGGTCAAGTGGAAAAAGAGGCACAAAAATTCACTGAAGAAAGAAGTCCTTAAAAAGCAGAACTGGACAAATGGAAAAGGAGTTACAAATACTTACTGAAGAAAATAATTTCTTAAAAATTAGAATTGGGCCAGTGGAGGCTAATGACTCCATGAAACATGAGACATCAAGAAACAATAAAACAAAATCAAAAGAATGAAAAAGAAGAAGAAACTGTGAAATATCTAATTGGGAAAACAATTGACCTAGAAAATAAATCCAGGAGTGATAATTTAAAATTTTTTCAGACTATCTGAAAAATTTGATCAAAGAAAGAGCCTAGATATTATATTTCAGGAAACTGCTGAGGAAAACTGCCCTGGTATACTAGAACCAGAGGGCAAAATAGAAATTGAAGGAATCCACCAAGAACCTCCTGAAAGAGATCCCAAAATGAAAAGTCCCAGAAATATTATAGCCAAATTCCAGGCTTCCCAGGTCAGGAAGAATACACTGCAAACAGCCAGAAAGAAATAATTTAAATACAATGGAGCCACAGTCAGGATAACACAAGATTTAGCATTAAAGGATCAGAGGGCCTGGAATATGATTTTCCAGAGGGCAAAGGAACTAGGATTACACCCAAGAATCACCTACCCAACAAAACTGAGTACAATCCTTTTTGGGGGAAGTAGGTGGGAGTGGGGAGTATTGGCATTTAATGAAAGAGGGGACTCTCAAGCATTCCTGATGAAAAGTCTAGAGCTGAAAAGAAAATTTGACTTCCAAATGCAAGACTCAAGAGAAGCTTAAAAAGGAAAACAGGAAAGAGAAATTATAAACGATTCAATAAGTTTAAACAGTCTACATTCCTAGATGAGAAGATGATTCTTATAACTTCTAAAAACTTTATCATTATTAGCAGTTAGAAGGAGTATAGATAAACAGAGGGCACATGAGTGAGTTGATTATGATAATATGATCTTAAACGAAATAAAATTAAATCATAAGAAAGTGTATACAAATTTATACTGTGAAAAGGGGGAAGGGAGAAATAGAATGGGGTAAATTATCTCATATACTTCTATATCCTAATTCTAGTCATTAGAACGCACAATGAACAGCTATATAAAGGAATAATTTATTACCTTTCAGAAACTATCTCATTTAGCAAGAAAACCTGGGACACATAACTTTGGTGCAGTTACATTTTGAAAAATAGTCTGAATTAAGATATCTTAGCCACAGTCACACCCAACTAAGAATCACTGGTTTGTGGTAGACAATAGGAGAGACTGTTTGTTTTTTGGAGGGGGGAAGGGTAGCCCAGTATGTTTATGGGATTGGCTGGTTGGAAAGATGGCTGGCACAGATGGGGATACAATGAAAGTTTATATGAGACATCAAATAACAGTTGGACTGTGTTGTGTTCAACATAGTTTCTTTTCTTCTTTTTTTTAATATTATGTTTAGGCTTAAAATGCAAGGAAACTGTGGTGATTCAGTCAAAATACAATGGCCCTAGTACTTTCTTATGAATAAGAGCTATATACTGCTATGAGGATTACTAATATATGATAACAAAAAGTAACATAATGCTAAAACAGGGTAGGCACTCAAGTGATTTACTGATATGGGTAAGTAAGACTGAATTGCAAATGAAATTCATCCCTCACTTTGGGGGAAGACATCTTTAGTTGTTCTACTGTGCAGAAGTTTCATTGCAGGGGCCTCACTCAGAGCTCTGGAGAAAGCTGCACATATAGGGACATAGTGCAGTTTAAAGCTTATTAAAGCTTCATAGTACAGGGTGTCCCAAAAGTCTTAATGCTGTTTTAAGCTCACCAAAACTTAAACCTGCACTAAGACTTTTGGGACACTTTGCATTATTCTTTTCAAATAATGATACTATTGGGGGTTGTGACATGAAAGAAAAGGTTGACAAGTATTAGGAATTCTCAAGGGCACTTAAGTATAAAAGAAGATATTATTAGTCAGGCTGCTAGGTAGCCCAGTGGAAGGAGCGTCAGGACTGGATTAGGGAGACCTGAATTCAAATCTAGCCTCAGACACATACTAGCTGTGTGACCCTAGGTAGGTCACTTAACAATTTGTCTCAGTTTCCTCATCTGTAGAATAAGTAAGAGAAGGAATTGGCAAACCACTCTAGTATCTTTGCCAAGAAAACCCCAATTATGGAGTCATAAAGAGTTGGACATGCCTGAAAAGACTGAACAACAGTCTGTAATGATTTAAAGCATTTTTTTTCCCTTGGGGCAATCAGGTGATGCAGTGGACAGAGTTCTGGGTCTGGAGTCAGGAAGACTCATCTTCCTAAGTTCAAATCTAGTCTCAGCTGTGTGACTCTGAGCAAGTCACTTAACCCTGTTTGCCTCAGTTTCCTCATCCTTTTACCCAAGCAACCCATCAATGTGAGAACTTCTCCATTTCACTCATCTTTTTTTTATACAACCTTCATGTGGTACTGATTGTCTCATCATCCTTCTCCATTTACACTTAAGTAAATTCTGTTTCTCCTAGTATTTCTTGGCTCGTTTATTTCTTCAGCATTCTTATACCTATGCCCTTGTATTAGACCTTCCCGATTTTGCTCTCCTATATTTAAGATTCTATACATTAAATCTGTTCTATCTTGTCAGTCAAAAAGAGAGAAACTGATTACTCCAAGGATCAACCTGCCCATAATGCAAGGTATTTAAAGAGGTGGTAATTTTGTCCATTTTTATGTCTTAGAAGTTTTATTTCAAAGTACCAGGAACTCTGCTGCTATTGCTTTTAAATGAGCTATACATTTTGAGATCTAGCACAAAATGCTTACTAAGTACTAAAAGTATAGATTTTTTAGGTTCAAAATATTTAATAGATGTTATACTACAAAAGGTATAGGCAAAAAAATGACCTACTGGAATACTAAATTGGGATGGAGATGATGAGGCTAGTAAATCAGGATGCTGTTATTTGTCTTTCAGATGTCAGAATCTATTATAGTAAAAATCAATTCCCCAACTGGAATTTCAAAGAAGGGTGGGGTGGAAATTTCCTGAAATAAGAAAAACACTCTCCCTCCCTTGGAAGCACAGCAGTTTTCAGAACAAAACTGTTACCTATCCTGGCCCAAGAACAAAGAAATCCTTCATTCTGCCATTTGAAATCAGAAGATTTATGAAGAAGATTTATTTTTTAAACAACAAAGAAAATTAAAGTCTTCAATGAGCTTTAAATGGAATTTTATTTCTGAAAGTCTAGATGGCTAAGATTTTACAGGGATCACAGGAACAGTGTTGAAAGAGGAGGATACATTAGGAATTAAAATCAAATCCAGATGATGCTGAGTCAAAGATGTTAAAATCCCAAAGCTGTTTCTGGAGAACTGCTAGTGTTCTATACACACTAGAGAAGTGGCTTGGGATACATAATCTTCTCTAGAGACTGTTAAGAACCAGGGATGTATCCTCCCACCCCATCTGCTCAAGGTGACATTTACATTATTATCTGGGAAAATGGTTTCTCACTTTCAACTCTTGTTATATATTCCACCTTAAATCTATTACATTATTGGATGGGTTGACTGCCAGAGGATCCTGGGTAAAGATTGTTTCAAGCACAGGAAATCCCAGAAATTTCTGATATCATCTGAGTATTAAATGCATATGGAATAACTCAAGCATAGGATTTTACCAAAAAGTGCCTATTGCCCATTGACATGCTTTTGAAAATTCATAAAAGGAAACCAAAATTTAAAGTGATTGACCAATTTATCCTCTCAACTCTAAGGTTTCCACACTAAATCTTATTTTCAAAAGAAATCTTTTAGGTTAAGTCCTTTATACAGTTGGCACACATTCTACAGTTTCCCAAATGATTAAATTACACATTTTTATCATTGTAGTCTAAAGTATTTGTAGCCTATATTAATTTTGCTGTCCCCTTACCTAATCTATCACTTGTCTTCTTATGGACAGCTTAAGATAGATTTCCAATACAGAGTATCTTTTTTAAACGACAGATGAACAAATAAGAGCCTTAAAACACTGTAGTAGAGAAAGAGAGACAAAAAAATCCTTAGGATCGTAGTTTCCCCTCCTCTAACAGGCTATCAGATTACTTTGTTTCATCTCATAATTCACAGTGAGTTACATTACTTCAGTCTCTATTCTTTGATGCTTCCAATGTATTCTCCTACAACTGTCCAGATATATTAACTTAACAATATGTGATTTCTTCTTTCCTGCTTGAGCCACTCGTGGAACTAAGGCTGTTTAAATAGATATAGATTAATAGGTAGATGATAGATAGATAGATAGATAGATAGATAGATAGATAGATAGATAGATAGATAGATCTCCTTGTTGCATATCTGCAAAATAGGAAGGAGTTTCTACATTACAATTTTCCCCACACTGATGAAAGAAGAGGTCTTATGCCAGCCCTATCCCTTGAAAGTCTGTATAGTTGGACAAAGAGGTTTTTAGAAATTTGTTGATATGTTTTGTGTTTTACTCTTATTTTCTTCTTTACTTTTACTTGAGTCTTTACAATAGAACATAAAGCAAACTTTATTACATATATACACATTAGATACACATGCATCCTCTTGCCACTTCAAGCAACAGAATATTTTGAATACAAAGAAGCTTTATTTGACCATTTTTTATACATGAAGGAAATAATTAAAATCCCCTTGGCCAACAGGTTGACAATTTTACAATTACCTAAAGTGAAGTCCATTTTAAAACTGGTGATTTTTACTTGATGAGTCTTCAAAAAGACTCTTCATTGAAGAATATTAGACAAAAGGTTGAATAGATGATCTTTATGGTCCCTTCTATCTCTAAAAGTACATACTTTTACTTTAAAGTATTCTAAAAGTACATTCTAAAGGCTTTACAATTCTAAGAAATCTTGGTGTGAAGGAACACCTATAACATAAAAATCAGAGTGGAAAATGGATCCATGTTGCCTTGATAAAGAACAAGAGTTTTCAAAAAACAAATCTCCATTAAAAAAAGAGATAGCCTGCTTATTTAGCATACAACCATTGATAAGTGAAAACATATCAAAGTGCTATTTTTCAAAGATTTTAACACCACTCTTCATAAAACCTGTAGTAAGGATGAGTATCTATTGCTTTGGACACTCAAAGTATAAGGTCAATCTGTTTGCTTAACCTTTTTAATAAGTACTAAATTTCTATTGTGGATTATAAATAAGAAAACAACACATGCTTTTCTAGCATCTAGCTATAAATTTGCCTCTAGAGTTATCTGACTGTTAAAAAATACTAGTTGTATGTCTCTGGACAAGTCACTTCACATTTCTGATCTCAGTTTCCTGAACTACATAATAGGAAAAATCTAGCAACTAACAAATCAAATGAGATAATATATTAAATACTTTGAAAATAATAAAGCACAAAAAATATTAGCTATTATTTTATTGATATCTTGTGAACTGCTAAAACAAGGAATTTTCAAAAGTCAACAGAGTATGAGTAAAATTATATATAAATAAAAATTATTATAATATGGGAATATAGGCATATATATTTTTCCTATAAATTTGCTATTTCAAAAAGTTTAGAAAGTACTTTTTATCACTTTGCTCCCTTCTATGCAGATATACCAGAACATGGATGTGAAATATTGTATATAACACTGCATTTAATATGTTGGTTTTCTCTTAACTGCTTTCCATTTTTTTCCTCTCTTTTTTTATTTTTTCTTATGAGGGATGATTCTCTGTAGAAGGGAAGATGCATATGAAATTATGAAGAATAAGCATAAAACAAGATTTCAGTAAAAATGTTTGAAAATAATTTTTGATGAATACAAAGCCTCACATATACTAGGGTAAGAAGTCACTCTTCAACAAAAACTATCGAGAAAATTGCAAAGCACTCTGACAGAAATTAAGTATATACCAACATCTTACACCGTAGACCAAGATAAATTCCAAGTTGATATATTACTTAAACACAAAAGGTGGCATCCTGAGCAAACTGGAGAAGCAAGAAGAAATCAGTTTCCAATCTATCAATAGCAGAAAATTTCAAGAGGATCACAGGAGATAAAATGGATAATTTTAATTATATGATATTATACATAAACAAAACCAATACAGTTATCCCTTACACATCATGGGGACTAGGGACACTGCACCCCAGCAATTTGGAAAATACATGTAAAATTTTTTGGCTTTCCCTTCATACCAGAAAAAAAGTCTGAATTATTATGGCATTAAAATATATAACATGTTCATATTAGACAATATTATACACATATGTTATGCATTTTGTAGTTTCTAAATTTTTTCTGTGTTGTCTACTGACTTCATGCATCATCGGAGGCTGCCACAAGACTCCAGAGAAGTTCCCATTTAATTTCTTATGCCAACACAAACTCCAATGGAAAAAAATCACAATGTGGAAGGGATGACTATAGCTGAAATTAGAAAGGAAACAAATGATTGCAAAGTAAAAAAGTCTTTACAGCAAGTTTCTCTAATAAAGGTCTCATTTCCAACATATGTATATAAAGAATTTATTCTAAGTAGGACAGTATAATGATAATTCTACCTAAATTAATTTACTTATTCAGCACTATACCAATCAAATTACTATAGAATTATTCTGTAGATCTAGAAAAAATCATAATAAATCCATTTGGAAGAACAAAAGGTCAAGAACATCAAGGGAATGAATGAAAAAATAATGTCAAGGAAAGTGCCTTAGTTGTACCAGATTTCAAACTATATTGCAAAGTACTCATTATCAAAACATGTATTGGATAAGAAATGGAATATTTGTTCAGTGGAATAGATTAGGGATACAATGTACAGTAATAAATGACAATAGTAATCTAGCATTTGATAAACCCAACGGTCCAAGCTTTTGGGACAAGAACTCACTATTTGATTTAAAAAAAACTGCCAAGAAAACTGAAAAGTAGTCTGGCAGAAACTAGGCATAGACCAACATTCCACACAGTATACCAATATAAGGTCAAAATGGGTACATGATTTAGACATACAGAGTGATGTTATAAGTAAATTAGGGGAGTATGGAAAGATTTACCTCTCAGATCTATAGATGTGAGAAGAATTTATGACCAAACCAGAGACAGAGAGGACCACAGGAAGTAAGATGGATAATTTTGATTACGTGAAATTTAAAAGTTTTTGTACAAGCAGAACCAATGCAGCACAAATTAGAAGGAAAGCAAGAAACAGGGGCAGGGGGGAGGATTTTACAGCAAGTTTCTCTAGTAAAGGTTTCAGGAAATTGAGCCAAATTTAAGAGAGTCACTTTTGATCAATGGTCAAATGATATGAAGAGGCAGTTTTTAGAAGCAGAAATCACAGCTATTGATAGTCATACAAAAAATGCTCTAAATCACTAATAATTAGAGAAATAAAAATGTTAAAGCTCTGAGGTACCTACCTCATGCCCATCAGATTGTCTAAAGTGACAGAAAAGGAAAATGACAAAAACTGGAGGGGACATGGCAAAATAATTACAGTAATGCATTGCTGGTGGAGTTGTGAACTGATCCAACCATTCTAGAGAATAATTTGGAACTATGCCCACCTTTTGACCCAGGTCTATATCCCAAAGAGATCAAAGAAAAAGGAAAAAGACCTATATGTACAAAAATATTAATAGCAGTTCTTTTTTGTCATGGCAAAGAACTGGAAGAAGAAAATATCACTATTAGAGGAGCTGCATGAAAACTGGCACACTAATTCACTGTTGATGGAGCTGTGAATTCACCTAGCCATTTTGGAAAACATTTCAAACACACTCAAAAAGACACTAACTTGGACATACCCTTTGACCCAGTGTCACCCCTAGTAAGTATATATTGCATAGAGATCAAGAAAAGAAGAAAGGTGTCTATAGGTACAAAAATATTTATGGTTATCTCTTTTCTAATAGCAAAAACTAGAAACTAAGTGCATGGAAACTAAGTGTCCATCTACCAGGGAATGACTAAACAAAATATTGTATATGAATGTGATGGAATAGTACTGAGTCATAAAAATGACAAAATGAACACTTTCAAAGGAAACTGAGAAGACTCATATGAAATAATGCACAATAAATTGAGCAAAACCTGGAGATCAATTTATAAATTGACATTACAAAGGAAAACAATTTTGAAAGTCTTTAGAAGTCTGACGGATACAGTGTCAAACAAAAATTCCACAGGAGTGATGATGAAGCATGCTACCCATCTTCTGACAGAGAAGGAATGGAGTCAAAATGCAGAATGAGACTTTTTTTTATTATACATATTGGTCATGAGGGTTTTCTTTTTCTTTTTTCTTTTGCTCAATTGTGGGAAAGTAGAAGGAAAAGAAAATAAATGCTTGCTAACTGAAAAATAATTTTTTAAAAATAATGTTTTTAAAACACATACATATTTAAAGCCAATTCTAGCCATTAGTCACCATGACAAATTCTTCACAGAAAAGTTACACTTCACTGTATCATTTTACTCTAAATTGATACTCTCTTCTTAATTGCCTCAGAATCCATTTTACTTAAGCAAATACAGAAAAACTATTAGCAGCATATTCAAAGATTTCAAAGTACAAGATCATTTAACAACACAGAAATACATTTTGACAACTTAATTCTTACCCTCTCGTAAAATATTAAGCAAAACTCAGTGAGTCACCAAAAGAAAAAAAAATCAAGATTCTGCCAGACAGAAGTTTTACATTCTGTTCACACTCTCACTACAGCTTATCAATTAGAAACTCATCCATCCACCTATTCATCTACCCCCTAAAACTGTCTTTCCCTCATCCAAATTCAAGTAGCACTTGCTTAATCTAATAGGGGAGAAGAAAAAACAAAGTTTGGAGATAACAATTGACTGAATTCCCTCCGTCCTTATACAAAGCAGAAATTTGGAAGAAACTCCATCATCCTAAAGGATTACTAAACCTGAAAGTTATTGTTCTTGACTCTAGGAGCATTCCACATGCTCCCATAACTTTTGCTCAGGGTTGAGGCTACCAATCAACTGGTATTCTAGTCAACTAAAGTCAACACAGAATTTGGTTGAAAAATTAGGAATAGCTATTTATAGTTAAATAAGTATACTATATTTTAGTTTATTCTTTTTTAAAAATATTCTCTAAAACTGAATGTATTTTTTTTACAATGTGACCTTATAATAAATGGTGACTATGCTAACAAAATATTGGCATAAATCTATTTTAATTTTGAAAATCAAAATTAAATGAATTAATGAATTAGCAGTCACTTGAAGATTATGTTTTATTTTACTATATATAAATGCTTCAGTAAAGTCTTACTCTAATGCCTCATTGTGGAAGGGAAGTAGTCCTAGGTTCACGATAGCTATACAAATAGAGTACAAACCAAGCTGGTTAACTCTGCTAGAAAGACTTTGAGTATACTATCAACAGACTATGTCTGCATTCTGAAGTACAATCTAAGTACAATGACCATTATTACTAGTAGGGTTGCTCTTTGATGACGAATTCTTTGGGCTTGGCAATATACTATGAGTTATAGAGAGATAACTAGTAGACATGATCTACTGCTATCCTCACATTTACAAGATAACTCAAGAAAGTCCCTAGCATGTCACTGATGAGTTGTAATCTGTCCCCTGAAGGAAAAACACCACGCCAATAAAACCATAGACCCACTGAAGAGTATATATGAGTGTATGGAATTAGAATTTATTAAGTAACTACCATATGCCAGGCACTATGCTAAGTACATTACAAATATTTCATTTGATCCTTACATCATGAATAAAAACATCTTTAAATTGTTCAAATTTCTATAGAAACCAGTGACATAGATACATATTATCATATTTGAGTGATTCAAGAAGGAAGAATACAGTACAGGACCTTTTTTTAAGCATTAGTTTATCAATATGAATTTAGCTCATTTCTGTAATGATTGAAAGTTATTACTATTTTATAACTACTTAGTAGTACCCTATGGGAAATGACAATCAGAGTCACTCACTCCAGGCCATAGAGAACTGGCATTTACGGCTAACACATATTATCAACTACTATGTAAAAATAACTCCCAGTTGATATTACAAAAGAGAAAGAGATATGGATTTAAATAGCATAAAATCTGATATACCAGTGCTAGCCTTGGCTATATGTGAAAATACTACATATTTATATGTATGTAAGTATATGCATATATACATTATATGTACGCACATGTATGTGTGTATATGTGTACATGTATATTGTGTGCATGTATGTATATATACTGAATATATTCATATTGATGTAAGAATCAAATTATATATTTGCAATGCACTTAATATAGTGCCTGGCATATGGTAGTCACTTAATAAATTCTTATTCCATCTACTCATGTATACTCTCCATATATACATACACACATATACATGCATACATACATACACATGTGTGTGTGTATACATATACATATATATGTATACACACACACACACACACACACACACACACACACACACACACACACACACATATATATATATATATATGGAAAATTGCAGATTCAACGGCAAGATTCCAGCACACTAAAAGAACGGTTGGCATCATCAGATATAGAACTGGAAAAGAATTTAGACGTCACCTTCATATCTTCCATATCCCAAATAATCACAGCACTTTTCTGAAAATCTTGAAGGACTTAATTACCATTAATTAGTACACCAAAGCACCCATTTTAACAATAGCTGATGGAAAATACTATAAATATTTTCTAATTCAAGGAACTTGGGCAAAAGTAGGTTTAAAAAACTGGCCAAGGCCATAGAATTAATAACAGTGATGATGGAGCTTGGACCTCAGGAAAAACTTGAAAGAAATGTCTCTTATTCAGATAATTGGGAGGACTTTGTGTTGTGAAAACAGTTGGTAGGGGCAGGTTAAACATTGAAAACATTGAAGATTAATGATGGAAAAGGGTATTTCTTAAATTGAGCAAGTCCTCACAGGTTTTTCAATGTATTTTTTTCCCCTTAATGTATGAAAAGTATCTGATGCAAGCCAAGATGAGAAATAGTAAGGAGCTTTCTTTATGTTAAAGTCTTAGGGAAAGACAGAAGTGGTGACACAACATTAAAAATCATCATAAATAGCAGTGTAGCATAGTAGAATGAATTCTGACTTAAAGTCAGGAGACTCATGAGTTCAAGTTCTAGCTTTGACATCATCACCTTAGTCAAGTTACTTATCTCTAAAGTGGGAATCATAAAATCTATACTAATTTCATAGGGTTGTTAGAAAGAATGTGTATGTATGCTTTAAAATGTCATATAAATGTGAGTTTTTATTATATTCGAATATCCACCTTAAATCTTTTATACTTGGGACAAAGTATTCATTCATAATTCTACTTGTTTTCATAATTTTGAGTTTTCTTCTGTAATCACGTAAGTATTGATTGATACATTAGGCACACCCATTTTCTTTTTTTTTCATTAATTTACTACTTTACTAATATTAAGTAAATTAAGTACTTTTAAATGATTAGTAATTTTACTATTTACTACTTTACTAATTTTAAGCCCAAAAAACAGTATATAAACAATCATTTTGATTGCTATAAAGTCCAGTCTTAGAAATAAGATTTCCCTGAAAAATTGCTTCAATTCTGCAGGCATATGTTAAATGCTTATTATGTGTAAGGTGTTGTTAGACTTGTGGATAATAAAATAAAGAAGAAATCTCTACCTTAAGGAGCTTATGTTAATAATATCACTGGAACAAGGTATATATTATATATACACACACATACATAAGTATGTATATGCACATATATATACACACAAATAAAGCATGAATATGCTGTGTACTATTGATTTACATATTTTATTAAAACATTATGGTAAATTATTTTCATATATTAGAGGAAAATTACTTCATTTTAATTTTTAATTTTCCCATATTTGTATATTCTTTCTTATATATACACACACACACATACACACATGAATGTGTGTGTACATATGTGTGTGCAACAAAATGTACAATAATCTAATGGAATATTACTTCATCATAAGAAACAATGCATATGAAGAATACACAGAGCTCTGGAAAGACTCATATGAACTAATTAAAACTAGAAAAACAAAGAATATATATTGATTACAATAATGAAAATGGGGGAAGGGGAAACAACAATTAAGAACTAAAACTGAACACTGAATAATTATAATGACTGTCCTTGGTCCAGAAAAAGAGAACATAAGAATATAAGACTACTCCCTTCCGTCTTTTCAGAGGTGGGTGACTATTGAGTATATACTCCCATATTTGGTTAATATGGTGTGTGTGTATGTGTGTGTGTGTGTGTATAAACACACACAAAGAAATGTATAGATAATATATATTTAATTAGCAAAGAAAGTAGAAAATTAAAATTAAGTCATTTTTCTTCTAAATAACAATATCTGAAAATAATTTCCCAAAATGTATTAATGACATGTATAGTCAATAGTATACAGCACATGAAAACATAATTTTCAAGACTATTTTATTATAATACTAGATATAAAAGAGTTAGAACTGGGAGAGACCTTAGAAATTATCTAACCTAATCTTCTCCTTTTATGGATAAGGAAAATAAAGTTCAAAGAATCAATATGACTTCCCTAAGTTTACACAGGTAGTCAACAGCCTGGCTGACATTAGAATCCCCAGCCTTTGACTCCAAATATAGTTCTTTTCCGTCATATCATGTTGCCTCTCCAGTCCTAGGTTATTCTCCTTATATGTGGTCAATGAAGAAAACACTACTCTTTATGTCTAACAGAGCTTCCTCAGATTGTCTTGGCTTCCCCCACCCGTTTGAATTTTCTAGGTGATCTGAGTGAATGGAATGTGGCTGTGGCAATTCCTACCTGCCCCAAATCTGGCCCTGGCCACCTCAAACTTTTCTTTCCACCAAAAGATAGCATAGTTACACAAACCAGGGCTCTGCAAATTAGAGAAAACAAACTCAACTCAACAAACATGTATTAATTCGCTGCTATGTGAAGACCAATATAGTAAGGAAGATAAAATATTTGGCTAAAATAGTTGTCTTCCCTTGTTGGAAGAGAGGGATACATAATATATGCAAATAACTGACACAAATAATACATTTTAAGAACATTAAAGAGATTTTTAAAAATACTACCGAGGGCCCAAGAGGGAAAAAATTATTTATTGGTTAGGAACAAGGGAAAGTTTCTTGGAGGTGGTAGTATGTAGTATGTCCCTTTACAGGAAGAATAGAAAATGAAATAAGTATGACACACAATTCAACAACAAGAAAGGGAAAGATTGGAAGCATAAGGAACAGCATGAAGAAATGAAAGAAGGCAAGAAAGAAGTGAAAATACATGTAATAAACTTCACAGTAATATGCAATATGTGGAAGGAAATAATACTATGAGATAGAGTAAAGGAAGAAATGACAGTACTTAGTAACTGATCAAATATGAGTAAGCTAGATAATTTCATATCTTATCCCTTGCTCTATCTTCTTATAGGATGGGCAAGTCATCATGCAAACACTAAAAATGGCAACACTATTTTTAAGATAGTGTCGTGAGATAGAAATTAAGTTTTTACTTTTAAAAACTTAGCTATGCATCAACTATTTACAACAGTTTATATATAATTCATTTCCAATATGCCAACCATTTTTTTTACTTTACAGTTCTTTTATTTCCCAATATTTTAGAAGAGTAATGTGTCATGAATATTCATGGTTTCAATGTTTATGAAAACTAACCAGTGACACTGGCTATAAACTAAGTAGCTATTTCTCCACTATAGGTGAAAAGATAAGACTTCTATTGATCACCTATTGATCCTCAATCCTATCTAAACTTTCCTTCTTATTCTGCCTGGGAATGATCCATTTTTTAACTCAATACACCTTCAAACAATAATATCAGCACTTCTTAGACTGACATTCAAATTCCTTCACAATCAGGAGGAACAGCATGATGTAATAGAAAGAATCAAAATCTTTCATAAGAAAACTGAAAATTAAAACTCAGAGAATTAGTAGCTGACAAAGATGGACAAAATAGATTAATATGCTGTGAACTGTTTTAACCATTCTAGAAACTATCTGACATGATGACAAGCAAGTTGATACAAATGTCCATACTCTTAAGCATAATGCTGGACACATAGTAGGCATTTAAGAAATTTTTATTCATTCCCTATCTACCTCTCTCTTTCCTTTTGACCCAGAGATCCCACAGCTAGAGATATACCTCAGTAAGATCAAAGGTAAAAAGATCAAATATGTTCCAAAATATTTGTAACAGCACTTTTTATAGTAGCAAAAACAAAAACCTGATAAAAAATGTCCATTAATTGGTGAGTGGCTAAACAAAATGTGTCACAATAATCTAATGAAATATTACTTCATTGTAAAAAGTAGTACATATGAAGAATACATAGAGATCTAGGAAGACTTACATGAAGTAATCAAAATTAAAGAAACAACATGTATACTGATTACAGCAACAATATTATAACAACAATAAAAACTGAAACTAAACATTGAATAGTTATGACTGATCTTGGCCCACCTTCTTTGCAGAGGTGAGAAACTGTGGAGTATATTTGATTAATATGTTGGTTAATCTTGTTGAACTGCTTTTGTGTCCCTTTCTTTTTTATTCTTTGTTATAATGGTAGGAAGTGAGAGGAGATATACATTAAATTGTCAACATTCCTATATTTAACTTCCATGACTTCAAGCATTAATATGATTTTATTAGTAAATTCATTTTCATTTTCCCTATAGTGAGAGGCACAATGTGCACAAGTTTGTAGAACAGTTGGTATTCTAAAGGGCGTTTCACTGTTCTTGTTCACCCTACTATTGTAAAGAGCTACCTATGCATTCATTAAGTACTTTTATTATTTGCCTTCAAAACTCAAAATTTGGTGTTGCAATTGTGTCCCCAAAATGTACTGCAAATCCTTTGGGTTCAAAGGCCAAGCAAGCAAAGTCAGTGATACAGTTTGGTGAAAAAATAAAAATGTTAAACAAACTTTGTGCTTGAATATCTGCAGGTACTATCACTCCAAGCTTGATGTTAACAAACTGATGATTGGTTTTATCTGCAAAAAGGAGTAAAGAACTTATGGTACTGGAAATTTCATGTGTCATGAAAAGTGAATATTGTCTGAAATTATTGTGTTTTTTTTTAAATTAAGGTGTTAGCACAAAAAAGTCACATAATTCTAGAGAATTGCTAGCAAGAAAAATGTTTTGCATGTTACCAATTTTATTTTGTGTACTCAATTTTATGAGTAATTTCATGATTACTGTGTTAGGAAAAGTACATGTTATCAGAATTAATGTTTTGTTATAAAAAATTACATGCAGAAAAGTATTTTTCAACAATCTCCAGTGAAAGATTATAATTTTGGGCGGTTGCAGAAAACTGACCCTCTATTTTCCATAGGTTCAATGTATCAATGTTCACATTTTTTACTTTTAGACTATTTTTTAGGAATATTACCTCTTTGAAAGTTGAGGATTGGCTATATTGAGAAATGAAGGTTATATAAAAACAACATATCAATAAAACCAATTTTTTAAAATATCAGGATTTTTTATAGCTGGAAGTATCCTAAGAAATAATCTATTCTATCCATCTCATTTTATAAGTGAAAAAACTGAGGCCAAGACAGGTAAAGTTACTTGCTATGGGAGTAGTAGAGCAAGCCTAGAAAACTGGGTCTCTTCTATCCAAGCACAATATTCTAGCCTCCACACCATCAAGTCTGAAGGCCTGTCAAAACTAGATCAATAACCTCAAACAACTCAATTAAGATCTCTGAGCCTCAGTTTCCTCATCTATAAAATGGAGATAATAAATTTCTTAGCTCACAATAAGGACATTATGAAGATTAAATGAAATAATATGTATAAAGTATTTTGTATGTCATAAAAGTACTATGAAAATGTTAAGCTATTAGTCTTAACTATCTTTCCAACCAAATCTCATGTTATTTTTCCTCACGTACAGTTTACTCTGTCCAATTGAACTACTTACTATCCCTTCATTTCCTATTTCTTTGCCTTTACTCAGGCTATTCCTAAGACTGAAAATGTCCTCTCTTCCCTACACTCATCTTCATTTATTGCTACCTTATCCAGGTTCCAAGCCCAGTTCAAATGCAACTTCTTCCATCAAGCCTCCTCTGATCCTCCCAGATAGAAGTGCTGTCTCTCAGACTTCATTTGCTCTCATGATATTTTATACTCTAATTTTAATTTCATCTGTGCATGGACTTTATCAATCCTATTAACACAAAAAGTTACTTGAGTACAGGAACTCTGTTTTTATCCATCTCTCCACTTCTTTCAAGAGCTTAGAACAGTGCTAAGTACAAAGTTGGTACTTGATACATTCTTTGTTCTAGTGAATGAGTAAATGAACATAGAAGCAAAATATCAGATTCAGTGACAGCTATTTAAGGGCAAAGTGTATGCATATTAAATTAAAATTCAAATATTAGATATGGTATCAGATCAAACACGGTAAAGTGAGGAGGGTCAAACAAAGCTGCAGATCTGCGAGTCACAAAGAACCTAATGAATGAACTTGGCATAGCCATCAATCAATTTTCAATTTTTTGTGCATTATGCATGGCTATTAGCTAAAAATATAGATCCAAGATTTACAAGCTTACTTTATAACTACTACATTCAAATGTTTTCTGAGCTTCTGAGAAGAAAAAATTAAAATTTTCCACAATATAGTTATCAAAGATACTTAGTATTTAAAAGTTACTACTAAAGTCAGCAGCCACACTTTCAATTGTCTAATGAGATATTAGACACCACAAATATATTAGGCATAAGGTAGCCATAATGTTGTCAAAGGAATAGTAAAGACTTTATTTTCCCCCCAGAGGCTTTGATGAGGTTACATGATTCTATATTCTTATTAAGAAACACATCAGTTGAATTACCCTTTGTTCACCACTGGTTTCAAATTCTAGGGTGATAAAAACAGAACCCCTCTGGATACAACTATACAGGTCCTCACATCAATCTGTTGAACAGTTATTACTTTCCTGGTGCCTGAGAATTCTAATCTTTAAATAGAGTGCACTAGTAACGTTATAGGGTGCTCTGGTGATGTTTTTCTAAATATATTTTTCTAGTGAGTCCTTCCCAAAATACTTAACAATGTTATTTAAGATATGTACATTAAAAATACAAAATTAATATTTTAACAGTTATTCATATTCCTGAGGCTAACATAAGCTGGACTAGTGAAAATCCACTTATTGTTTATCTACTACGTAATTTTTTAAGAAAGATAGTTTATGGAGAAGACAAAAAACTGTCAATAATCAGTTCTTCATTCACAGACTTAGCGTCTTATTTTTGAGAGCTTTTAAAGATATTCCCCTTCATAAAGCATAAAGCATAAAGACTTTTCAATTTTGTGAGTAATGTTTCCACAGAACATCTTTTTCAATTGCTTTGGTACCATCTCCAGCTACAAGGGTTGAGGAAAGGAGAACGGGAAATCCTATCAAACACATTTCTTTGAAGACATTTTTATCCAGAGTATAGTGATAATCAACAATGAGGTTTTTTGGAAGCACTGGAACTATCCACACTTTATAGAATACTTTAAGGCTATTTCATCCTATGCACAGAACTTTGACAAATTAAATCAGCCTGGATGTTTCGTGGTTTTCAGGTAGGAAACCTGAGTGGTATGCTTTGAGGTTTCTTTCAAGGCAGGATCATGTTTCTGTCTCTTTGAAACCCTCATTTTCAACAGCATGTATGAGAGTAGCAGGCAGTGATTCAAAACATCATCAACATTATCACCAACAAAATCCCAGTGTAACACAATTCCTAACAGTTTCCATAGAAAATGAAGCCTAGGAAGACAGCATTGCACCAATCGAAAATTGGGGGGGGGGGTGCGCGTGTTATTGCTAAGGGTAATTTTGCTCCTGGCTTACAAATGAAGCATTAATGGTTGTAAAAATAGTAAGAATCATAATCCCCTTACTTCCATAACAGCAAAGTAACCCTCTTTGCCCATCTCCATCAAAAGCATGGCTTAAGTTCTCCTTACAAGTAGGAAAGATTGGCCTGTACAGCCTAAATTTAAGGATCCTTTTTTAGCTAGGAATCGGATACAAGGGAGAATCTTTTGCACGGTTGCCATGCCTCTAGGATAGTAAAGGTAGAATTTGGAAAGCCTGTGTGTGCGTCAGGATGGGGGATTTAGGAAGAGAGGAATTCGTTCTTGAGAGGCAGAGAGAATTCGGGAACAGAGGAGGGAGGGGGAGGATTGGTTAAGGCAGCTATCCTCCCCCGCACCCCCAGACTGCAGTGTAATGCGCTTAAAAGAAAGCCAGACTCTAAAGGGATCTTCCTCAACCACAAGGGAAGATCGGGGATCTGAAAAAGCAATAAGAAGGAGAAAGAGGGGAACCGGGAAATGGGGCAAAGGAGACAGAGCTGGCTGAGGAAGCGAAGAATCATCCTGAATCAAGCAGGAGGAACGGGATGGCAGAAAACCCGGCATTCAGGACCCTACCTGAACTGGATAGGGTAGAGGATGCTCCCGGCACCTCTGGCCTGTTCTCCTCCTCTTCCTCCCGCTGCTGTTGCTGTTGCTGCTGCTGTTGTTGCCGCTGTTGTTGCTGCTGGATCAGGCTCAGGTCGGAGCGGCTGGGCTCGGCTCTCGAGGCTGCGGGGACAAGCCGCCCTTTCAGCAGCACCGCGGCTAGACCTAAGAGCAGAGTGAAGGGAAAGCTCCCGCAAATCCTCGACATGGCGAAAAGCCAGAGGGCAGAGGAGGCATATTGCGACAGAGGGGCAGCTCTCTGGGCGGAGGCGGCAGAGGCAGCGACAGCGGCCGGGCTGCCTGCTCCCCCGCCTCACTGGCCCGTGGACACTTGGGAGCCCGCTCACAAACACATACACATGCACAGGCACACACACACACACTCACACACACACTAAGACACGCGCACCGCGGAGTGGGGAGAGGAGGAGGTGGCTGGGAGGGAAGGGGAGGAGAGGGGTGGGAAAGGGAGGAGAACACTCGGAGCTCAGCACATGTGACGGGAGCGGGTGAAAATGGGAAGGTGAAGGAGGAGGAGGAAGAGGAGGAGGACAGCTCGCCGCACCCTGGAGGACCAACGGGGGTTGGGATTGGGAGTTATTTCAGAGGGACAGAGAAGGGAGGACTCAGAGTAAATTTCTGCTATGGCTATTCTTTTATTTATTTATTCTTTTTTTGGCTATTCCTTTAAAAGCAAGCTTTTGCCTATAAGAGTTATCCTTGGATCGGGAAAAGGCCCCGTGCCTTCACCCACATTTAAAGAAAAATTACTATTCCCAGACTTACTGGGCAGGGAAGAGAAGGACTGGGTTACACCAATACTATCACAACCCCCTCCCCCATGCCAGGAAAGGTACGAATTCTTGCCATTTAAAAACCTTATACTAGTCCAACTGGTGGGTAACTAGCTCTAACTGGAGTTAATATTAATCCTTCAAGGATCCCCACCCCAGGCACAATCTACTTTTAAAATCTAATCTTTTTCTCCCTTCCCCTTTCTAAGGAAGTGGAGGAAAGGTTCGAAGCCCCACCATCTTCCATTCCACTTCCCGGGCATTATCCTGAGGTTTTGAGCACTACCGGCAGAGCCTTCTTTGAACTTTTGCAGTAATCAAACAAGAAGCATTTGTTGAGGGCCTACAATGTGTCAGACTACGTGCTAGGATACAAATGTAAAGAAAAAAAGGCACAGCCCTTGCTGCCAGGAACTTAATTGGGGTACATTTGCACGTGTAAGTAAATTTAAAATACAGCCAGAGAAAATGCAAAGTAATTTCTGGGTAGGGAGTAGAGGGTGAAAGGGAGTAAATTGTAGCAACTGGAGTAATCCTGATCGACTTCATGTAGGAAGTGACTTAAACTAAACTGAAGTAAACTAGGGATTTTTTGAGACTCCCCATGTATGTTACTATAAAGATAAACTTCAAGTGGAAACCTAGAAAGAGATTTATGTTTGGACAGCACTACCCCTTTATAGGTTTAAATTGCAAAATCTGAGACCCAGCATAAAGGGCATTACTTTAAGGCTCATGCGGCTACTGTTAGAACAGAGTCCCTTAGGGTACTTATAAACCGGCCGCAGGAAAATCCATCTGCCTAACTTGCTATAAGTCCCCAAGGAGAAGCATCCTTTGAAGAGCTCAATCATGCATACTCCAGACATAAAATCATCAGATTTTAGCTGCAGTGTGATTAATGAGAGCAGGGGCTGGGGGAAATAAAGGACATTTATTTGCTGGAAGGTAGATTAGATTCAGTTATTGTCATTTACTCTGGCAAAAACAAAAGAAAAGAAAAACCTACCCCCTCAATAATGGTGAATGATATGAGAGATAGATGTGCATTTAGTTTAAATGATCCTTGAAAGGAAGCTTCTTTTGAGAACAGTGAGGACCAGGTAGTTTATTAATTGCTATGTCAGGCAAAATACAAACTAGATATACTAAAGCCAGTGTTAAATCTGAAGCTTTTTGGTTAACTACTAGGTTACCATTCATTCTACCTTTTCTTCTCTACTACCCCTATTTTCGCAGAATATTCTATAACCACCATCACCACCAACTTTAAAATGAAACTTTTTTTTCCCCAAGACTTGAACATGTCCATGTTTTGGTGAAACTGGTTGGTAAAATTGTCTTTCTCCCAATAGTGGAATTTTCTTCCTTTTTAATATTGTAATAACTAATTTATTCCTGAGTGAAATACCAATCTAGACTGTCACTTTTTGTTCCTCACCAAATAGCTCAAGGAAATACTCTTGGCTTCAGCAGGCTTATTAAATTTGCACTTTCAAGAGATTAAATCATATTCTTGTTTAGAATTTAGATGAGGTGGAGTAGAAAGTAGGGTTCATGTTAAGAGTGGGAAGGAATGGTTTGTGAAAGAACAAGACCACAAAATACTTTTGGTGAGCAGGTGTTGCCTGTCAGTGTATATATGTAAATGAATGAAATTGGTCATCATTGGTTCCACCACAGCTTTGTCTCCTGTGTGTAAGCAGGAGGTATTTGGGAAAGGGGGAGGGGAAAAGAGGATAAAGAGCTGAGCTGGTATATGCCTAGTGCTGCAAACCCTCATTAGTCATACCAAGCTGCTTGTGTTGCTTTTTCTTCCAAGTTGCCTCTGATCCTGGAGAGAAGAGAGGAAGAAAAAATGATTCCAAAATACTGACTGGCAGATCAGAAAGAAAAGAAGGTTTTCCAAGAAGACCTATACATCTGTCTCTGTGGTGTCCACCTCTGGTTTAATTACACTGGCATTGTGCTTTAGCAGTGGAGTTACTAATTCAAAGACTTCCCTCTTCCCCTCCCCTTCACTTTCCATTCCTATCTCTAGCATCACCTAAGCATCAGCATATAGTAAGTTCATACTGTGGGTAAAATATTTTGAGGTAAGCAAAATTTTATACATCAAAAGGTAGCTGTGGTAGAGTGGAAAACAGAGGTTTTTGAGTGAATAGACATGTTGAAGTATGAGCTTTGGTAGTTGCTACATAATTCTATTCAAGTCACGCTATATCTCTAAGCCTCATTTTCCTCATTTGGGCATGTATCTATGCAAAGGATATGTGATTTCTTTAGTGTGAAAGTGCAACTTGAATACTGCCTTCTAATGAGGCCTTTCCTAATAAATACCCCAGTTTAATTTTTAATGATTTTATTTTGAATTTAAATGCAAAGAATATACACATCAGAATACAAAAAGAATAAATGAAACCATGAATCTTCATTTTATACTTTATTCCTGAATAGGGTTAAGGAATAAGATTACCTTTTTTATAAGTATGTGATAACATACATTCATGAGCTATTCATATGTTTCATAACTATACTTCCAAGGGCAGAATGACTATGAACTTGGAGTCTTTTGAGTCTGCCTTAGTAAACATGAATGAGCCTAGGTGATCTCTAGGATTACATAAATAAATAGATAAATACAAGATTCACACAACATAGACGGATGGAAACTTTTTAAGCGATTATATTAGCAGCTATGGGTCTCCTGCTGATTTCAAGCTGAGTCTTGAAGGAAGCCAGGGATTCTAAAAGGCACAGGTGATGAGGGAGTGCATTTCAGAAGACTTGGGTTTAAGTCTCAGCTCTACTGCTTATTTCACTCACCTCACACAAGTCACTCAATAACTCTTGGTTTCAGTTTTCTCATCTGTATAATGAGAGGTGCAGCAGAGAGAAAAGATTTCTAATTTCTAGAGACTTAGTCTGACAAATGTATAGAAAAAGAATTTCAGAATAATTCTCTTTATAATATTAATGTTTTATTAATATAATGATAATCTACAAATTCAAACATAAATATTAAGAATTTTGGTTTTGTTAGAAGTAACACAAATCTGGCTCATATATTACTTTGATCAACAAGCACACCATTCATCTTATCTTAAAATATAGAAAGAGATATGAATTTTCATGCATGGCTAGTTCGGGAATTTGTTTTGCTGGTATACGCACATATATATTGAAGGATTTGTTTTGTATATTTTTAAAGTAAAAAAGTACATTTTGTTAATATGTCCCTCCCAATACACCCATTTAGCAATTTTTTAAAAAATCCTTCAGTATGTATCTTTATATACCAGCAAAACAAATTCCCACACTAGCCATAGATGAAAATTTATGTCTCTTTCTGTATTTTAAATTCTTTTTTTGTCATAGATGAATAGAATGTTTTGTCTTTCTTCTTTTAGACTCATGGCTTAGTATTGAGTTGATCAAACTTCTAAAGTCTTTAAAGTCTTAAACACTATGCCATAACAGTGCCTGACACATAATAAGCACTTAATGATAACAGATTGTTTGTTGTGTACATAATCTGTCCTATTGCTTGAGTTTTTTTTTTAATCAATATAAACTTGTTTCAGTGATTACTGTTTTGTAGTATACTTTAAATCTGGTACTAATAAGTCACCTTCCTTCCCATTTTTTCGTAATTACCTTTGAGATTCTTGACCTTTACTTCATTTGTTTTGTAGTTGTGTCTGACTCTTTTTTTTTATCTTAAAGTGTGCAATTATTTTATTTCCTTGCCCCATAGCAAGAACTTCATTTACACAGGAACCTGAAGCTAGTACAACAACTGACAAAGAGAGGTGTTTCCCCATCACAGGGGACCAGATTTCCAAGCAAAGATGGAACTAAATGGTTGAGTTCAACACCTCTTTCCCTGCCCCCCTCCCCTCACCATAAGAGAAAACAATAATCAAAACCGACAAAAATAAATCAGGACCCAGAACTTTCTAACAGCAGCTTTGATGAATGAATACACAACAAGGGAGTTGAATTTATCAACTATCTATGTGTACATGGGAGCAAAAATGCTAGAGAGGTAATCCCCCTCCCCACCTTCCCCTGTAACCAGAATTGTGGGGTTTAGGAATGATAGGGAAAGTTCCCACCTACAGTTGGGAATGTTTGAAGGTTAATCAAGTCCAGGGCAGATAGGGCTTCTTATTCTATACTAAAAGGTATGCAGAGAGAAGCTGGGACAAAAGTTCTCCATAAATTCAATTTAGCAATATATCCTGCCTACCCTCCTTTCCAAAGTCCACGAAACTCAGAGTCACATCCTTTTAGTGATTTTATCACCACTGGGACATTTCATAAGACTGTGGAATGGAAGTTAGACAGGAGGGTAAAGGAGTTATATTTTAAGGTCCTAATGCCAAATAAGTTTCCTCTTTGGTCCCCAGGCCTGGCCCTCAGTTTAGAAGGACAAGGAAATGTCAGGTGGGAGAGAGATGCAAGCTCCTGGCCCAACACCTCCACAGAAGACAAAAAGGAGCAAACACTCTCCCCTTATCCTCCATACTCCATGTCTTTCTGTACTGTCTTTTAAGTGCAGTCTGGAGATACAAGCCCAATAAGCCAGGCAACAGTGGTTATAACTTTAGGGTAATATTTCCCTTTGAGAATGATACCTAGGGATATTGGGGGAGGATAAAGTCCGCAGTAGGACTATGGAAGAGATGTTGCTAAGGAGAGATGATAAAAACAAGTTTGGTCAAATACTGGGGTAGTCATAGAGCATTTTCTTCTATCTCTCCCACCCACACCCCTCCTACCAATGTATCAAACTGTTCCCACTCCCCAGGGTAAGAAAACTGGGAAGTCCTCCCTGGACAGAGACTACCAGAAAACAACCTACCAACATCCCTCTCCCCTGACCCTTCTATCCAGCACAACAAAGGCTAATTTCGCAGGGTGGGAACAGGGCAGGAAGAAGGGGTGCCATCCCCATTTCCCAATCATACATGTCGAAAACTTCCCCCAGCCAATCCAGCAGCTCTGTCCTGCAATGCCTTCTTCTTCCCATAGACGCTTTCATCACTGTAGGCCACATAGAGAAAATAGTCTTCCTCATGGTTGTCCTCATAAAGTTGGCCCATGGTAGCACTAATAGGAGGGATAGTGTTGTTGACAAAGAAGAATAGGGCGTCTTCCGGCCGAAGGTGGATCCTCTTCCAAATTAAGAAGTAGAACTGACCAACTGTAAGGTCAGAGGGCACCAGGTACTTCCTTTTGTCCAGGTCAGGGACTCTGGCTTTAGGTGCCTTCTCCACAATTACAGGGACTCTGTCAGGATATTTCTTCCGAATCTTCTCCCCTTCTTTTTTCTGCTACTCGAAAGGATGATCCTCCTTGTGTTGGAATTTCATGATGCTCCGCAGCGTCTCCGATCTCCCCTGGGGGCCCTGGCTCAGGCGGAGGGGATTGATTCTCCGAGTCTGGCTTCCCCGGGTCGGAGTCCAGTAAGAGACTCCAAGAGCCTCGGCGGTGCTAACCACTGCTGCCCTGCCCACTGTGCTCCACCAGCCAGCTGAGAACGCTCAGAACTGAGGCCCTGGTTGGCCCAGGCTGGGAGGTGGAGAGAGATTGTGTCTGACTCTTGTGACCCCTTTTGGAATTTTCTTGGCAAATATACTGGAGTGGTTTGCCATTTCTTTCTCCAGCTCATTTTACAGTGAGAAACTGAGGCAAACGGGATTAAGTGACTTTGCCAAGGTGACACAGCTAATGAGTGTCTAAAGCTGGATTTGAACTCATGAAGATGAGCCTTACCTGATTCCCAGCCCAGTTCTTGATCCACTGTGCCATCTAGCTGCCCCAGTTCATTCATATGAACTTACATATTAATATAGGAATGCCATTTTGATGATAAACATTTCTCATCCACTTGATTTTTCCTAAAATGGATTTTAGGCCAAATTATTTTGAATGTTTATAGATATAATTCAGAGGCTCTACAATAGTTGAAGGCGTCATGAAACCAGCACAATATAATTTGCAAATACTAGCAGATGAAAAACTTCATCCTATATAGAAAATTCCTCTTCAATTTGGATTATGAACTAGACCACCATTACAATACTGAAAATTGTTGACAATCATACAGCTCTATGTTATATGCCTGACCTGAAGTTAAATATCAGAGAGTCATTCAATAAGGCTTTCTCTCTTGTTAAATCTTCCAAAATTTTTTTTTAAAAGTTGACATATACATGAGAGACAAGTTGTTGAAGAAGAGCCTTTAAATCAGTGTTTTGTTCTACTGAATTCAATGGAGATTTTTGTTCAGCTAAACAACAAGCACAATGGAATCTTACATTCTTCGCCCTTTACCCGGAATTGTGTGATAGTAAAAATTTATTCTTCTGTGATATATCACTTGGGAAAGCTTGAATCCTCCCTTCTTATTCCTTCATAAAGGAAGCCATTGGGGCAGCTAGGTGGCAAAGTGGATAGAGCACTGGCCCTGAAGTCAGGAGGACCTGAGTTCAAATCCAGCCTCAGACACTTGACACTTACTAGCTGTGTGACCCTGGGCAAGTCACTTAACCCCAATTGCCTAAAACAAACAAAAAAAAATAAAGGAAGCCATTAAGGCATGTATTAATTATTCTAATAAAGTTTCATAGATAGGAAAGTTGGGACATATGTTATTGTTAATGATCTCTGTCACCTTGAGAAACTCTTTACTAATACCTTTTATTTTTAAATTACAGTCATTTCCAGAAATAACTACTCACCACCAGCTCCTTGCAACAAAGAAAAACAATTAAGCAAAACCAGATGTTTTTATGGTAATTACATCTGACAAGTTGGCTTTAGTACCCTCAAACTTGTGTGCTGTGAAAAGGGGCTATGGTTAGGGGCAGCTAGATGGTATGGTGGATAGAGCATAGGCCCTAAAGTAAGGAGGACCTGAGTTCAAATCCAGCCTCAGAACAAACACTTGACACTAGCTGTGTGACCCTGGGCAAGTCACTTAACCCCAATTGCCTTAAAAAAAAGAAAAAGAAAAGAGGCTATGGTTTATTGCCAGTTCTTAGATCTTCTTTGGTTTATCTAATTATTCAGGAAAGCTTCCTTCCTTTTCATTTACATTGCTCTGATCAACATATGTATTGTTCTTTTGGTTTTGTTTATTTCATTCGTCAATAAAATCAGTTCATACAAAACTCCCTATGCTTCTCTGAATTTCTCATTTGTCACTTATTATAAAGCCACATTCCATTATATTCATATACCATCAGTGTTATCCATTCCCCAGTTAATGGGTGTCTACTTTGTTCTAAATCTTTGCTAACCCAAGGAGGACTAATATAAATATTTTGGTATGTGTTGGTTGCTCCTTTTTTGGGGTTAAGGATGAGAACTTTTTTTTGATTTTTTGGGTTTTTTTTAGGCAATTGGGGTTAAGTGACTTGCCCAGGGTCACACAGCTGGTAAGTTCAAGTGTTTGGTCTGAGGCTGGATTTGAACTCAGGTCCTCCTGACTTCAGGGCCAGTGCTCTGTCCACTGTGCCACTTAGCTGCCCTGAGAACTTTTTTATGAAAAGTTTTAGGCAAAATTGATCAATAAATCTTACATATAAGCTTGCCTGATTGTTTTTAATTATTTTCTTAACTTTGAATTTAAACATCAAGTAAAATGAGCATTTCCATATACATAGTACATTTTTTGAAAAGATAAATTGTACATTAAACTATGAAATCTCTATCATAAACCACTTGATTTTCTTTTTACATATAAAACAAATTCAATGCATAACTTTCAAAGTTATCTCTTTTGTGTTTCTGTCCTGTTGTCTTCTGTGATTTTAAAAAAATGTGTCAATGACTTTACTTTTTTTTTTGCTTCCCTGTGCCTATTTGTTCTCTCCTTCCCATCTTTCAAATTGAAAAAAGAAAAAAAAACCCTTATTATAAATATACATAGTCAATAAAAATTGCCCAT
Source organism: Phascolarctos cinereus (assembly GCF_003287225.1). Taxonomy (NCBI): domain Eukaryota; kingdom Metazoa; phylum Chordata; class Mammalia; order Diprotodontia; family Phascolarctidae; genus Phascolarctos; species Phascolarctos cinereus. The sequence continues at coordinate 198,788,275 of NW_027556098.1, forward strand.
GTCCAAAAATGTATATCTTATTCTGAATCTTGAGTCCATCACCTCTCTGTCAGAAAGGAGGTAATACGTTTCAGCAGTATCCTCTATAATTATGGTTGATCCTTGCATTAACTAGACTTCTTAAGTCTTTCAATGATGTTTTCTTTGCCAGTTTGTTTTTCTCATATGAACCATTCTCTTGGTGTTGCCTCAGTTCATAGAAGCCTTCTCCAGCTTCTCTTAATCCGTTCTTTTGATCATTTCTTATAGCAGATGGGCAGGTGAGAACAATTTGCTCCAACAGCCATGAAGGTGGCTGAAGATGGTGCTGTGGAGCACTTAGAGCTTGGTCAGGTATCGAAGATGCCAAGGTCATCCACTGCATTGTGGACCATTGCCAGTTGTTTTGACTTTTGTCTTGCCACTGGACTTCAACAACTCTGGAAGAGAGAGTGAGGCTGACAACTTTGTGCAACTCTGCCTTATTTAAATCCAATTCACTCACAAGACATCACCCTGTGATGTCATTGGTCCTTTTCAAAAATGAAGGATGAACAACAACAGTGACATGATAATGTCCCATTATACACCAGTACCTTGTGGCTGCTTTATACTGAGGCATTAAGGAAGTGACATCAATAGTCTGAGACCTGAAGTGTGAGACCCAAGACAAACAAATCCCAAGGAATTTTCACTAACTTTTAAGGAAAAAAAAATATTCTAACATGCAGGTGGGGAGGAGTTAGGATGTTGCTTCTACCACAATATTCATCTAACATAATTTATTCAGTCATTCCCTACTTGATAGGGACACCTTAGTTTTTTGTTCTTTGATACAACAAAAAAAACTGCTATAAATATTTTTGGACATATTAATTTTTTTCCTTATTACTTTGATCTCTATGGGGTATCTATGTTCCATTTTTCAGCAGACCCATCCAGGGAATCCCTCTTATTTTCAGAGACAGCAACCCTAAAAAGCAGTAGCAAAACCTCTTGGTTCTAGATGAAGCATTTGTGAGTGCATTTAGGTGCTGCAGTAGATAGAGCACTAGGTCTGGACTTAAAATCTAGCCTCAGACACTTACTAGCTGTGTGACCCTGAGCAAGTCACTTAACCCTGTTTGCCTCAGTTTCCTCATATGTAAAAATAAGGTGGAAAAGGAAATGGCAGACTGATCCAGTATCTTTGCCAAGAAAACCCCAAATGGAGTCATGAAGAGTCAGACACAACAGAAAAATGACTTAACAACAGCAGTTACAGAATCACTTGGGAGTTCCCTGAAAGAGAAATATGTAACTCCAGTATTGGAAGGAATCATTTGACCTGAGAACTTATGAGAACTTTTGTATTTCACAGATGAAGGAGAAGAAAGAACAAAGTCAGGATGCAGAAGAGCAGGTCTGAATCTTGCTCTCATTCTACCATGAGTTGTCCAGGTAATAAAGATCCTATGATCTAACAATCCTAAGTGCAAAATTCTCTTTTGGGAAAGCTTCATACCTTTAGGGCAGAACTATAAGTTTAGAGGATTACTTAGATCTTAGGGGAAATTGCTGGCAGCCTTAAATGAATTTTCTCATGATCTTTTTGAAAAAGGGGGAGAGGGGGACAAGAAGAAAGACACAATGAAGTTCCATAAGACTAGAAGTAGCCAAATGTTGTTCTGTTTTCAAAACAGGGAAGGTGTTGGAGTCAGCAAGTCATGCAACTAAACTTGACTTCTTTTCCTGGCAAAACTCTAGAATTATTATTAAAGACATAGTGAGGAAGAAAGGAAATCAATGAGCCCTAAGAATCAGCATGACTTTATTGAGAACAAATCAATCAATTGTAACTTCTTTTCCCTTTTTGACAAAGTAACTAGATATGCTCCAATGGAGTTGAATACTAATGCTTTATTGTGGAATTAAGTTGACCCTGGATTCTTGAGATCTAGGTCAGTGCAACTTAACTTCTGGCATATCCTACAGAAAGCTGAAAAGGCTGTGATTATGGCATCAGGGTGGAATTGTGTGTGTCTGCTTGCCAAGATCCAAGATTAAGTTGAAAGAAACTCATCATCAGCCTGGCTACAGGGTGATTATTTTCTTTCTTGCCATGGTATAGTGGTGCCTTCAAGAGAAAGAGAAAAATTTAGATGAGGGCTTAATTTTGGAGGAAAAGGGAATGACATCTACTTTGGACATGTTAAATTTAAAATACCTGTGGGTTATCTTGACAGAACTATCTATTAGCCAATTAACGATGCAGGACTGGAGTTTCAGAAGAGATTTAGGGGTGGATATATAAATTTAGGAGCCATATGAATTAGTGATGATTAATAGGACCTTTGTGACTTGATGGGAACAGCAAGAAAAAAAAAAGTATGTAGATAAGAGAGGAACCAGGATAGAGCCTGAGGGGAATACATATGCTTAATGGAATGATCCGGTAAAAATATCTGATAAGTAGCTAACAGACAGGTGAAGAGAATTAGGAAAGAATAGTGTCACATGAGACCAGGAAGGAGAGAATGTTCAACAGGAAGAGATGGCCAACAGTGTCAAAAGCAATTGAGATGTAAAATAGAATGAGAACTGAGAAAAAAGTCCATTGGATTTGCAGTTAAAACTTTGTTGTTAACCTTGGAAAGAGAATTTCAATTGAGTGTGCAAATTTAGAGACATTTCCCCTCCAAATGTCCTTATGAACTATTTGTGCCCAACCTTTGGTAGAGCCTTCCAAGCTCATATTGTTCTGATCAGCCATAGTTGGACACATTTTACCTTAACCCCCAACATAGTGATGTCATGTAGGTCCTCTTCAAGAACAGAAACAACTATGTTCATGACATTAAAATGGAGGCCAAAAGGACTTTGCAGTAGAGTAATATATTATACATATGATAAGAAGAAATTTTGAAAAGGTAAATGTAAAGATATGTATTTGGTTTAATAATTGCTTCCCACCTGGATTCTCTATTAGACAGTTTTCCACTGACTCCAGAAGCTTATCTTCTTCCTGCGAGATCAAATTAATTCTGAAATTTACATCTCCTCAGTACTCTCTGCCCCTTGGGCACCTTCCTTCCTCTGACTGGAGAGGGTGGAGGACAAACATCAAGACCTCCCAGATCCTCTATTTAAGCAGGCCCAGGACAGACACCTCATTATTTTCTACCTAACTTCAGTACTTCATCATGCCCATGAGCTGGTCCCTCTTTCCCTAACCTTCTTCTGCTTTTCAATTTTTTTTAAAAATTCATCAGTCTTTCTCATTAGATTGTGAGGTCTTTGAGGTCAAGGACTGTCTTTTGCTTTTTTTTTTTTTGGTATCCTTAGTGTGTGCTATGTGTTAAAAACTCAATGAATGTTTGACTGACTGGTTCTAAGGAATCAACAGGGAGAGGAGAAGGGAGTAATGTGATCATAACTGCTATATGACACATTTGGGGAGCTATGTGAAGGATGGATTAGAGAGGGGTGGTGAGACTTAAAGATCATTTAGAAAGTGTTTGTAGTATTCCAGGTGAAAAGTAATGTGTCTAAAATAGAATGGTGATCATCTGAGTAGAGATAAGGGTGTAGAAAAGTTGTACCAGTAGAATCAATAAGACATGGTAGGTAAATGATATATGAGGTGAGGGAGAGGAAGATGTGAAGGATGACACCAAGGTTGTTAACCTGAATGACTGAAAGAATGGTGGACATATAGAAATAGGGAAGTTAAGAGGAGTAAGTTTGTAGGAGAAAAATAATGAGTTCTATTTGAAATACCCAGAGGTGATTAGTGATACAGGACTGAAATTTAGAAGAGATACTAGGAATGGATATATACATAGGGAAGTCATCTTCATAGAAATGATAAATGGAAGCTGATGCAATCACCAAGAGAAAATACAGGAAGGGATGAGCACCTGGGCCAGAATCTTGGGGTAAACTAACAGTAAGGGGAGGGACATGTATAATAATTGACCAAAGGAGACCAGGAAGTCATAGGCAAATTGGTAGAGGGAGGAGAGAGAAAGAGAGAGAGAGAGAGAGAGAGAGAGAGAGAGAGAGAGAGAGAGAGAGAGAGAGAGAGAGAGAGAGAGACAGAGACAGAGAGAGAATGTCATGAAAGCTCAGAGAGGAGTTTCCAGGATCAAAGGGTAGTCACAATGTAAAAGGCTACCTGCAGAGATCAAGCAGGATAAGCACTGAGAAAAGGCCAGATGACTTGGCAATGAAGAGATCACTGGTAACTATGGAAAGCACAGTTTCAGTTGAATAATGAGACAGAAAGACAAATTGCAAAGACTGGAGAAGTAAGGAAAAAGGAAGGAAGCAGTGGCAAGGAGTGTAAACAGCTTTTTTTCCCCCTAGAAAGTGATCATAGAAATGAGGAGTTATTTAGGGTGATAGTTAGAAGGAATGATAGGAGTTGGTATGAGAAGATTGAGAAAAAAAAATTGGATCCACTTCTATGTGGAGTGTAATAGAGAATCATTTATGAAAAAGGAAAGAACTGACTGCTGCAGTGAAGGCACAGTCACGATTTAAATAACATGATTTGTAAGAGATACAGTCAGCACCATTATGTTTCTTCCTCCATAACTATTTAATTACATATGAGTAGGAGAGGAAGTACATTCCCTTTTTTATATAACCAAATATTGAAAATAAAGGCATTTAAAATGTTTAAATAATCATTTTCTATTGGCAAAAGAAATATCATAAACACTCATATCAAAGCAAGTGCATAAATAATAAAATATATCACAATCCACACAAACCTGGGTCAGACTCACATGAGTAGGAGAGGAAGAAGAGAATGGAATCCAGGGCTGGGGCTTAGCAAGACACAAACCACATTGAGAAAGATGTCAAGGGATTTCAGAGCACAGGACAGTGCAACATTGAACTAGCTAATTCTAGTGTCAAGATGAGGAAGGTGGAAGAGTAATCTGAGTAGGGATGAATATCTGGAAAATTACTAAAAGATGGAGGGACTGAAGGTCATAGTGAGGATAAAGAATAGGTTTAGGAGGAGTGAGGCGTAAGCAAAGATGGAATAATAAAACATAGTCATTCTTGATAATGGAGTGTAATACTTATCTATGATATTGAGCTCAAGGGTATCATGATCTTTGTGTGTGGCTGAAGTGGAGTAAAGGAGTAGATCATAAAAGAGGAGAGTCATGAATGAGAAACCAGAGTATTTGAGGAAACAAATAAGTATGTTGAAAATCCTTAGTATAGATTTCCCATGCCAAGATGGTGAACTGAGGAAGGAACTCACTGGAGCCCTCCCAAACAACCATGAAAAATATCTCAAAGCCAGTTTAGGAATGGGGAAGCAACTAACCAGCACAGCAAGAAAGGTCTGTCTCCCTGAAGTGGGAGGGGAGCCCTGTAAACAAACTGTAGTGGCAGGCTGTACTGCAGGGGGCCCTCCGAAAGGCTTTGAGCCCCAGGGCAATCCACCAGCATGCCCTGCTCCTGTGCAAGTCAGAAGCCCCAGAGGCAAGCCAGCAGTACCAGACTTTTTTTTTTAGGCCTTTTAAAACTATTCCAGAAGTTCTTTTTTGGGCCCAAGACCAATTTAAATTTTCCTTTGAGGTTTCACATGTAGCCATTTTGACACTGCTAACCTCTTCTAAGCTTGTGCCTTGATCCTCCCTGTCACCATAGTAACTTTCTATAGTCAAGTCCTTTTTTTTTGTTTTTGCTGCCTATTTTTTTTTCCTGCCTATTTTATAACTTTGTACTTTTATGTAAAAGTTAGGCTCTACTCCAATATTGTCCCAAACTTCTTGGTCCAGGGCTTAGAGCCTTGCTGCTGGCTTTCCCTGGGCCTCAGGGCCTGATGCTGGCTTGTCTTGGAGGGGATCCTCCCTCCTGGCCTGCTCCAGGGGCAGGGCCTCACTGCTAGCTTTCTACAGAGATGAATTCTTACTGCTGAAAGGCCACAGGGGAGGGGTCTTGCTGTTGGCTAGCTCTGGGGGTGGGACCTTGCTACTGGTCAGTAAAAGGGGTGGGGCCTTGCTGGTGGTCTACACTAGGGGTGGGGCCTTCCTGTGTTAGCAGTGTCAAAACGGCTACATGTAAAGCCTCAAAGGAAAATGTAAATTGGTCTTGGGCCCAAAAAAGAATTTTTAGAAGAGTTTTAAAAGGATTTTAAAGGGGCAGCTAGGTGGCACAGTGAATAGAGCTCTGGCCTTGGAGTCAGGAGGACCTGAGTTCAAATCCAGCCTCAGATACTTAACACTTACTGGCTGTGTGACCCTGGGCAAGTCACTTAACCCTGATCGCTTCACCCAAAAAAAAGAAAAAGAAAAGGTGAAAAAAAAGGATTTTGAAAAGCAAATAAGGGAAGTAGAAGAAAAATTGAGAAAAGAAATGAGAGTAATGCAAGAGAATCATAACAAAAGTGTCAAAAGCTTGGTAAAAGAAAAAAAAATTGAAAAAAATATATAAAAATTCACTGAAGGAAATAACTCCTTAAAAAATATAGAATTGGCCAGATGGAAAAGGGGGTACAAAAGCTCACTAAAGAAATAATTCCTTAAAAATTAGAATTGGGCAACTAAACTAAAGACTCCATGAGATATCTAGAAATGATAAAAATCAGAAGAAAATATTAAATTTCTCATTGGAAAAACAACCGACTTGGAAAATAGATCCAGGAGAAATCTTTTTTTTGTTTTTTGTAAATAGTATTTTATTTTTTCAATTACATGTAAAGATAGTTTTCAACATTCATTTTTATAAGATTTTGAGCTTCTTCCTCACATCCCTTCTCCCCAAGACAGCAAACAATCTAATATAGTTTATACATGTATAATCATGAAAACATTTCCACATTAGTCATGTTGTGAAAGAAGGAAAAAAAAGGGGAGGGAGTCACAATCAAAAGCAAAAAAAACAGTGAAATTATTATATTTCAACCTGCATTCAGACTCCAAAGTTCTTTCTCTGGATAGCATTTTCCATCATGAGTCTTTTGGAATTGTCTTGGATCATTGTATTGCTGAGAAGAGCTAAGTAAATCACAGTGGATCATTGTGTAATGTTGCTGTAACTGTATACAATGCTGTTCTGGTTCTGCTCACTTCATTCAGCATCAATTCATGTAAATCTTTCCAGGTTTCTGCCTATTCATAATTTCTTACAGCACAATAGTATTCCATTACATTCATATACCACAACTTGTTCAACTATTCCCCAATTGATGGGTATCCTCTCAATTTCCAGTTCTTTGCCACCACAAAAAGAGGTGCTATAAGTATTTTTGTAGGTCCTTTCCCCTTTTTTATTATGTCTTTGGGATACAGACCTAGTAGTGGTATTGCTGGATTAAAGGGTATGCACAGTTTTTATAGCCTTTTTGGCATAGTTCCAAATTGCTCTCAGAATGGTTGGATCAGTTCACAATTCCACTAACAATGCATTAGTGTCCCGATTTTCCCACATCTCCAATATTTGTCATTTTAATTTTCTGTCATATTAGCCAATCTAATAGGTGTAAGGTGGTACCTCAGAATTGTTTTAATTTGCATTTCTCTAATCAATAGTGATTTAGAGCATTTTTTCATGACTATAGATAGCTTTAATTTCTTCATCTGAAAACTAGCTGTTCCTATCTTTTGTTCATTTGTCAATTGGAGAATGACTTGTACTCTTATAAATTTGACTCAGTTCTCTATATAGTTGAGAAATGAAGCCTTTATCAGAAACACTGGCTGTAAAAATTGTTTCCCAGCTTTCTGCTTCCCTTCTAATCTTGATTGCATTGGTTTTGTTTGTGCAAAATCTTTTTAATTTCAAAATGATCCATTTTGCATTTCATAATGTTTTCTCTTGTTTAGTCATAAATTCTTCCCTTCTCCACAGATCTAACAAATAAACTATTCCTCGCTCTCTTAATTTTCTTATGGCATCACACGTTATGTCTAAATCAAGTACTCATTTTGACCTTATCTTGGTACACAATGTAAGGTGTTGGTCTATGCCTACTTTCTGCGATGCTAGTTCCCAGAAGTTTTTGTCAAACAGTGAGTTCTTATCCCAGAAGCTAGAGTCTTTGGGTTTATCAAATAGTAGAATACTATAGTCATTTACTACTCCATCTTATGTACCTAATCTATTCCATTGATCTAACCAGAACCAAATAGTTTTGATGATTGTTGTTTTATAATATAGTTTTAGATCTGGTGCAGCTGGGTCACCTTCCTTTGCATCTTTTTCCATTAATTCCCTCTATATTATTGACCTTTTGTTCTTCTAGATGAACATTGTTATTATTTTTTCTAGCTCTATAAAATAATTTTGGTAGTTTGATTGGTATGTCATTGAATAAATAAATTAATTTAGGTAGGATTGTCATTTTTGTTACATTACCTCACCCTACCCATGAGCAATTGGTATTTTTCCAACTGTTTAGATCTAACTTTATTTGTGTGAAAAGTGTTTTGTAATTATGGTCATATAATCCCTGACTTTGTCTTGGCAAGTAGACTCTCAAATATTTTATATCATCTACAGATATTTTAAATGGAATTTCTCTTTCTGTCTCTTGCTGCTGAACTTAGGGTTTATCATGTGACTTTGCTAAAGTTAATTATTTCAAGTAGTTTTTAAGTTGATGCTCTAGGATTCTCTAAGCATACCATCATATAATCTGTAAAGAGTGATAGTTTTGTTTCTTCATTTCCTATTCTAATTCCTTCAATTTCTTTTTCTTCTCTTATTGCTAAAGCTAACACTTCTACTATAATATTGAATAATAATGGTGATAATTGGCCTCTTTGATCTTATTAGCAAGGCTTCTAGCTTATCCCCATTTCAGATAATGCTTACTGATGTTTTCAGATAGATACTACTTATCATTTTAAGGAAGACTCCATTTATTCCTATCCTCTCTAATGTTTTTAATATAAATGGGTGCTGTATTTTGTCAAAAGCTTTTTCTGCATCTATTGAGATAATCATACAATTTCTGTTGGTTTTGTTATGGGTATAGTCAATTATGCTGATAGTTTTCTTAATATTGAACCAGCCCTGCCTTCCTGGTATAAATCCCACCTGGTCATACTGTATTATCCTTGTGATAAATTGCTATAATCTCTTTGCTAATATTTTATTTATTTTTTGCATCAATATGCATTAGGGAAATTGGTCTATAGTTTTCTTTCTCTGTTCTGGCTCTTCCTGGTTTAGGTATCAGCATCACATTTGTGTCATAAAAGGAATCTGGTAGAACTTCATCTATTTTTCCAAACAGTTTATATAGTGTTGGAATTGATTGTTCTTTAAATGTTTGGTAGAATTCACTTATAAATACATCTGGCCCCGGAGATTTTTTCTTAGGGAGTGCGTTGATGGCTTGTTCAATTTCTTTTTCTAAAATGGGGTTATTTATTTTATTTCATCTTCTGTTAATCTGGGCAATTTATATTTTTGTAAATATCAACCCATTTCACTAAGATTGTCAGATTTATTGGCATACAATTGGGCAAAATAGCTCCTAATTATTGCTTTAATTTCCTCTTCATTGGTGATGAATTCACCCTTTTCATTTTTGACAATGGCAATTTGGTTTTCTTCTTTCTTTTTTTAAATCAAAGTAACCAAAGGTTTATCTATTTTTTTTAGGTTTTTTTCATAATACCTGATCTTTGTTTATTTATTAGTTCAATAGTTTTCTTAATTTTAATATGATAAATCTCTTTTGATTTTCAGAATTTCTACTTTTTTGTAATTGGGGATTTTTAATTTGTTTTTTTTCTAGCTTTTTTAGTTGCATTCCCATTTCATTGATCTCCTCTTTCTCTATTTTATTCATGTAAGCATTTAGAGATATAAAATTTCCCCTAAGTACTGCTTTAGCTGTATCCCATAAATTTTGTTATTTTGTATCATTATTGTCATTCTCTTTGATGAAATTATTGGTTGTTCCTATGATTTGTTGTTTAATCATGGCCATTTATTACATGTAATTTTTACTTCATGATCTGAAAAAAGAAGCATTTAATATTTCTGCTTTTCTGCATTGAATTGTGAGGTTTTTATACCTTAATACAGGGTCAATTTTTGTATAGGTGCTGTGTTCCATTGAGAAAAAGGTATATTCTTTTCTATCCCCACTCAATTTTCTCCAGAGGTCTACCATATCTAAAAAAATCTATTCACCTCTTTAACTTCTTTTTTGTTTATTTTGTGGTTAGACTTATCTAGTTCTGAGAAGGGCGGAGTTGAGGTCTCCCACTAGTATAGTTTTGCTGTCTATTTTCTTCCTGCAACTCATTTAACTTCTCTAAGAATCTGGATGCTATACCACTTGGAGCATATTAGATGCTATACCACTTGGAGCATATTAGATGCTATACCACTTGGTGCATATATGTTTAGTATTGATATTACTTCATTGTCTATAGTACCTTTTAGCAAGGTGTAGTTTCCTTCCTTGTCTCTTTTAATGAGATCTTTTTCTTTTATTTTTGCATTTGCTTTCTCTGAGATCAGAATTGCTACCCCTGCTTTTTTTTATTTCAGGTGAAGCATCATATATTCTGCTCCAGCCTTCTATTTACTCTGTGTGTCTCTCTGCTTCAAATGTGTTTCTTGTAAACAACATATTGTAGGATTATGGTTTATAATCCACTCTGTTATCCACTTTTTACGGGGGAGTTCATCCCATACACATTCACAGTTATAACCATATATATATAACCATATATTTCCCTCTATCCTATTTTTCCCATTTATACTTTTCTCTCTTTTCACCCTCTCCCTCTTCACCAATGTTTTGCTTCTGACCACCACTTCCCTCAACCTACCCCCCCCCTTTTTGGGCAAGTGGGGTTAAGTGACTTGCCCAGGGTCACACAGCTAGTCAGTGTCAAGTGCTTGGTCTGAGGCCGAATTTGAACTCTGGTCCTCCTGACTTCAAGGCCAGCTCTCTATCCACTGCACCACCTAGCTGCCCCCCAATCTATCCCCTCTTCAATCAACCCATTCCCTCTTTTCTTTTCCCCTTTCCTTCCTACTTTTCTATAGAGCAATATAGATTTCTCTGCCCAGTTGAGTGTATGCTATTACCTCTTTGAGCCAAATCCAATGAGAGTAAGGTTTGAACAATACTCACTCCCCCCCCCTTCTTTCCCTCTACTATAATTGGTCTTTCATGAATCTTCATGTAATATAATTTACCCCATTCTGCCTCTCCCTTTCCTCTTCTCCCAGCACAATGTTTTTTTCATCTCTGAATTTTTTTTTATCATCACATCACAGTCAACTTATACCCACACCCTCTATCTATGCTCACTCCTTCTAACTGTCCCAACAGGGATACAGTTCTTAAGGGTTGCAAGTATCATCTATCCATCTAGAGATGTAAACAATTTAACCTTATTGAATATACCATGTTGTTTTTTTCCTGTTGATCTTTTTATGTTTTTATTGAGTCTTGCTTTGAAGATCGAATTTTCAAGTTTGAAAGTCCCCTATTTCATTGAATTCCCATCTTTTCCCCTGAAATATTATGCTCAATTTTGCTGGGTAGTTGATTCTTGACTGTAATCCAAGCTCCTTTGCCCTCCAGAATATCATATTCCAGGTCCTCTGTTCCTTTAATATAGAAACTGCTAAATTCTATGTAATGCTGACTGTGGTTCCTTAATATTTGAATTGTTTCTTTCTGGCTGCTTGCAGTATTTTCTCTTTGACCTGATAGTTCTGGAATTTGACTACAATATTCCTTGGAGTTTTCATTTAGAGATCTCTTTCAGAAGGTGATCAATAGATTCTTTCAATTACTGTTTTATCCACTGGTTTTAGGATATCAGGACACTTTTCCTTGATAATTTCTTGAAAGAAGCTGTCCAGGCTCTATTTTTTTTAGGCTCTTTTTTTTTTTAATCATAGCTCTCAGGTAGTGCAAATAATTCTTAAATTATCTCTCCTGGATCTATTTTCCAGGTCTCTTGTTTTTCCAGTGAGGTATTTTACATTTTCTTCTATTTTTTCATTCTTCTAATTTTGTTTGACTGATTCTTGATGTCTCATAGAGTCATTAGGTTCCACTTGCCTAATCCTAATTTTTAAGGAATCATTTTCTTCAGTTAGCTTTTGCACCTCTTTTTCTATTTGGCCAATTCTACTTTTGAAGTTGTTTTCTTCAGTTAATTTTTGTGCTTCCTCTTCCAAACTGTTGAGTCTTTTTCATAATTCTCCTGCATAACTCTCATTTCTTTTCCCAATTTTTCTTCTATCTCTCTTATTTGTTTTTTAAAATCCTTTTTGGGCTCTTCCAGGAGGACTTTTCGGGCTTGAGACCAATTCATATTCCCCTTTGAGGCTTCGCTGGTATGCATTTTAACATTGTATCCTCTTCTGAGTTTGTGTTTTCATCTTCCTTGTCACCTTAGTAGCTTTCTGTGGTAAGGTTTTTGTAATTGTTTGTTTTTTGCTCATTTTTAGAAGTTGAGCTCTGCTCCTAGGGTGCAGGGGGCACTGTCACAAGCTTCTTGCTCTGGGGGTCAGGGGTCTGGTCACTGGCTTTCTACACTAGGGTCTCTAGGGCTAATGGCTTGCCCACTGCTCTAGGGTGCTCTGGGTTCCAGGGCTGGCACCTTGCCTGCTGTACTGGGGCTGGAGCCCTCACATCTGGCCTGCTGTGCCACTGGGCTGCTGAGCCCAGACCATGCAGCCTTGGTTGTTGATCTGTACTGTAGCTAAGAGCCTCTCACTGACTTGCCTGGGCATTGCCTGCACTGGGCTGTGCTCCCCTTTTGCCCAAGTGAGACAAACCTTTCCTAAAGTCCTTCTAAGTTATCTTGGGCTGGAAAATTGTTTCACTCCAACTTTTTGTGGATTCTGTCACTCCAGAATTCTTTAAGGGGCTTGATTTAATGTTATTTCTGATGAAAACTGCAGAGAGCTCAGGCAACTTCCTAGCTTCTCTGTGCCATCTTGGCTCCACTCCCCATGAGTGATCTTCAAGAAAACAGAGAACTACGTGGTGGCGATAAGCAAGATGCCATATATTACCAAATATAACTTGAGTACAATGTGACATAAATGGTGTCTAGGCATGCCACCTGCCATATAATAAGTGCTTAATAAAGAACTTGTTGATCATATGATCAGAAAAGGAAGCAGATTGCTCATGTAGAAAGAACAAGCACTATCAGATGGACAGTTTGGGTATTACAATCCTGAAATAGTATCCTGAATCATTATTCTGTTTTGCCATTTTCAGAATTTAATACTCTTCATTGAGATTGGGGTGGGGAGGCTGTGTCAGTATGAACACATTCTATATGGAAAAAAAAGCCACAAAGACATAACAGTTCATGTCATGTCTCGAAGTATCCTGGACTTGGTGGGAAAGGAATAGACTTCCTTTCATGACTCTTTTTTTTGGTTGGGCAATGGGGTTGAGTGACCTGCCCAGGGTCACACTGATAGTAAGTGTTATGTGTCTGAGCCAGGATTTGAGGAATAGACTTCCTAAAAGTGACCTGATTGGACCCACAGAGTTATAGATATAGCTAATAAAAGCTACCATTTATATAGTACTTACTATGTGCCAGGCACTATATTAAGCACTTCACAACTATTCTCATTTGATTCTCTCTTTTTTTTCTTTTTTAAGGCAATTGGGGTTAAGTGACTTGCCCAGGGTCACACAGCTAGTAAGTGTCAAGTGTTTGGTCTGAGTCTGGATCTGAACTCAGGTCCTCCTGACTGCAGGGCCATTGCTCTATCCACTGTGCCACCTAGCTGCCTCTCTCATTTGATTCTCAAAACAATAGTGAGAGGTAGGTTCTATTATTAACCTCATTTTATAGTTAAGAAACTGAGGCAAACAGAGATTAAGTGACTTGCTTGGGGTCACAGAGTTAGTAAGTATTTGCAACAAGATTGGAACTGTCTTCCTGACTCCAGGCGCAGTGCTCTGTCCATTACACCTCCTAAATGGGTAATAGGAAGAGATAAATTCATCATATTCTCAGTGCAGAGCAGTGTCACTTGCATCGTCCTACCAGTCTTGAGTTAAGATGGAGAAGTTTCAGAAAACAAATATCTGGAATAGGTGTCTGATTGAGTACAAACTGTTTAACCAGTTCTGCTTATACATTTGAAAACAAAGGACAATATAAACTATAGAACTACTAGGAAATTAAAGGTTCTTATTCAAACATGTTTCTTTGAGATATTTATCAGAGTGAGATTCTCTTGTAAATGATTCATCCTACCTTGTTGTAGGTCATATGTTTGGGTTTTAAGCACTTCCCCCCCATTTCTTTAATGTATATGTGTATCACAATATATCATTGTGAATTGCTACCCAGCTGTAAACCATTTGAGGATGGGGACCATGTTTTAGCTAACCTTTATTGCCTCTAAGATTTGGTTCAGTGCCACTTAATAATCACGATTTTTCTGAATTGTTTTTGAAATTCCTTTTATTTGGTTAAGAAAATGCAGTTTTTCCTTTTTGAATCTTTTCTAAAATACTTAGGGCACACACAAGAAAGGTCTTTTTAAAGAAATAACAGGCATTACTACTTGGATTGGCTATCAGATATTCAATAACAAGTTTGCAGCTAGGTGATGTGGTAAATAGAGCACAGGGCCTGAAATCAAGAAGATCTGCATTCAAATGCTGCATTGGACATGGAATACTAGTGTAACACTGGGCAAGTCACTTAACCTGTTTGCCTCAGTTTCTACATCTGTAAAATGGGGGTAATAGCACCTGACTCCCAAGATTGTTGTGAGAACCAAATGAAATAATTGTAAAGCTAAGTGCCTGGAACATAGTATGTGTTGTATAAATGTTTGGCTATTAGCTAACCAGATCATTTGACTACAACCCAAGAAACTAGGATTTGGGTTCCATTTCACTGAGCACTTAGTTATGGGACCTTTGGAATATTATTTCATCTCTCTGGGCCTTCATTTACATAAAATTAAGGATTCAAATAAATAATCTGCACTCACTTTCAGCTCTGAAGTTTTAGGTGTCTGACACCAAGTAAATGATGTTGTACTCAGAAGGAACAAAGATTGAACCCATGACCACCATCTGGTGGCAAAAATACATAAATGCAAACTTCCATTCTTGATGTGAATCTATGGTCCTCAGAAATTATAAGATTTGGAGTTTCAAGGAGTTTTATGTTATCTACTCAAACACCTTCATTTTAAAGATAAGGGAACTAGCCCAAAGTGGTCAAGTAATTTGATCGTTTATTATTTACTAATGATTATTAAGTAGCAAAACTAAAATTTGAACCCTGGTCTGCTGACTCCAAATCCAAATAGATATCTAGACAACATATAGGCTTTCTATTCCTTCTTCTTCCCCTCCAAATGGAGTAGCTCTCCAGCAGAGCCGCAACTTTGCTATGCTCATGGGATTAAGGAAAGTGATTGAATAAACTTATAGATATCTTCCATACTTCATTTTAGCCAGAACAGCCACTTAAGAGCTGTGATAATTTGGTCTTAGGTAATCTGGACAAATAAAATTTATATATAACCCACTGACAAATTCTAATGATAAAATGACCCATGATAATCAATAGAAGGAAAAAGACAGGTAATTTAATAGACTGGTTATCCCATTTATGTTTGCATATCTTGCATATGTACAAAGTAATTTTACTTTATAATCCATGTAATCTTTTCACAATTATAAATAAAATTGCATTTCTGCTACTTTAATTTATTTCTTGATTTGTATTTGTCCTTTTTCACCTGCCCACTATTGGTGACTCTAAGTTAAAAGAATACTTAATAGAACCAGAAACAATTTTAACAAGAGTCATCAAAAATCTTGGTTGGTTGTGTCTCCCAGGCTACCTTCAGGTTTAATTTAGGCTTCATTAATGTTTGGGTTTTTTTTATTTTTTTAAATCTTTATCTGCACAGTGAGAGGATTGGATCAAATGCAGTCCTTCTCCAAATTCAATGAAGGGAGAAAAATGCAGGGAAGAGTAAGTACATTCCTCAGCAGTATGATTTTAGGTTGTCCCCCCCACCCCCACCCTGGGAAATACTAAGGATATTCTTGTATAGAGTTGGCACATAGTTACATATCCTTTTTCTTTGTACAAAACATCAGGATATTCATTGAAAGGTCTACAACTATTTAGAGTATTTAGTAAATTATTATACTATGAATTTGTCGTGAGAAATTACATATATGTATTCTTTCATTTTCCTTAATATTTGAATCTATGTAGTAAATAGGAAATAAACATCAATCAATAAATATTTATTAAGTGCCTCCTACATGCCAGGCACTGTGCTAAGCACTGAGGATACAAAAAGAGGCAAATATAGTCCCTTTCCTCAAGGCACTAAATGTGAAAAAGTAGTTACAAACAGAAGTGAGTTAATAAAATCAAATTTTCCATTATCTATATTTTAACTGGGCGATTAAATGTATAACACTATTGTGGCTGTTAGCTAGATGGTGTAGTGGATAGAGTGCTAGATTTTGAAGTTAGGAAGATCTAACTTCAAATCCAGCCATGTGACCCTGGATAAGTCACATAATCTTTATTTGTCTCAGTTTCCTCATCTGTAAAATGGAGATAATAATAGTGCCTACCTCCCAGGGCTGTTGTGAAATCAAATGATATAATAATTATAAAGGGCTTAACACAGTGCTTGGCACATAGCAAGCACTATGTTGTTGTTATTATTATTAATTACTATTTTATCATTATTATTATATCATTATCATTATTATTATTATTACTACTACTACTACTACTACTGGAGTTTGCATCATGTCTCAGATACTAGCTATGTGACCCCTGGCCAAGTCACTTACCATCTCTTAGTTTCTTCATCTATAAAATGGGGATCGCAATACTGTTTATCTCACAGGGTCACTGTGAGAATCAAATGAGTTAATATATTTAAAATGTTTCAAACCTTAAAGAATTATATAAATATTAGCTATAGCTATTTAAAGTTTACAAAGTGAGTTGCATATACCATCTCAAAGTCTATTTTTGGATCTCTTACAGCTGAAGATCTTACACTTTTTTTTTCCCCGAAGCCTTCAGACAAGAGAAAAATACCTCAGAAGTCAATTTGAAATTAATTTTTTTTTCAAATTTTCATGTAAGAGACACTCCAAGTCTTCACATATTTGAATTACAGCCAACGAAGTCCTTAATTTGGGGAAGGGCAAGAAAGTTGAACTTTGTTACCTGAAAAGCATGTTAGATTAATAATTCTTCAACAATTTCTAGGGCTTTCTACTTTTATGCTTAGGGGAACACAAATAATTAACCTTTAGTCTAAGACACACTTGTAAATGAGATATTAAGAAAAGTTTTGATTTAAAGAGGTAGGAACAAAACTGTACATGTGGCTGTTTTAATATTTTCTTATTACCCTATTGTCTCTTGGAATCATTACCAAATTCTTCTATTTTGATCCAACTTTATACATTTTCAAGAACTTTTGGAGATATCTGAACTGTCAGTTAAACAGAAGACTTAATGAAAATGTTTTTTTCAATCACCATTGAGTAATAAGATTTAATGGGCAGCTAGGCAGTGCAGTGGATAGAGCACCAGACCCACAGTTAGGAAGACTCCTCTTCCTGAGTTCAAATCTGGCCTCAGACACTTAAAATCCTAATTGTGATCCTGGACAAGTCACTTAGTGCTGCTTGCTTCAGTTCTTCATCTGTACAAATGAGCTGGAGAAAGAAATATCAAACCACTCCAGTATCTTTGCCAAGAAAATCCCAAATGGGGTCACAAGAAGTTGGACACAACTGAAACAATTCAACAATAACAAAAATTGAGGCTTACTATATGCTTTGAGAAAATTGAATTAAATATGTGCTAATGAAAATGGCATTTTAAAATTGTACCATACCTCCTAAAGTTCACAACTTTTATAGAAGATTGCTAGCAGCACACTATCACAACTTTAGCAGCAGTATAAATATACCAATGTCTCACTCAAAATAAAAAGAAAGAAAGCCTTTGGTTTTGTACATAGAGGTATTTTATTGCAAAATTCTCAGGACCAAAAATGAATATTTACAATAGGATTTACCCATGAACACCACCATTAAACATCTTAAAATATATTTGGAAAAAACAGAGTGCATTTCAACAAACAAACCTTATCACAGAGGGGAAAGAGGATGTCTGAGATAAAACTTAATTAAGAAACACATATCACATTAGCCCCATTATGAGTTAATATTAGTAACTGTTTTTCCAAATGGAGCACTATAACTCATAGACCTCTTATCAGTATGTTTTACTTTTACTAGAATATATTGGTGGGATTGTTTATGTTAATTCCATTCTTTTTTGAATTGTAAATATTTGATCAGTGGATATATTCCAAAAATTTTAAGGGGTAAGCTGATTTTTCTTAAATCTTGTATTACTGAATAGCTATGTGGGGAAAAAAAGGTTTACTAACATTTATTGCACTAACATTGTAGATGCCAAAAAATGTCTTTCTATAAAATGAAGAGGTAAGTGTCTAGTTTTGCAAATAACAACCATTCTTATTCTTAAAGGTCAGTGTGATATTGACTTTTTTACTTCTTATATATTTTGCTTAAAATCTAAGGATCGCTGTCATTTCCATGTATACTGATTTTATAAGAATATATTTTAAGATCAGATTGCTTTTACTTTTGTTTTTCTTCCTTCTCTCTCTTTATGGCCACAAGGTTAGCATTTAGTGCATTACTGATGGCTCATTTTGTCAAAAAAACCTTTTTTTTAAAGAAAAGATACAGTGAAAATATAAAGAACAGGAGCAGAAGTGGCATCACATGCCCTGCCCAATCTTATTGTACAGTCACTATAGTTACACTTTGCAAACACTTTGCAAGAGCACTGTATCAATTTTTATCTAACTCAAATCACTGAGCTAGCAAATGAAAAATTTTATTTTCATGTCATACCCAATATGGGTGGTCAGAGTAAGTAATAAAGAAAATTGCTTTCTACAGTTTTTATGTATCAACTCAATTTGATACATGTATTTTCTAAGTTGCCATAAAATGCTTTAAAACCACATAGAACTAATGATGCACTTCTTTAACATAGGTAAAACTTCCACTGAAATTGAAGGAAGTTAATAAAGGATCTTTAGTACGTCCCAGATCATGGACCTCTAAGCTCATGGCTCCTGTCTATTTTTCAAGATATAAGTTATTAAGCAGTACAGTATTTTCTTCTTAATGCATTAGGCTAGTTAGAAATAATACCTAAGTGCAGTCTAAAATCAACTTTCTGAATGGAATAAAGGCAAAGTTCTTTTGCCTGATAAGAACAGCAGAATCAGACTGTCAAAAACACAATCTTTTATTAGATTAAGGACTATTAAATTAATAACTTTGAAATTACCCATGTCTTGTAAAATTGTTATATTGCACTTGAGAACAAAAAAGAAAAGATTCGGTACCTATCCCCAAAAATTTCACTACCTAGCATATACTCTTCATGTTGGCAGTCTATAGAGGCTTACTCCAAACCACTTCACCAAGTAAAGAAAGGTACACTACAAAATTAAGAATGAGTCATAAGCTTCTTCATTCTAGTACACATTTTTCAATTCTGTTTCTTTTCCATGAGGAACTATCTTTTACATGTACAAGATTACCACAGGTAATAGATTACCTTTAAACAAGGTGGTATTATTGCTAATGATTGGTTACCAATGAGTAGGATGCCAGAAAGAGAAAAACAGCTATGTGATAATCCTCTTAGCATTAAGTTTTGTAACCTTCTGAAGAAACACCAACCTACAGAGACCAATTTCATTTATGAAAACTAGCAAATGCAGCACTTATCACAACCTTGCCATTAAAGTCTTTTTTTCAAAGAAATGGATACATTTTTAAAATATTTCATAATTCTCTTAATTCTGAAAGGCTAATTTTCTAATAGTTCATGTATTTTCTCTGAAAGTAATTGTTACCTTAATAGGTGTGATAAAAAAGTTTTAAAATTGAGGAATTGTGATTCATTCTTAGAAAAATGGCTATTAATGTTTTTGTTTTTATTTTTCTTATGTTTCAAAATTTCTTAGAACAATGTCACCAAAATTAGACTCTTAACTTAGAAAAAAATGGGGGATGGGGAAGGAAAGGATGGGGTGAGCTAGTAAGACTATCAGCAAAAGTTTCTTATAAAATGCAATTTTAAACATATCTAATACTTTGCCTTTTAGGTCATACTAAATGTGTCTTTGTTGCCAATTAAGATTTTCAAATTCATTATTATACTGTCTCTAAGAATCAAATTAAAAGGTATACGTCTAAAATTGTAAATACCCATTAACGAAGTAGTACCGTTTTTGGCAAGACAAAAAATATTTATAGGATTATTATATGGAAAACTATATACATTCACATCATACTTCAAAGTAAAAACCATTATTTAAATTCTTTTTCAAATATTTGCTTCAGAAAGAGAAATCTATAAATTACACAATATTTTTTAAATCAGGTTTGGCATTTCTCCATCTTTTTCATGAGTCACATTACTGTTTTAAGTTTTATTTCGTTTTTTTTTACTACTATCTCCAGTGTTAATGGATCATCCATTCTGCATTACTAGAATGTACTTTGATTTCAGGCACAGTCAAGAAGAGAACAGCAACATGTCTAATTTAATCATTTCTGTGACTTTAAATGATGAGTGTGGATTGCCATATAAAAGATGCAGTAGTAGTAAATGGTATCAATTGTGAAAATGACTAAAGTGATTGTTTGAGGGGTGTCAGTAAAATTCAAAAAGGCTACATGGTGACAAGGCCTTTAGGATATTTATCACAAATAATTTCTTTATGAAATACCAAGTTCATTAATAAAATATTTACTGTACTTGTAAGATCCCTTTAAAAATTGTTGGCAAAAAGCACTGCTCCAGAAAGACATCTGATTTGAAATTCTTTTGCCAAACAATATGCTTATTAAAATTATATAAAGAACTTCTCAAAGCAACTAATTTGTGTAAGCTCACTATAGTACTTTGACTTTGTGACTATAACCCAACATTATCTCATGTACAGAAAATTATTCAAAGAAAAGCAGAAATGCTTTGAGGCTCCCTGTGAAACTTAAGGAAAAAAATCTGATTTAAGAAAAAGAAATGTGTAACACTGTATAATGAAGACTAAACTTTACAAATGGTGTTCAGCATTCTTAATCCTAATTGCATCATCATAATGTCCTTACAGAGAGCAATAGCAAAGTCAAAATCAACTGATATCATTATGCTCAAATCCTAAAGCATGGTGAGCACATCAAAATCTCACTCTTGAAGATTCACCACCACAGGGATTTGAAAATACAAGTTCCCTGCATATGCAGCTATCGTTACAATGCCTAGAAAATTAGCCTTATTCGTGTTTTTATATGGGAAATTTTTTTAATTGCCTTTATAAATTATTATACACTAGGAAAAACTAAAGGTTGGTTTATAACTAATCTTAACACTAGGAAAGCACTTTATATTAGTAACATCTTATTTAAGAAATAAGCCCACTGGTGAGCTGAGTTGGGGGGTGGAGTTAATTCTGTTTTACAAATAAACATTTCTGCTAAGGAGGGAAGAGCAAATTCAGAACAAAGTAAACTCATTTCCATTTATCTTGAGATTTTTTTCTGTGTCAGTTTCAAAATAGGAAGAAAATGTATTTTAAGATAAACAATTTCAAATTACAACATTGGCTGAACCCAGTGAACTAACAGTAACAGCTGCGTCAACAATGACAATCTTTTCATTCATATGATTTTAACTTATAATATAGCCTGTCATTACTTCCTGAAAGTTGATTAAAATTAAACACCCATAAATATTTGATTGATAAGGAGTACGTACAAATTATTTAATTATAAAAATGGGAATAGAGGTAATTTTAGAATGCTTTAAGTCCCTACATGGTTTTCAGGAAGGTGATTTTAATGTAATTATTAAAATTCAATTACTATAAAAAAGTTTACAATTAGACATTTAATGTTTTGCATTAGTACAGACTGACTGACTAAGTGTTTGTCCTGAAACAAAAGCAATTTTTTAAAAATTAAAATGCAATAAAAACAGAAGGCTCAAACATTTTTTAGTGATTCTGACTGCCACATTTATAGCTAGTTCATTTATGGTCTCTGGAAAGATGTCTGATGGAGTCACATAGATAGTAAAATACTAAAAGGAATTCAAGCTTGGAAATCACCTGTAGTGTAATGCCTATTAACAGTATGAATCTGTACAAAAGAATAGGACACTAAGGCCCAAATAAAGTATTGTCTTAAAGAGAAAAATAAAAAACAAAACCATTGTTAGCAACAGTAACTACAAAAGCTGCTGGTTTTAAGATTTTCATTAAATCCAAGTGGCAATTCAAGAAATATCAGTCTGATGTGCATCAAACAGGGCACAGTCTATTGAAATCTGATTATCAAAATCATTAAACAATACTTATGATTTCCACACATGTCAGTGCATGTGCATTACTAGTTGGATTAGAAACATGGTTAATACAAGAGATGGCTGACACATTGTCTCATTTAGTTGTTTATGGTTATTCATCTATGCCAAAGGGTGTGATCAGCAGTGCAGTCATGGAGTGTTTATTCCTCTTCAGAGAAACTGAAATCCATAATGAAGTTGGCAATTCTAAAGTTTAAGTATGTTGCATAAATTAAAAGTTGTTATGCATCTGAAGTCCCTTCACCATTTTCATGAGGTTGAAGCTGTTCTCTTTCTTGTTCTTCCTGAGGTGGCCTGACCCGTTTAAAAAACCCCATCTGTAATTTAAAGGAGAAACAAGACAAAAAAACCCCCATTATTTTTTAAAATGGAGATACAATATGTTTGTTTGTTTCTTTCTTTTAAGAGTGCTCCATTTATTGAATTTTTGCCCTCTTCTTCCACATCTCCTAGATTCAAGGCCCAGATAAAAGCCTACGTTCTAAAAAATGTTTCTCAAAGAAGTATTTCATAATCTTCCTTAATGCTAGTATTTTCCCTTTAATTATATCCAATTTGTACCTGCCATTAGACTATAAGCTTTTTGAAAATAAGGACTTTCAGGGCAGCTAGGTGGCGCAGTGGATAGAGCACCAGCCCTGGATTCAGGAGGACCTGAGTTCAAATCCGGCCTCAGACACATAACACTTACTAGCTGTGTAACCCTGGGCAAGTCACTTAACCCCATCGACTAACTAAAAAAAAAAAATTATAAAAAAAAATGAGGACTTTTTTTTTCTCATCCCCAGTGCTTAGCACCAAGTATCTGGCATATATATATAGCAGGCACTTAAAAATGCTTGTTGACTGATTTACTGGAATTTAAATTATATGACTTTTGCCTCACTAAAATGTCAACCTTATAGACTTTTCCCCTTCTATGCCTGACCCTTCCACAATATCTATTACTTACCCTGTACATTACAAAGACCAGGACAGCCAATAACAATAATCCAGCAAGAACTGCTAAAATGATCACCCACAAAGGCACTGGCATGGGTGATGGCTGAATACCCCAGGTAATATTAGTGGTAACCTATTGGGGAAAAAATTCAACAAATATTAGAAAATAATGGCACAAGATTTGTTTCAGGCTTTTCAATAACTGAAGTGTGTTGTGGTAGAAAGACCTCTGGGCAAAGAATCACAGGAGAAGGGTTTGAGACCTAAATATGTACTTTGTTGATCTTTAACCAAATCAATGTTATTTAATCTTTCTGAATTTATTTTCCCATTTATAAAATAGATATGATAATATTTGTATTACCTACTTCACAGATTTGAGGCGGGGAAGATGCTTTGTAAAGTATAAATGCAAATTGTTAACATTAGAAATATAAGTAATGTGATTTCCTCCTTCTGCAACAGAGACTAGTAGGTTTGGAAAGAAATAGACTAGGCTTAGTGATATAATAGATTGTGGTAGCAAATAGTTTCACTACAGAGCCGTATGTATCTACACAATCCCAAACATTAAATTTTAATTATCTTGAAAAGAGATCCCAGGCACTTATAAAAGTTGGTCTTATGTTGTTGTATTGTTCTTTATCATTTTAGTTGGAAACTTAAAACATCAAAGTATTTGCCTGCTACTATTTCAGCAGGTGACTTCTAGTCCACAAAATAATTTTATTCACAAAATTATAAGCTACAGTAAGACTCTGAAGTAGGAAAAGATAATCAAGTAAAGAGTCCAGCTTTATTACTTGGAGGTAGGAAAGAACATAAATCATTTTCAGCAACCTTTCAAAACACATATACATATTATGTGAAATGGTCAAGACAATTTCTTATTTTAAACAGCTCTTCTACCACTTAGATTACGTACATTGACTTCACATCCCCATACAAGTTACTCACTAATGTAGAGTTGTGGATGTCATCGATAGGGAGGTTCTTGTAGGGAAATTCTATGACACTGAATGAAGCTGATGACTTCAGTGAGTATGAATGATTCTGATTTTCCTTCTGTGGGAAAAATAATATTGAGATTGTCAGTTGTCTTAGATGTCAAACAACTTTTGTTTGAAAAAATTTTGTAGGGTCAACATGTAGACATTCTCTTTACTCACATTCATGAAAGTCTCAGTCCACAGCAGAGACTTTACATATAGGATCACACTCTTTCCCCTGTCAAGGCGACCAACCTGACAGACAATCTTCAAGCATTCAGCAGTCCCACATCCCTGAAAAAAACAGAGTTGTTGAACTTTTAAGGAAATGTCACTTGAGCATCATACAAAAAACAAACCTTTAAAATTCTGAAAATCAAGGATTAAAATTCACATGCCATTCTTTCTACATGTAGGACAAATCCTATTATAATGAACTAGGAAAAATAATTCTTGTGCATATATATGTGTGTGTGTGTGTGTGTGTGTGTGTGTGTGTGTGTGTGTGTGTGTGCACATGCGAGCATTTGTGCACATGTGAGAGATAGTGGAATATCGCTTAAAACAGGTAAGCTACTGACCAGAAGACTAAAAACTGCTATAGAGATTTCTCTAATGATAAAATTTATTGTAAAAAAAAAAAGAAATACTCCCTGAAATATCAAAATGTATGTTATGCCCACTTAAATATACTATACATAGGCTGCATCTTGAAATACTTCAGAAAGGCATGCAACAACCTTTTATGAAATATTTGAGGACAAGATAGAAAAATAGGTGGTAGCCAGTAGTACACTTAGATGGATTCAACCCCCCCCCCCAACATAACACTTCATCATCCTTTTTATGTGTTGCCTTTCTCCATTAGGATGAAAGCTTCTTGAGGTCAGGTACTATATCTTTGTTTTTGTTTCTATCCCTAGTGCTTAGGATAGTGTCTAGCATGTATTAACTGCTTAATACTTATTGACTGGTGGACTTGATCGCATTGAACAACTCTTCCTACAAAGCATTTTTCAATGATTTAATGAGAGATGTCAACCTTGAGGGAGGTGTTTACCAGAATATCATAGGTTTCTGTACATGACCCAATCTCATTCACATTTTTCTCAGTGGCTTATATAAAAACCTGTCATCTTTATTCATATATGGTTGGACATGTAACTACGGAAAAATAAAATGCTAAATAAATACAAGAAAATTAAATTTTAAAAAAGACAAAAAAGGCAGCAACCAGAAATAGCTTGGTAAAATAAGTGATTTAAATACTATTGGTTTTGCTGAGCAGTTCTCAGAAAACTATTTTGCAATCAGACCATCCTGGTGTTTGTTTACAAACTTCAATTGTGTGAAAACAAAATATATGTACACAAATCCAAAAGAACATAAATTTTGAAAAATGTAAAAAAAATAAATATATGGTTGGAGTAAAGAAAGCATGGAGGAAGAGTGGCTATACTGAGTGACAAAATTTTAGTTGTTTACAAATATTAAACACAAACATTTTGAAATTTAAATGTTAAAATCTTGTTATGGTCCAGTTTTATTCTAAGTGGTATAGTGGGTAGACTGCTGGAGCCAGAAAGAAGTAGTCAAATCCTGACTCAGACACTCACTAGCTCTGTGTCCCGTGGCAAGTGATTTAAACAACTAAAATTTAAATTGGAAAGGGAGATGAATAAAGTAGCAGGGGGTTCTGATGATTACACTTTTGCAGGCCTCTCTCTTCCCCTTCTGTCTTCTGTTTACTTCCCCTAAATAGAAATCTCATCAGCAGGTTACTATCTTCTCCCTCTCCCCACTAATTAGTGCAAAATTGACTTTACGGATTACCACCTCCCTCAGCCTCCTCTTCCCTCTGATTGGAGGGCTAAAGGGTAGAATTCCAAACTTCTCCTGATGCCTTTGTTATAGAGGCAGAAACTAGACTCACTCTCTTCTGCATCTGCTACCCTGCCTGGTTTCAACTGCATGAAACAAGATGCACCAGGTACCCCTTGATCTACTCCCCTCTGCTTTCCTGACTCCTTTTATGTGTTATCTCCCCACACCGCCTTAGACTGTAAGCTCCTTGAGGGCAAGGACTGTCTTTTTATTAACTGTATCCCCAGAGCTTAGCACAGTGTCTAGCACATATTAAGCACTTAATAAACTTTATTGCACTGAAATCTTTATTGGATTGGAAATTACAACATGACTTGACAGGGAGAAGTCTCTTTGTCAATTAAATTCACTTCACTTCAATAAACATGTAATGAACACATGTTGTATACTTAATATTACAAGGATAGGGACTATACCTGTGATTTTTTTTTTTGTATATGGAATTCCAAGAAGAGGAAATGCCTTCTACCCAGGGAGGCCAGTACCTTTTCTGCAACTAACAGACTCAGTGAGCTGCCTAGAGAACTAAGAGGTTAAGTGGCAAGCACAGAGTCACACAGAAAGCATATGTCAAAGGCAGGACTTGAAACCAAGTTCTTCTGGCTTTGAGCCCCACATCCCACCCTCCACTACTCCCCTAGTGACTTTCAGTTTGACACTAGAATAGGCACAAAAGTAAAAGGCAGAGTTTCTAACATTAAGTAGCTTATGATTAAGTTAGAAAGGCAATAAAGATTGTTAAATGGAGGCTATCAAAAAATGTAAAGAGAATGCCAGAAGCAAGAAAACAGGCTTCTACTCTTGTAAGGAGCTTATATAAGGATTATTCAGGGGCCAAAGTCACAATTACATACAAGGATGAGCCATTGGACACTAATATAAAAGCTGGTACACAATCCAGATACCATAAACAATCAAGTGGAAAGGCAACAGATACCATTATGTGTCTATATTTCTTTTAATAAAAATGTAGTTAATATTTGAATACCAGGTAGATTATTGAGACAGGAAAAATATGAGAATGGTCATAGTGACATTAATAGGGCATTCAAGAGTTATAGTGGGTATGATTCAGAGATGTGTCACAGCATCATATTTATAGTTAGGCTTTATTTAATGAGGGAAAAATGTTGAATTGGGTGAGATCTGAGCAAAATTGCATAGTAGGCCACATTTGTTCTCCACCTCCTTTGCTGTGCTCTCTGCTATTTTATTTACTCCCACCACCTAATATCCTCTTGCTACTGTCTGACTTTTTTTTAATAAGTATCCCACTGAAATATGCTACTCAGGTCTTAAAGAAAAAACTGTAGCCAAGAAGGTGGCAAAGAAGGCTGTAAGAAAAGGAATAGAAATATGGAATATGTATTACAGTATTCTGGAAATGTTACTTCAGAATAAGTTCAAAGTTAACTTATTTGATTGGCTCTCAGGAAAGTAAAAGGACCTGATAATGTTTGTGAGCACCTTGAGGGCAGGGGCTGTCTTTGCTTAGCTTTATATCCACAACACTAAACAAGATGCCTTGCACACAGCAGACACTTCATAAATGTTCACTGATTGGCTGAATATTATATTTATACATTTGATCACAACTGCTATTATTTAAATATCTATCTTCTTTTAGATTATTGTTATAATTTTGTATTTTTGAAAGTAAAAGGGAATCAGCAAAGTTCCAAAAGTACATACCAAAGTGTGTACATCCCCTTCATTGGGAGGTAAATCCCGCCTAGTGATGTGATGACTCCAGTCACCTTGTCCTAAGTTTGTTTCATTTTTTTCATCTATCTGAGGAGTTGAAATCTAGGATTACATTAATAATTGTGATGAGAAATTGTAGTAATTGATTATATTTTATATTGCATTTAAATTTTAACACAGTAAATAGTTACTACATGAGCAACACTAGGCAAGAAACAAGATTATTGCTCTAGATAAGCTCTAAGGTCCCTTTCAGGTGTAAATAAAACTATGATCCTATAATCCTATAAAGGATCGCAGAAAGGATTAAAAATTGGTGAACAAAAAGTAGCATCTTGTAATATGTGATAAGAGAATTCACTACTAGATACATGGCAAAATTCAGGAAAGAAAATAAAGAATATGGGATGCACTATGCCTATAAGGACATAGTGCAAGGACTCTGCCACTAGTGGCAGCACATGTCTGAAATCCCTGCCACCAAAAAGATGAGAATAGTGTATCATTTGAGCTAGAAAATTCAGAGCTGCAGCAGGGCTCAAGCTTATCATACTAAGTCTGGCATCAATATGGTGAACCTCAGTTAGCAAGGGGGCCACCAAACTTCCTAGAGAAGGCCAAACTGGCCCAGATCAGAAATGGAGCAGGTCAAAGATCCCAGGCTGCTGATCAGCATTGGGATCAGGCCCATGAATGCTGCTGTGTTTTAAGCCTAGGTGAGACTGGGAGACCTAAGCTCTAATAATGATGATGAAGGTGATGATGATGATGATGACTAATATGTGCACAGAGGAGAAATGGATCATTCATTGAATCTTTCTTTCCACTATCATTAGAAAAAATATATATAAGTTTCTGGAATACCCTATAAATTCCAGAACTTTCACAGTACAACTTATGTTACATTTGGACTCCCCTAAGAGCCCTTTTCTTCTTTCTCTCCCTCTGCTTTTTTGGCTACCTTATAGTAACTTGCCTTTAGTTTTATTCAAAACAAAATTCTTCTAATTCACTAAAAGTCAATATTGCCAGGAGCTCATTTCTATATTTCATCCAAAAGACACAACATGCCTGACATCACACTGAGGCCTTGGATCAGTCCTAGTGTATGTGGTGGGAAACAAGCCACAGACTGAGTCACTGACAAATACTTCCCGAGGTACCCTAGACAATCTGTAAAAGTATGGCTCCCTAGGGCTTCCTTAAGTCCAACTTTATTCAATTATGAGAACAAACAACCCAACCGAGAATGCATCAAAGGCAAACAAAACTATTTTTGCTGAATTAGTTGATACATTATTTTTACATGCATTGTTTCAATGTAGTTATAAAGAGATATAGAAAAAATCCACTCTGATCAAGAAATGTGTTTTAACAATATTACCTTAATTTTCAATGGGTTAATCTCCATATCTGAAGTACAGTTCATTGGTCCATCAACTTCATAATGAAGGATATATAGCAAAGTATTGTTGTTATACTTGTAAGGCCACTGAAGGTTTAGCATCGCCTTGCTGAATGAACTTGGACCATTGTTTCTCAGCTAATGAAGGAAGAACAGTTAAAAGCCACTACTAAAGATTTCCCCTCCCATCTACCTTGGGATTAGTATTTAATGAATAATTTAACACTATTAATAAAAATAAAGGTAGAATTTTCTTGATGGCTTTAAAATTAGAGTACTAATGTAATCATACAAACAGGAGACTAATGACATCATTTAAAAATTCAACATTTTATTTGTGGAAACTTTGAAGAAGTCTTTTGTTTTTCTTGTTTTGGGGAGGGAGAGTTTGGACCTGGGATTTCATTGATATAACGATCACCTGTGCAGGTAATGTCCCTTATTAATACAGATCAGCAACTGTTCTGCATGGATCTTAGAGCATCTGGAACACTTGCCTGGGGCCAAGGAGCTTGTATGCGTTAGAAGAGAGACTGAGACCCAGGTCTTCCTGATTCCAAGCCTAGCTCTACATTACATCATGATGTGTATCTGACTGGAGTAAAACAAACTGTCTTAAAAGAATATTTTTAGAAACCATTTAAAAAATCATATATAACTATTTCAACTAATAGAAAATGAAATGATTAGGAAGAAGAAAAATCTAATGATTCTGTGATGATTAAGTTTTAAAGTGAAGATGACAAATACATGAAATTGAAAAATAATGAAAAATTTGTTTTTTTATTTCCCTACTGGCTAATAATCATATTAATAACTAATACTGATGACATTTTAAGGTGCACATATAACTACAAACCTCATAAATGTGTTGTACAACAGGCCCAACATCCTCTTCAGTCTGTGGATTCTCCTTATGCTCCCAGTTTGGAATAGGAAGGAAGACATGATCAGGGCTTGAGACTCTAAACAATGACCAAAGAAAACTCAAACTTGCTATGATGAAAATCACATCATCAGTTTCTTTTTAAAACTATCCCAATATAGGGGCAGCGAGGTGGCACAGTGGATAGAGCATTAGCCCTGGAGTCAGGAGGACTTGAGTTCAAATACAACCTTGGGCCAGAAATTTGACACTTACTAGCTGGGTAACCCTGGGCAAGTCACTTAAACCCAATTGCCTCACCAAAATTATCCTAACATTTTCAAAGAATAAAAAGGCCTTTTTTCCATCCATTCCTTCCCCACCACTACTGCGTGTACTTTTGCTCTAAGCTTACCTTCAGTGTACACTATATGTCTTTTATATACACAGTTATTTGTACATTATCAGCCTCATTAGATTTTGAGCTCCCTGAGGGCAAAGTCTGGTTTATGGTTTGTTTGTTTTTTTGTATCTTCAGCAATTAGCAATGTGTTTCACATGCAGTGTTTAATAAGTGTTTGTTGGGAAACAGACTGAATAAAATGAAAGAATCACGCAAAAAATGTATGAACAGAAAAATGTGAAACTAATTGCCCTCTATTAATCTTTTAAGTTAAAATATGAATTAAATATGAAATTATGTATTTATATGAATACAAAATATGAAATAAATAATTGTAACAGAATAAAGACATTTACGTCATACCTGCTACTATCATGCTAGTGCCTGCCACTTTTCAAAACAGTGACTAAATAGATAATTTCAGCATTGAAGCACATTCTAAAATTAACATATGCCATCTTAGACCCAATTCTTTCTAAAAGGTGAGGACTTCAGTAAATGGGTGATTAGAATATCATACCATAGAACAGGGTTAACATCTAATGTGAAAGCAAATATAGGGATTAGATTTTTTTAGTTACCGACCCTCTTATCTCAACAGCAGCAGAAATGGCAAGGTCAACTTGGTAAGATACCATTGGACTCACTTTGTCATACAGATTAGAGCTAAAAAGAAAAAAGGAAAAGGAAAAAGCAGTTAAGCACTGAAATGAGCACACTTATATCATAAATTCTCAGTGACATGAGGTATTCTGAGATCACTCATTAAAAATGAACACATTTCAAAAAGGGCCAAGAGAAATGTAAAGGGCACTTATGATTTCTAAAAATATATGAATAACTATAAAAAGCAATGAATTCCAATATTTTTCAAAGATTAAAAATGAATTGTCTTTCTAGAATTTTCCTTAAAGTCTATACATATAAGTAAATACATATCTATTAATTAAATTAGCATCTATTAATTTAATTAAATTCAAAAATTTTATTGAGCACCCACCATGGATGAGATGATGTGCTAGATGCATGTTAATGTGTATGTTTATTGAAATAAATATCAAATTTAGTACCACAGAAAATTTATTCCCATCAGTTACATATCATTTTCAAGATTGTTAAAAACAAAATAATATAATGCCTACATTCTCATTTTGTACAAAACTAAACATGCCAGATTTAGTGATTTTTTAATCATATGTCTTCTGTGAAATTGTTAGGTAAATAGGAAGAAGCTATTATTATTATTTTCATACCTCTGGATCTGTAAATCAAACTTCACAGAAGTATCTATCTCTGACTGTTGGTGCACACTGAAACGAAGACCAGCTAAAAGCTAGGGAGGGAAAAAGGACAGGATATTAAGATGAGCTAGCATCTAATTAGTAAGAATTCCTACCTGATATATATTTTTTAATTTAAGCTATCAACCAACTCAAATTTTTTTAAAAATCTGACAATGTGTTTGTTGAAAAAAAGTTCCCCATTTACTATCCTCCCCCATTAAAAACCTCCCTAATAGCAAAGAAAAACAAACCAAACTGACAAACACAGCAGTTTTCTTGCAGTGTGTGCCAAATTCAACCCCACTACTGAATATCTGAATATGAAAATAAGGTTGCTTTTGAACCTACAATAATGTTAAGGATATTCTCTTTTTTAAATTGATATATGTTATTTTCCCCACCACTGTACTTCTGCTTGGAAGAAACACGGACGGATTTGTAACATTTGATGCTCTATCTTCATTGGTCTAGGTTTCACTAATGTGGGCACTCCCCCCATCACTTCAGATCATAACCCATCCATACCTGTTCATTCTATTCAAGCTTTGCCCAATTTCTCCCACAGCTTCTCCATGCTATTCCATAAAGGCTTTCTTCAGCATCTTTTTAACACTATAAGTGCCAGTGTAATCAATCATAAACATTTATTAAGTGCCTATTATGTAAGAAGCACTGTGCTAAGCTTTACAGCTCTTGAGCCACCCATCTACTGTTATTACTCACTTGTTACGTGAACATCTCACTTTCTGTTTTGCTTTTTTATTTCTTGAATGATAGTCTTTACTAAGAATGATATTATTCTTGAATATAAGTAAATAGGTCATTATTGGCAATTGGCTGCAACCTATTCATACACAAATTTCTCCACTAAAGTTTGGGTCACTTGTAACTTTGATTCTTAGAGAGAGAGGTGTTCCAAGATTCACAATGATAAATGCATCCACAGAGTAGGTCAGCAGATAAATAATTGAGCTATTTATTGATAAATGAAAGTATCTATATGTGCTTATTATGAATCGGGTGTACTAAGTACTGGGTCTTCAAAGAGCTCACATGCTAATGAGCTAGAAAACATGCAATCAACTATTTATATACAAAATACGTAGAGTGATTATGGAAGGCAATATGGAGGCACCGGCTAGGTAGGAGGAAGAGGGAGAAACCTGGAAAGGTCTCATGAAAGAGGTAGGATTTGGGCTGAGTCTTGAAGGAGGCCAGGAAGGTCAGGAGGCAGAAAGGCATGGAGGGAAAGATGGAGTGTTATGTGCATGGATTAGCAAGCAGTCTAGTATTGTTAGATTGTAGAGTTCATGGGAGAAAGAAGATTAAAAAGGTAGGAAGGTACAGGGATGAGAAGGATTTTAAAGCCAAAAAGGATTTTACATTTGATCCTGGAAGTAATAAGAAGCCACTAGAGTTTATTGAACAGGGAGATAACATGGTTAGACTTGAGCTTTAGTAAAAACACTTTGGCAACAAAATGGAAGATGAATTGGAATGGGATGAAAACTTGAAGTAGGGATTGCTTGCAGAATTGACTGCAACAGACCAGGTGTGAGGGCATGAGGGCCTATACCAAAGCAATAATTAATGTGAGTAAAGAGAAAGGAACATACAGGAGAGTGGCTGTGAAGGTAAAAACAAACAACAACAACAACAACAACAACAACAACAAACACACACACACAAACCCTAAGATTCAGGATCAGATTATATGTGTAGAGTGTAAGCAAAGATGACAACCAAGTTTGTAAGACAACTGTTTAATGACCATGTGATTATTGATGCTAAATGAAGAAATGAAGCTACCTATCACTGCCAGGGTTACTCTGTCATGCAGGGTGTCATGTGAATAGTACAAAGGAAAAAGTATTTCCTAAAAGATAGTCTTCCAGATGCTTGTTTCCAGATCAAGTTCTTGAATATTACAGGGACTTGTAGATGCAGTCCATGTTTACTCAAAAAATATTGGCGTAAGAATCCATGAAGGACAATTAACTGTGAAAAATACCTCCAATCCAAACTAAGGCATGTGGCTAAAACATCAATCTACTGAGTTAGTACCTCACTCCAGGCACTACAAATGGACTGTAGATTAGACTCAGAATTGAATAGGAAGGAGAAAGAGCTGGAATCCAATTAAAAAACTGTGCTTTTAATAATCCAAGCTGTTCTCTGGCATAAAAAAACCTATCCTTGTAACAAAAATGTTCTCCTGATCATGCCGTGTGCCATATCATAACAGGCCTATTCCTCAAATTACCAAAACCTGAGATTCACTAGATCAAACAACAGAGGAACAGCAAAATATATAAACACTTTTTTCTCTTGGTCATGCTACAATGGGATTCAAAGCAATTACTTTTTAAAGGATTTAAATAAAAGATTAAAGTATACCTTTTATTCTTCATGCTCCAGGGTCACGAACTAAACCAGACTCTCATTGGTGTTTTGTCCTGAAACTAGTAAAGCGTCTCTTTTGGGGCATTCACAACATGGGATAAAGAAAAGTGCACCCAGTTTGGAGAAAGGAGACCTGGATTCTAGTTCTGGCTTGTCTCTTAACTTGCTTCCTGTCCTTGTACAAGTCATTTCTCTTTTCTGGGCTTCAGTTTCTTTATATTTATCATAAAGGAATCGAACTAAATGATCTCCAAGGTCCCTTTCCACTCTGATATTCTATGCATCTACATACCAAAATAAAATGACACACACATTCAAGGGGTACAAAAAAGAAACACAACCCCACAACCAAGATCTACTAACATTTGTTAGAATAAGTTTTGGGAGGCACACACCTTAACTTAAAAGTTTCACCCTCTCCTCATTACTGCGGAGTAAAGCAAGCAAAGAAAGAGGAATGCATAAGTAATTACCTTAGCCACACATGGTGCTAAGCACTGGGATACAAATATAATAAAAAAAAAATTCCTGCCCTAACGGAGCTTACATTCCAATATGAGAAGACAACACACAAAAGAGACCTGAATAGGGTGTGGGGAAGGGCGAGGATGTGAAGACACTGGATTGAAGCTTCAAATCAAGGTTTTGAAGTTGGAAGCAGGAAATCAGGAGCTGAGTCAGGAAAGGGGCAGAAAGAAGGAAGGTTCCAAGGGGAACTTAGCAGTGGGAGAAGAGGGGCAGGCAAAGGTAGCAGAATTCTCAAGTGTAAATGGTGACATGTCTAATTCTGGTCTTAAATAAGCAGAACTCAGCCAATAAAAAATGATTGAAATATTAACTCAGCTAAATAAACAATCATGCATTTGCAGATGTGAATGCTTGAAGAATCTTTGATTCAATTGGCATAAGAATTCCTTCTACCTATGCATATTACAACCCACTGGAGATCCCTGAGACATGTAAGGGTTAAATGATTTTTTCCAGGCTCATATTGCTAGCAAATATCAGGTTTAGGACTTGAAGCTGGCACCTCCGAGACTTATTAGCTAGGCAATAGCCCTCTTCATTTTCATTTTCCATTTCCATTTCCATCAGCTGCTCTACTTGGTTTCTACTCCAAGAGCATCATTGCCTTCCCCCAGGATAAGCCCATGACCTGAAATCTAATCATCATGGAGATTGATGCCCTTCTGATTCTCAATACCTACTCCAGCACCCTCAGCTGCCTCTCCAATCTGACTGGAGGACTGAGGAGAACTCCTCCCAAAGCCTTCCTTTATAGAGAGCCCAGAATTTTCCAGCTACATTCTTTATTTTTTTTAATATTTATTTTAGGCAATTGGGGTTAAGTGACTTGCCTAGGGTCACACAGCAAGTAAGTGTCAAGTGTTTGGTCTGAGGCCGGATTCAAACTCAGGTCCTCCTGACTTCAGGGCTGGTGCTCTATCCACTGCGCCACCTCACTGCCCCTATAATTCTTTATTTTCTATCATATTCTTTGTCTGGTTTCAAACCTACCACCCCTCCCCAAACCTCCCAAGTGCTTAGGACAGTGCCTGGCACAAAGTAGGCACTTAACAAATCTTTACTGACTACTAATGATAGACTCCAGGACCCTATCCGCCATGCCAAGTTATTTTTCCAGGCCTCTGAGGCATTCAGAAAATATTTCACTTGCCAGCAACTGTGGTATTGACCAAAACGCCCTGTTCCCTCTTCAGGAAAAAAAAAATAATAAACTGAATTTAATGAAATTTAACTTAGTTATCTTACTTTAGTTCCAGCCTTCATGGGATTTCCAAGGTCACATACCACCTGGCGTGTTTGATTCTCTGTCTTAAATGCACAGGACAGCCTTGATAAAGTCTAGAATAGGACAAAGTCAAAATATTCAACATAAGTATAGACCACAGGGTTGTAAAGTTCTTCGAAGAAACTTTGCATTTAAATATTCAAGTTTGTAACTAATTATCAAGTTAATATCTAATGAAAAAAAACTAACATATATTCCTACTACACATGAATAGAATATTATAACTCTAAGGTCTTCAGGAAATTCAGAAGCATTTATTTAACTATTGACATACAGTTTGACAGAAAAGCTTGCATGGTTCAGATACTGAGTTAAGAGGTCAAGTGCTTCTGCAAGATGTCAAAAAATTGTAAATCATTTCAGTATTGCATTGTGCTGGGCTTGAAGATCATTATAATAGATAACACTCTTGACTGTCTAGAAATATGTCCATGGGTAAAATAGGTATGGTTGCTCTGTAACTGCATTATGAGCATAACTCATAAATATTAATCAGGCTTATCAGTACATTTCAATTATCAGAAAAGAGGTCTTGAGTTAGAAGCATACTTCACTGTTACGGACACCACCAATGAAATCTGCCTGGGGTGGAATGGACACAATGAGCTCAGCCTCATACGCTCCTTCCCCTAGATTCTGGGCATTAACAATCAGCGTCAGAGGGTTGTCATCGCCGATATATATCTTCTTTTGATCACTAGAAATGAATACAAATCCAGACAGTAAATGAGAAGAGCATGGCCAAACCAAGAGACAGGTGCATGGAGTAATAATTTCAAAAATTATTTGAGAAGGCTTAAGAATATTTTGCTGTTCAGTAGAACATTGACATCATATACCGAGTATAAAAATATCAAATAAAATACTGGTAAATTGCCCTTTCTGAGACTTTTATTAATAACTCCTCTGTTTTCTTTTGTTCAAAAGCTAACTCCTAACTTAATCTTCTATTTAAAAATGCATCATGTGATACATGCATTATCCCTCTTGTTTTTAGTAGATCACAGAATATTTTAATTATATCACCAAAGTGAGGGGAAGGGGGATTATGTTTATTTTTTATCTAGGACTGGACAATCAAACACATATATAGTTAAGTGATCACATACTTTATCAGTGAACTTGTAGACTGCTACAAATATATAAAATACTTTCTTTAACTCAAGTGGTAAGAGATTTCTGATTTTTTTTTGGAAGCTTAAACTATTTCTCTTTGTGAATCTCAAATAATGATAATAATTACTTCACATAGGCATATTAGTTATTTATTATCTCTGGTTTATTAAGTTATGGAACTCTCAAATCACAAAGAAGAAAAATAATCTTATCAAAATTACTTCTTAAGAAATACTTTCACAGTATTTATTGATCATATATTTATATAGCTGTAAAACTTACCTATGTACAGAAACTTCCAGTTTGGGTTTGCAGACATTGTCTTCACCACAGTCCAGTAGAATGTGAGCCTAAAAAATAATAATATTCAATCTATCTATACAAACAAATGTCACTATTTGTACCCTTCTCTGGTATGTCATGATGGTACAGAAGCAAGTCTGGGTAATCTAGGCTACCTAGAAAATAAAGTGCTACAAGTAGAAAGGGACAGAAATATTTGACGAGGAAATAAATAATAAATTATTCCAAAATTATCCAAAATATCTCTTTGAAAGCTTTTAAATAACCATAAAAATTATAGAAGAAAAAACCCTTCCAAGTGGCAGCACCTACATATGATAAACATGCCTATGCCATTGAATAAAAAGATTTTGGGAAGCTCTTATCAAAACCAAATAGTTATCAAGAAGTTTCCTTCTCTTGATCCCTTCTATGTCAAGTGTTTTCCTTATTTCATTCACAATTCACTATCCTTTTTCTTTTTTGGTTAAATTTTCTTTTTTTATTGTAAACTTAATCATCAACAAACACAAACATTTCAATATACAAATACAAAGTGGAAAAAAGCTTGTAAGAGAAACTGAATTGTTCTTACATATAGTTTGTTTCTCAAGGAACACACACACACACACACACACAAAATTTGCCCTAGTCTGTTTTGATCCAGGGCCTAAAAGAAAAAAACATCAACAATTAATGTGTATTTTTAAGAAAAGGTTGAACAAATATAGTACCTGTCGACTAATATTGGCAGGAGTAAACTGGTTAAGAATGGGTTGCAATCCAGTTACATCAGCTGCAGTCTTGTAATCTAAACGGTACTCCATAAAAATGGTAATCGGAGTGAGCTTATCTCTAAATTCAGATTCATCCTGGAAATAAAAATGATTCCAGTTAGTAGTGAAATGTCCCCAACGTCTAGGGAGAAATCCCGCAGATGCACACTTCACTTACTTCTCATTTGTCTCTAACTATGCCATCATCCATTGTATCTATATTCCCACCACAAAAGCCAGAGAAATTTTGTACATTCAACAAAAATTTATTAAGCCCCTACTACGTGCCAGACACTGTGCTAAGTGCCAGAGATATAAAGGCAAAGGAAAATAACACAAATGATCATTGCTCTCTAGAAGCTCACAGTCTAACAAGATAACAGGCCAACAACTATGTCCAAACAAGATATGTAAGAATAGACTGGAGATAATCCCAGAAGAAAGGCACTCATTAAGGAGATTCAGCTGGAAAAGTTCCTTGCAGAAGGTATGATTCTAGCTGGGATCTGAAGGAAATCAAGAAAGCCAGGAGACAGAGATGAAATGGGCAAGCATTCTAGGAATGAGTTGTTCCAGCCAGTGAAAACACAGAGTCAGAAGATGGGGGTTGGGAGAGTCTTGTTGTAAGGAACACTGACAGCTTCAGTGCCTCTGGTTCATAGAGTGTGTGGAAGGAAACAAGAAAATTGGAAAGGAAGGGGTCAGGTTATAAAGGACTGTATAAGCCAAACAAGATTTTACATTTTATTTTGGAGATAATCTGGAGGCATGGGAGTTTATTGAATAAGGGAGTAACATAGTCTGGCCTGTACTTTAGTAAGATAGATTTGACAGCTGAGTGGAGGATGGATGAGAGTAGGAAGAGTTGAGGCTTGGAGACTACTTCAATTGTCCAGGCAAGATAATGAGGGCTCACGCAAGGATGGTAGTAGTATCAGGAATAAAAACGCTAGACTTGAAGACAGGAAGTCCTGAGGTCTAATTCAGCCTCGGACAAGAACTGTGTGACCGTGAGTAAGTCACTAATGGGTAAGTCACTAACCTCTGCCTCAGTTTCTTTAACTGTAAAAATAGATATAATAATAGCTCCTACCTCATAGAGTGGTTGTAAGACTCAAATGTGATAATATCTGTAAAGCATTTAGCACAATGCCTAGCAAATAGTAGTAGCTTAACAAATACATATTCCTTCTCCCTTGGTCACTGTTTTTGTTAGAGATCATCAAACAAAGGCTGAATGATCACTTGTTGGGGATGCTGTTAGAAGGCATTATTGGTTAAGTGTGAGTTGGGTAAGGTAGTTCTCCAAATTCTTTATAGTTTTTAGATTTCTGTCATCCTGGGAAGAGTGAGATGCCCAGAAAGAACAATTTGCTTTAATAATTAATAATAAAAATAGCTAACACTTATATAGCACCTATTACATAACCTGGAGAAAAGTATTCAACAAATAGTCCTGCTTTCAGTTTTTCTTTTTAAAAAATTTTATTGTAATACAAAAAAAATCTCAAAATGCATTACAATTAAACTAAATAATTGAAGGGGTCAGAAAGTAAAACAAGGAGATAATGTATGCAAAACACTTTGTAACCTAAAGCATCTATAAGTTATTGTTACATACTAAGAACAATGATGCCGTTTTTTTTTTACCCGTAGATATGCTGTAAGCTCCTCACATTGCATCTGACCACCCTTTGAAATACTCATGTTCTTTGAGTGTCCAGGTGATTTGTTATGGAGAAAGAGGGCTCTCCTAATGGCTCCTTTTTGCTTCAGTTTATCTAAAAGAAGTTCAACCTGGAAATCTATGAAAATCAACAAATAAAAGTATTTTTAAAAGAAGTCATCTTATATATAGAAAATTTCTCACTTTAATAATGTATCACATACCTTCCTCTAGATTTCCCAGTAAACAGAACCTTTTTTTCCTTTCAAAGTAAAAATTGCCTTCAAATCCCATGAAAATAATAATATTCTAGTTATGCAACCAATATTCCAAGCTTTAGTGTAAATAAATCTTTAACACTTCATGGATTAATATAGGGATTTTTTAAGACCTCTTGTTTCATCAGTGAAGATAGCTACCAATTCCTCTCCTAAGGCAGATAGGTCCCTTCTCTGCAATTTGTAATCTTTGACAGTTGACTGGGGCCCTAAGAGATTAAGTGGTTTGCTCAAGGTCATAGAGACCATATATGTCAGAGGTGGGACCTAAAACCAGGTCTTCCTGACTCTCTTCTCACTATTCCATGCTGCTCATTTAAAACAATATACCATTCCCCATCCCCAAACCTCTCAAAGTGTTGTAGCAAATTACTTTCTTATATAAGATGGAAAAATATTGGTGACACAATTTGACTGTTCCACATCAAGAAGAACACGACAAACAATGTAAAAGATGCCAAGTCTGTTGACCCAGGCACGCAGAAGAAAGTTCTTGATAGAAGTAACAGAATAAGTTTCAGAACTAAGTCTTCTATCATTAACATTGACAGAACTCCAATTATTATTAACTTTAATAAATATTTGTCTAATGTTACATATACCAAGAAGCTCAAAGCTAGTGGGTTGATTACTAGGTGATAAATTATTCAGCCACAGTATCCTCTTACATTCTTGCAATTTAAGTGAATGAAAATAAATTTTGTTTTGAGAATTTTGGGAGAAGTTACCACTAAAAAAAAAAATCACAAAAAATTATCACTAAGCAGTATGACATACATGTAATATCCCTTTTTCTTCCACATGGACAAAACATTTCCATTTTTCAAAAAGGTAGGTGAAGTGTGTTAAGGTTTGTGGCAAAGCTTGTGAGCCTTGTGAGCCCCCAAGGCACTCTACTCTGGTCAGGGTTTCCAGGGGCCCTTAATACAAAAACAGGTGTTAAAGCAAGAGGGTTTTACAGGAGATGTAATGCACAAAAAAGCCTGTGTGGACCGGTTTCTCTAAATTTTACAAAGAGTTAATTTAGTACTTGTCAATTATAAAATACCCTATGACCAAAATAGTAAAAATAAGTTTTCCCTTGAAGCACAACTTACTCAGCTTCTCCGGAAGCCTCCCTTTGCCATCAGCCTTTAAGCAGAATCTCACGTTAAAGCTGTGGGGAAATGAAAACCATAAATCCTTTCATCCAGTGAAAAGCTTTGATATATTATTTTAAGTGTCTACATCTCATAATTCCAATCCCTAATTTAATTACAAAATTTTCAACAGACATCTTTATACATATCCTGAAATTAATTTTAACAAGTAAAATATAGAATTATAAGTGCTTTCTAACCCAAATTCTTCCTATAGTCAGTTAAGTCCCTTTTTCCTCCCTCATTTTATCCTAAGAAGAAACAGAACAGCTCATTAAAATCCCCTTAATAAAAGCATAGGGAACTCACAAAATGAGTAAATTTCCTAAGGGAAGTTATTGATAACAAAAGCTAGCATTTATATAATGCTTTAAGGTTTGCAAAGCACTTTACAATTATTATCCCCTTATATCCTCACAACAATCCTGGGAGGTAGGTGCTATTATTATCCCTTTTTCACATGTGAGTAACCTAAGGCAGACAGAGGTTAAATGACTTGATCCAGGTTACACAGCTAGTTAATTTATGAGGCTAAACTCATGTCTCCCTAACTCTCAGATCCAGCACTCCACTGACCACCTAGCTGCCCCTGTATTAAAGTCTCAATAATTATTTTAAAGTCAGCTCTTGCCATAGAGAACAATGCCTGTGAGAGCTTTCTTCCTATAGGGCAGGGGTTCTTAATCTTTTTTTTGTCATAGACTCCTTTGGCACTTTGGAGAAGCCTACTGACCTCTTCCCAGAATGATGTTTATAAATGTTAAAAAAAAAATTTGGATTAAAAAGAAAACTAATTACATTGAAATGAAGACATAATTCTTTCCCCATCCAAGATTACAGACCCCTTGAAGTCTCTACATGGACCACAGGTAAAGAACTCCTGCTATCCAGACTTTCAAGAACAGTTGGAAATTAAGGCCTACACATACAGCTGGGCCTAAAAACACCTAGGTAACTAGAAACTGAGATAAAAATGTTCTAAGCTCATTAATCTTTCGAATCTCACTTCCTACCTGCCTCCCTCCCATCATTACTCTGTGTGCCTCTGTGTGTGTGTGTGTGTGTGTGTGTGTGTGTGTGTGTGTGTGTGTGTGTGTGTGTTTTAACCTCATTTACACTTCAGACACTGTTTCCCGTCTCTGCTTCCAATTCCCTTCATGATATTGGCTTTTTCATGCTGCAGTTGTGCTCCCTAACAGTAGAAACAGCTACAAACTGTTCTTCCCTCCCTAAATCAGTTATTTCACTAAGCATCATACCACCAACTCAGCCATAGCCATTGACAGGCCCAGCTGTAGCAACATTACAAAAAGACTGTTCCCATTTAACAAAAGGATGCGTCAGAGGATCTTTTAAATAGCAAGCTCCCCGAGAGCACTTAAATACGTGTTTATAATCATCAGTTACTTGACAGGCTGATAGAGAACACTATGCAGCTTCCTGGGAGTGGAGAGGAAGGCAAAGACACTTCAATGTGTTTGGAGCCAATGCCAACTAAAGATCACCAGGAAAGAACATAAAGAAATTCTGAAATGATAATATAAACCA
Source organism: Phascolarctos cinereus (assembly GCF_003287225.1). Classification (NCBI taxonomy): domain Eukaryota; kingdom Metazoa; phylum Chordata; class Mammalia; order Diprotodontia; family Phascolarctidae; genus Phascolarctos; species Phascolarctos cinereus. The sequence continues at coordinate 198,831,219 of NW_027556098.1, forward strand.
ATGAGGATGATGTGATTCTATCTACAGAAAAAAGTTATTTGCATAGAACTCTTCAGTGACGCTTTTATTCAGTATAATGCAATAGGTTTTTTCCTTAATATTTCTTTTTAATTTAAAATCACCTACCTCTCAATCATTTCTCAATTCATGCCTTGGCTCTCTCCAATTTATATCAGAGGCATCCAAATGTGTGAGGGAAACAAGAAATAATGGGCTTTTGAGGAAAATCTAAGCATTGTGAGAATCAGATGAGACAATAATTGTAAAGTGCTTAGCACAGTGCTTGGCACATAGTAAGCATTATATAAATGTTAGGTAGTATTATTTATTTGAAGGAGTATAAAGAAGCTAAGAAAGGAAGCTTTATCTCCCAAGACATATTAAGTGCTTCTTCAAAGAGATGATTTCAACCCAGGGTATTTAATTATTACTTAGTGTGTTAAGTTGGAAAGGGAAGATCAATAATTCAAATGCACTAAACATTTAGAGGAGCTATACAGAAACAAAAATCAAATTTTATGATTTTATTGCTTGTTCCCTCTATTTCTTTGGTTTGGCCCTGTTATTTCATTAGTGTAAAAAACTCCAAGTATAAAAATGTCATCCACTGATGCAAACTGGCAACTTTTGGGAAACTCTTAGTCTTAAAGAGATTTCCTGGAACACTAAAAGGCTAAGTAAATGGTCCCCAGTAAGATAACTAGCATGTACTGAGCATGGTTGTATATGCCCATAATCTTAGATGCTTGGGAGGCACAGCAGATTTTTCAAGCTCAGAAGTTCTAAACCAAGGTGGGCAGTGGTGATTGAGTATCTACACTAAGTTTGACATCAATACAATGAGCCCCCAGAAGCAAGGGGCCACCAGGTTGCCTGAGAAGACGCAAATCAGCCCAGTTTGGAAACAGATCAAATCAAAGCTTCCATGTCAATCAGGAGGAGGATCAGGTTTATGAGTAGCTTCTGAACCCAGCCTGGGTGGGTTAAACAAGTAAATAAAAAAGCCCATATAGCTATTATGTATCAGAAGTAAAACCTGAACCCAAGTCTTTCTAGCCCCAAACCTGCTTCAATATCAATTATACCATACTGCATCTCTTTCATGCATAACTGGGCAATTTTGAAAAGGTTACTTTTATTCATGAGGTTGTTTAGTCATTCAAGAGCTTTGGTATTGTTTTCTTTGGAGATTATTTTTTTAGTCATAATTTGGAGCTGAAATACAACCCATCCATAAAAAGTGTTTTATATTTACCTTCCCCTATTCTTTCAATTAACTATTTTAACTCATTTACATGCCGACAGAATTAACTATCATGTTAGTGCTTTTTAATAAACAAACATTCTTACCAGGAAACTTTGACATCTGTGCCAGGGAGTGGACAGGTCTTACTATCTTGATTTAGAATAGTGGGGTAAACTTCTAGGCCTGCATTTACAGTGATAACTGGCCTGGCTCTGTGGTGGTGATGGTTGTATTTTAAGAGAAAAAAAAAAAAAGAAAAGATGAATAGGGAGAAACTTTTAAATTTTAGCAGGTTAGATACACAGATACATGTAGATTATATTTGTTAAATGTGCTCAGTTCAGGGTGTCTCATCTCCAAATAGGAGCCAGAGAGCTGGGATATGTAAACATCAATTTTTTCATAATACCCAAAATTAAGATCATCCATCACAAACCAAAGAGACCAAATTTTACAGTCTTAGTGCTGGTTTGCTAAGCATGTATAAACACAGTCCAAAAATGAAGTGTAGTTACTAAGGAATACAAATGGAAAATGTTAGTGGGGCAGGGTAGATATGGAAAAGCTTTTCTGTTGACATCTTAGCACATATGGAATTGATGAAGTACAGATGCATGAAAACTGTCCTAAATTGCAAAAGGAAAAAATATAGTAATAAGACATTAAAAATCATAGTATACAGCAACAGAATAGGAACACAAATGATATGAATACTTAATTTCTCCAGCAGGACTATTTATATTAGAACTACTCGAAATTTATTTCCTTGACTTTTGCAGAACTATTTTTTAATGCTACAGCCAAATACAGAGATAAAAACAGAAAAAAATGTAAACTTTTTGAAAATAAACCAGTGAATGACATTTTTTTAAACAATTTTTACTTTTTTTTAACTTATTATAAACACATCAGATAGACTAACACTTAGCTGCAATGAAATACTGGATGTCAAGTATTAACAATTACTCCCTCAGGGTTAAGTTGAAGTTCATATATTACTTAGTATTTAGTTACAGAATTATCAAATGACTCTGGATCACTTCCTAAAAGAGGCTCTAGAAGCCTTGCTTACCTATATAAAACAGCTCGGTCCACACCAAAAGCACCCACGATTAAATCTAAAAAAGAATAAAACCATGTTATTTATAAATTGTTACTAATTAATAAAAAATAAATTTTCCCTGGCTAGAATTATTATAATTTTAATTTATAGTTCTGGTCAAGCTTATTCACTTCCTATTCCTATATTCTTATAAAATAAGGACTCTGAGATTCTCATAAATTTTTTCCCCCAATGATGAGTCTTAACATTATATCTAAATGGGGAAATGGGGAAAATGTAGAAGAATTAAATAAGTTACTACAAAGTCTAAATCCTGGACTATAGCTTGAATCTCTATTCTAAATAGATAAAAAATGTATTCACATACAGTTTTAATGAGATCCAATAGGGATTAGAAGATGGTAGAGGGGGAAAAAAAGTATAAATACCTGTGGTTTTCACCACATCAAAGACTTTGACCCGAAGGAAAAAATAATCACTTGTATGTATAACCTATTTCTAGGAACAAGTCTCAGCATGAGCTATGTCACACCATATGTGCCTTCACTCTGTGTACAAAAAGGGAAATTAATTTCCAATTCCCTAATTGCCTTTTTTATGATTTTTATGCTTTTTAGCATTCAAATGTCACAACACATGTAATTTTTTAAATTAAGCTAAACAAACACCAAAGAAAATGGCTTTTTTCCATATAATTAGGTGCATGAGAAACAGTTGCATGGCACAATGGATAGATCACTGGACTTGGAGTCAGGAAGATTTGATTCTTCTAAACTTAAATACTTATTAGCTGTGTGACCCTGGGCAAGTCACTTCACCTCTGTCTACCTCAGTTTCCTAATCTATAAAATGTGAACAATAATAGCATTTAAATCCAAAGGTTGGAGTAGGAATCAAATGAGATAATATTTTCAAAAAAAGCACTTTGCAAACTTTAAAAATGTTGTATAAACACTAGCCATAGTAATAATTATGATCATTATAATTATATTGGTTAGCTGTTATTCCTGTTCTCTAAGAGGACCAAAATGACATCACTATCTTGGGGTCAAAGTACAGTGTGTCTAACTGTGGCTGATTAGATGAATATGAGCTTGGAAGCTTCTCCCACAAGTCAGTCACAAATAGTCCCTATTATTATAACCAGAACAAAATGAGAAGATTTTACAAGAAATTTCAGATTTCTTTTCTGTACAGCTTGCTTTTTTTAAAAGCACATAATAAATTCAATCTATGGTTTTCAAAGCCATCCTGCTTGTCTGTGCTTCTCTATGGCCTTCTGATTTTACTTTGCCTTTTTAAAAGAAGATATTTCAATAGTATTACATTATTTTCTTTCTTTTCTGTTTTCATGTGTAATCTACAGGAGGAACATACATTACTAAGCTAAATCTACTCTAAATGTTTAAGTGTAATGAACTCAGAAAATTTTTGCAGAACATTAAGTTCTCCATTTTATATATATATATATGAATGTATGTATGTATGTATGTATGTAGGTATGTGTGTATATTAAAGTCATGTTCTTCTGTTGCAATCCTAGATAGGAAAAATGAAAGTTATATTGTTAATTAGAATTATATATGCATAAGTTCATGTACACAATTCTATTTGACTACATAGTTCCTAGTTATATGGTTTATGTATACATATATAAAGATTTCTATGTAGACATATACATTTATACATGTATATGTGTAAATGTACACATATGTATAAAATAATGTGATCTGCTTTCATAAACATACATTTTTAAGGTTGGAAGTTTTTAGAGAATATTTAGTGCAATCTCCTCACTTTGCAGTTACAGAAACTGAGACCAAGAAAGATGAAAAGATTTGCCCAAAGCCACCTGACTAGTTAGTAACAAACTAAGGCCAGAACCCAGGCATCCTGACTTTCAGGAATTTTTTCATACCCCATCTTTCCTTATTGCCCTTCACCAAAATCATATAGAAATCAGTTAAATATAAGAGCTTGATATTTCATTTTTATTATAAATCAAGATAGTCAACATTGATTCTACAGATGATTTAACATATATGTGTACATTATTTTACCTGGGTATCCATTTTGATCTATATCTGTGGCTCCTTTCAATGAGTACCCAAAGCTTGGTGGCATAGCCCGGGCAGCCCACTGTCCTTCTAGGATTTGAGATGGCACTGAATTTAAGCCTGTGGCTCTTCCATTGTAGATATAAACAATCCCTCGTTTGTCCTCTCCCCCATAGGGGGCAGCAATCGCAACATCTGTGAATAAAAAGGGAAGACTTCAGAAAGCAGGAAAAAGACTTATGGATTTCCATAAATTACTCCAGTAGATGAATGCAACATTAAAGCTTGAGTGCAGCACTGTTTATTCAAAGGCAATGCTTCAATTCAAATTGAAACAAACCAGATCCCTCAGGCATGTTGCTGGTTTCTAAGTAGTAAAGATCAGTCTGGCCCAGAAAAATGTTTCAGCAGGATGTACTTATGGAAACAAGACAGTTCTGTGGCATAGAGATATTTTCCAGCTCTTGTAATATTTGCAATTAATGCCTGACTTTGGCTGTCAGAAACTCTTATCTTTGGAAGCAAGGACGGCAGCAAGAAATGAAGCTGGCACAAGAAACTTCCAAGTTAAAAACTGAACCTAAAACTAAACCCCACAGACAGTGACCCCCAGGAACCTGCCCTGGATATTAGTGTATTCTCTTCCTCAAATTATCATATATTTACTTCCCTCCATAGAATATTAAGTTCTTTGAAGGCAAGAACTGTTTCTATATCCCTTGCATCTAGCACAATGCCTTGCATATAGAAAGTGTTTAATAAATACTTGTTAAATTGCATTGAATTGGACAGGTAGATAAAGAACATGTGTCATCAATATGACAGTTTCTGTGCATTACTCTGATCTTTCCAGTTCAATTTCTGTACAAAATCAAGAAATACACATCTATATTGGCTGCCTTCTGAAGCTTTCCTGGGATCACCATTATGCTTCTTACCTTGGCTTAGAAGGTCTTTTAGCTTGTACACTGTTATATAAATCTGTTAAAGAACTTGAACTCCTGGGCATTCTAACCATGTAACTAATGGTATTCCTGTTTCTTAATTTTATTACAGACCGGATCAACATTAAAATAATGTGGGAGGTTAAGTTTCTTAAGGTAAACAGCATTCCCTAGATATATCTGCCTTATAAAAAGCATAGTTTAAATAACATTGAATATCTGAGTCAAAGGGGAGTCACAGAGCTATGTTTAGATTAGTCATGTAATTAAAAACTAAATTAAAATACATACCTTAAAGCCTGCCCACAAAACTGTGATGTATTTAGGATTTCATCACATTTAATAGTATCTTCTTTCACATTTATAATAGCAATTCACAGTCAAGACCTCAGCATATTGCTAAAATTTTATCAGTTATAGAAAAAAAAGCAAAACCAGCCTATTATTCTTGCAGAAGTCATAGAACAGTCAAGTAGATTAAAGAAGGAGGAGGATTATACATTCCAGATGATTTCAAATGAAAAAGAAAACTTCAAAAGTTGCCTGGATTTTGAGGGGATTTCTAACCATCTTAATATGAAAGGTAGTAGGAAGATATTCCATTTGAAGCAATTTGTACTATGAATTTAACATTAAAAAATGTCATAATGGATTAGACCAATTAAGGGATATTCTGGGAGACCATGATTCTTCTGGATAATATTAACTTCCAAAGGTTAGGACTATGCTTCATATATACTACCTTTTATCAACATCCACTTTTGGAGCTATCATCCATTATAAAATCTAAAGCTTCACTGAATCTATTTATGTTTCTTTCTAATAACAAGTTTATTAGCTATTAACCCAAACAAGTACTTACCTCATTTGTCTAACAAATGCCTCTTTGAAGCTTCAGTAATAACCATACCCTTAAAATTGTTGTCATATATGCAGGAAGGTGATAAAGATAACTGGATATCTGGGGCAGCTAGGTGGCACAGTGGACAGAGCTCCGGCCTTGGAGTCAGGAGGACCTGAGTTCAAATTCGGCCTCAGACACTTGACACTAGCTGTGTGATCCTGGGTAAGTCACTTAACCCTGATTGCCTCACCAAAAAGAAAAAAAAAGGTAACTGGATATCAAATTTTGATAGATTCTAGCATTTGCAATTAGGTAAACAAAAGTTCATATCTACCCTATTATAATTTTATACATATTTATCATATCTTTCTTTTTTTCTAATCTTGAATAGTAATACTGTTGCTGCTACTGTTAAGGCTCTCCTCACAAAAGAAACTCATCTACCTCCTTCATCCCTTTCTTAGGAATTTTGACTACAACTGCACACTATATTCTCAGACATAGACGTTATGCTTTTGTACAAAGGTAGGAGACTGTCTCCTGCTTTGTTTCTAGTGTCCTTCCTTAATATCCAAACCCCATATTTATGACCTGTTTAGCAATGGTAGATTGGTCTGATGTCTCCAAGTACCAACCTGTGTCTTGTCCTTGATACATATGAAAAGTTCATAGTCCATCATTTGATAAATTCAGCTTGGATAATTTTCTCTAAAGGTGTTAAGGGAATATAATCCCTAAAGTCACTCTTTTATTACAAGACTTCTAAATGCCAAACTTTCATGGTACTGAAATCTTTGACATTATATTTTAGGAAACAAAATTTATGTCTGAATAGCTTTTCCCAGTTACTAATTTATTAGGATGGTTTTAGATATTAAATATCAAATAAACAACTTTCCATCAAGATGTGACACAAGTGTAGGAGGGAAAGGAAGTGCTTGAACTACATGGAGTGATTGTAGTCTTGGCCTCTTCAGGTTTTAAAATGCAATAGTTTGTGGATTTTTTTTTCTGGACATCAATAGATTACAGGAAGGACTCGACAGATTGATTTGTCATTAGGTTGCTATACAAATCTTCCACTGTCACTATTTTGTTAAGAAAAAAAGCTCACTCCCTCACCTTTACTCCTTTATGAACTGAGAGATATCCTTGAAATACTCTAAAGCAGAATATTTGGGATTTTTGTCTGGTTTGTTGCTTTTTGTTTTTAAAGTTAACAGTTTCTTACACATTGTCTCATCCTTGATGTAGGGACAAAAATGCTGTTAATGTGTCCAATGCAATTCAATTCAGCAAACATTTATAAAGTGCCTATTAGGTATAAAGAAATATGGTAGGTACTTGGGATATAAAAAATTAAAGTGTTCGTGACCTCAAGGAGCTTACATTCCACTGGATGTAGTCCAACGTCTAGGGTGAAATGCTGTTCTGTTTACTGTTGTTCAATCATTTCCGGTGTGTCTGACCCTTAGTAACACCATTTGGGGTTTTCTTGGCAAAGAAACTGGAGTGATTTGCCGTTTTCTTCTCCAGTGGATCCAGTAGATCTATTCTGTCAGGCCATCAGAGATTAAGTGACTTGACCAGGGTCCCATAGCTAGAAAGTGTCTGAAGCTGGATTTGAACTCAGGTCTTCCTAACTCCAGGCCCAGTGCTCTATCCACTAAGCCACCAGCTGCCTCCAACTATTGACACATTTTCTGCATGAGGGAAATCAAAGAATTCTGCCACATATTTTTGCTGAAGAGAAGAATTAAGAGAGATATGAAACATTTTTAAGTATTTAAAGAGCTGTCACATGGAGAAGAGAGTAAACTTGTTCTGTTTGTTCCAGAGAAGAGAGCTAAGAGCAATGAGTGGAAGTTACAGAGAAAGATTTTGGCTTTATGTCAGGGAAATGATCATAGGATCATATACTTAGAGCTGGAAATGACTTCAGAGATAATTCAATCCAACTTCCTCATTTTAAAGATGAGCAGAATGAGGTGCAGGGATATTGAGTGACTTGTTAGGGGTCACACAAATTGCGTCTAAGGCAGGACTTGAACTCATTTCTTCCCTACTTTAAATCCAGTACCCTATATATTTTGTCACTTATTTGCTTAAAATTAGAGCTATCCAAAAGTGGAATGGACTCCCATAATAAATGATGGATTTCCCTTGCCCAGGCAATTTTACATTTTCTGCTAACTCAGCACAAGAGGGCACTATAGCTTAGCAGAATATATAGTCTGTTCTTTTCACAAAGGACATTGATAATAGCAGCATTAAGACCAACAAGAAGTCCCACAAACTACAGTATAGAGTATATGTCTATGGGTAGCAACAATAATGATGTTACCAATGAATTAATCTGATAATACATTCCTAAAAACAAAAAAGACAATTCAGTAGAGACTGATTTTTTTTTAAAGTGGATAACTTACAAGAAGGAAGTAGTAAGTTTTTGTCTAATATAATATATTATTCATTGAAGCTGAACCCTTTCTTTGGAAAGAAAATTGTTATCATCAACTACAATATATAAGATCTCCATGACTTTATGGCTGAGCATGGCAAGTCAACAGCCAACTGTTAATGAAATTGTGTCTTACCATTGAAGCCATCCTGGTCAAGATCTCCCAGAGGGGCAATAGCACTACCAAATCTGGCAAAGATCTCAAAGCCATTCAGCTTTACGATCTGAAAACCTCCTGAAGCTTGCTGCAGGCATATGGAGACCTGACCCACTTCCTGAAGTTTGCCATCAGACCCACGATCCATGAAGAGAGGAGCTCCAATAAACACATCTGCATAACTGTAAAGAAAAGTCTTTCAACATTCATATAGTCTTGCGTATACCTATCAATAACAATTTTCTACTTGTCACTAACTTATCTCTCATTTTTGCATCCCTCATAACTATGCAGACACATGAAGTGCTCTCTAGGGTGATCATTTCCGCTTCGTGTCTACCTTCAAGTTTGTGTAGCATCTGCACACTATTTGTACCATGAGTTCATTCCTTGATACTAGAAAGATTAACAGAAAGCAAAAGATCTGTCTCCAATTAGGATTACAAATTATGTGACCATATTAAACATTTTTAAGATGAACTGTGTTTTACAGAACTGCATGAGAGAAAAGTATATCCAGAAACAGAAGAGGGAAAAAAAATTACTCTAAGCCAGTTATTTAGACTTAGTAAAGCTATTCATAAACAATGAGAGAAACTGTTTCAGGAAACTTTTTTTTTAATAAAAACTTACTTATCCCCATTAATGTCAGTGGCAGCTACAGAAAATCCAAAATATGCAGCCATCTGGATAACAAGATGAAAATGATATGTTAAAATTCCATCTAACTGGTTTATAGATGCCATTTTTGTCTTTTATTTTTCAAACAGAATAAAATGTTTTCACATGTCTTCAAATTTTCAAAATTTTTATGTTCCCCCTCCATTATTATCATCCTTTAAAAAAAACCAACAATTTGGTAACAAGGTACATATTTGCTGTCGTTAAGTCTGTGACAGTAAGAACATGAGAATCCTAAATAAACATCATTCAAATGACTCTGAGGTTCTGCCATTTGTCCCAAGGTTTTATCACCCAGAACTGCCATTTAACTACATCAATGGTGGATTTCCTTCCTGTCTTGCATTCTTTCCCATTACTCTGAAACTCACACACATTTCTTTTCTAGTTGAATTCCCGAAGCTGACATTTCTCATATAGAAAATAAACTCACATTAAAAATTGGCAATTGCTACTTGCTGGAAAATTTAAAAATGAATAAAAAGGGATTTTTTAATTGCTAATTTTAAATAAATTGTCTTTTTAAGAGAGGTGGAAATTTTGTTCCTCCTTACCTATCACTTTGCTAGTTTATTTTATGGTTATAATACACTAGATTCACTCTTTTATCCAGTGACATTCTCCCCCAAATCCACAGAAGGGGGATTTGTATATTAATGGATATTAATTCCAAATCCCATTTAGATTGCTATAAAGCTAATATCAACAGTATTTAATACAATGGCATTCTCAGTAGGCAAAAATGTATTTCTCTAATCTAAAAATTATTATTGTTTTAATAATTAATAATGTAATGCTATTGATTACTTTTTCCTATACATTCTCTTTAGGATTTTGTGATACCGCTCTATCTTAGCTCTCCTTCTCCTACCTGTCTCAACTCTCCTTCACAGTCTCTTTATCAATGTCATGTCTATTAATTGTATGTATTACCCAAGACTCTGTCCTGGGCCCTTTCTTCTTTTATACATGTGTTACCTCTTTTGGTGAGTTCATCAGCTTATACAAGTTGAATTATCATCTCTATGCAAATGATTCTTATATCTATATACAGCATTAGTTTCCCTCCTATGGTTCTAACTAGGTAGAGGGAAGCAAATAAGTAATTATTATTGTTAGTATTATTTATTATGATGATAGCTTACCTTTATATAGTGCTTTTTATAGCACTATACAAGGCACTGTGCTAAGCACTTTATGAATATTATCTCATTTGATTTTCACAACAACTTTGGTAGGTAGGTGCTATTATTACCCTCATTTTACAAATGAGAAAACTGAGGCAAATAAAGGTTAAGTGACTTGACCAAGGGTACACAGTGTCTGAGGTCAGATTTTAACTCAAGACTTCCTGATTCCAGATCCAGCACTTTATCCACTGTGTCACTTAGCTGCCTATATATTGGACATTTCATGATGGGTAGGCACCTCAAATTCAACATGTCCAAAACATAACTATCCCTCCCTTTCCCCAAACTCCCTCTCCTGAATTTCCCTATTACTATCAAGAGCACCACCACTCTAGCAGTCACTCAGGCTCATAAACCTCAGCGTCATCTTTGACTACTCATTCTCAAATGCCCAACATATCTAAACAGTTGCCAACTTTTGCAATTTCCACCTTCACGATATCACATATGCATGTCCCCTTTTCTCTACTCAGATAGCCACCCCTCTAGTTCAGACCTTTATCACCTCTCACCTAGAACACTACAAGGACCTTTTTATTAGTCTCCCTGATTCACTTCTCTTTTCATGTCAATCTATCCTCAAATAAGCTGCAAATGATTTTCCTAAAGCTTAGTTCGTCCTACCCTACTCAATAAACTCCAGTGGCTCCTTACTTATTGCAGCATCAAATACAAAATACATTGTTTGTACTTCATGCTCTTTACAACTTAGTGCTTTCCTAACTTTCCAGTCTTCATACACTTTACTCTCTTCCACACACTCTATAATACTGTCATTCTGAACCATTGGCTGTTTTCCACATATAATACTCGGTTTTTCATCTCCAATCTCTTATCTCTGTACGGGATTTCCCCTAGTGACGAAATTCTCTGCCTCCTCACCCCTATCTCTGAGAATCTGGGGCTTCCTTCAAAATTCAGATCACACACCTGCCTTCTGCAGGAGGTCCTACTCTAAGGTTCCCTTCCATCTACTGTGCATGTATTTTTTTATTTACCCTAATAAGTTACATGTTTTCTCCCTCATTAAAATTTAAGCTCCTTGAGGTCATGAAACATTTTTGCCTTTCTTTATAATCTCAGTGTTTAAACAGTGTTGAGCACATAGTAAGTACTTAATGCTTGATTCTTTCATAAATGTTAAAGGATTTATTTTTAAATTATTTGAATACGTATTGATTAAACTCTATTTTATTATTTTGCTATTCTTTTCTTTAAAAGCTATTTAATTGGCTAATTCTAAAATGTATATAATACAGACTGTCTCAAAATGTCTTATATAGGAGGGGAAATTTGGTACTTTAAATTTTCTTTTGATTGAAGTAAAAAGCTTTGTTTTGAACAACAGACAAAACAAAGTTTATACGTATTACCAATGTGCAAATATGGACATACCATGGTGTTCTAAGTAAAAGATAGCCATCAAGACTCAAAAACTTTGCTACATAACAAATCAAGAAAAGAATGATATTTTCCTACCACAGTTTCAAAAGGATCTCCTTAAACTAATTATTCTGATATTAAAAATAAAAGGCCTTAACTGCCAAATTAAGAATATTATACATTCATTATAAAAGTTAGAAACATACATTTTTTAAAACATACATCATATTTTTATATGTATGTCTGACTATAATATATCTATTATGTACATATGCATATATAATTTGCAGTTTATTAAATTAATATATATTAAATATGAAGCAATTTAAGAGGCTTACCTGTTCTCCAGTAAAATTATACAAAGAAGACATATTTTTTCCATCATAAATATAAACCTGTTTAGGATAAATGAAATTTTATGAAAATATGGTAAAATATGAGATGATCTAACTTCTATAAAGGACTTTAATTTTCCTACCATTCCCAATGTCCTTGCAGCTCTCGGGACTCCAGAAACAAAGTCTGAAAAAACACAGTGACTTTAATTACTAAGATGAGTATAACTAAGCTTATGGTTAGTAGGAATCTGCATACTAGGAGATATTTCATTTTGTTTTTTTTTAATAACAGAAACAAAAAACTAAAACTGATGTGTTGATTTCTGGCTGTGGCTAAGGATTCATGTTCAAAGTAACACTAAGTTATTAGTGAAGCCCGTAACCAAATCTTTCTAAAACTCTAGAAAATAACCAGTGTATACTTCAGAGGATATACTTCTGTCCTCATAAGATCTAACTGAAGAGACAACATGGAAAATAAAACGCATAAGAATAACACAAAGAATATGTACTTGGGTATAAAATAATAAAGAGAAAATTGAGTAGAGAAATGCAGAGCAGACAGTATTCCAAATTAGATGGAGTTAATAATTCAAGACATTGCAGAATAAGTGTGAAGGAAAATTGATGGGGATTAGAAGGCAAAATTTAGGGGAAAGAAAAGGGTATTACAAATGAGGGAAGTGATATATATATATAAGGGGGGGGGAGGAAATTACTAAATTGTTCAGTAATGTTAAGAAAGTTAGCCTACAAGAGAGGAATGTAGGAGAAAAGTCAATACAATGGCTAACATTATGGAAAGGCCCAACATAGCTAGTTGATTCAACTGTAAGGCTGCAGATAGCAGTGAAGCTTTGGTATATGAGAGGAGTAGCTGCCATGCAGGAAAGTGTTGCCAGTTGTATTTAAGAAGGAGGAAGCTAGAAAACTTTCACTAGGTTGGCAAACCTTCCATCTTATAAGCAGTTTATATAGTTTTAGAGTGAAAGTATGACCCACATAAATTGCAGCGGCTCGTTATTTGGATTTTTCCAAGAGAAGAAACTTCTCTGAACTAGATGTATGTTCATGTTGATTCCTGAATTCTATCATCTGAAAGAAAACAGGGGAGAACATATCTACCTGTGTCTTCCCCAAGTGTTTGATATCATGTAGCAGGGAATACTGCCATTCCTACTTGGCAAAGGATGTCTGTTCTTAGTCTATAATAAGAAGGCCTTTCAGATTCATTTTTGGACAGCACTTGTTTGGAAATAGTACCCACCACTCAAAGAGCGTGTTTTGAGAGTCTAAACATAAAAATAAGTTTTGTTTTCTTTTTTTTGGGGGGGGAAGGGGGTGGTGAACATGTTTCTATCTGTTTGGATATAAGATTGCTAATAATGCTTGAAATGTTAAGCAAAGCAGTTTATATTTAAGGTGTGGACAATGGGTGCCACTGTAAATTCCTAAGGAGAGCCTCAGAGTAAGTGATAGCATTAATCCTATATTACTTGAGCCTACAAAGGAATGAGAATTATAGTTTTGAGGAAGCACTAGAGAAAAACAAACCTAGACTACATTTTAAAAGGTCTAGAACAGGCCTGCACAATGTGCACCCCACCAAAGGATTTCTTCTACATACAAAGGATGTTTTTTCCTGCCTGAAATCCTTTGGAGTGGGCCTTAAGCAGCTCGTGGGCCACAGATTGAGCAGGCCTGGTCTAGAATTATCCTTAATATACTAAAATGTACATTTTTGCATTGTTTTATTCCATAATCATGATATTTCTAAACCTATTTTCACCACTGCAATCTCTAGCCATCACATGCTCTGAATACTTAAAAACTTTAACCATGTTTATTTTATATTATTTTATTTGGCTTTTTGGTGAGGCAATCAAGGTTAAGTGACTTGCCCACGATCACACAGCTAGTAAGTGTCAAGTGTCTAAGGCCAATTTGAATTCAGGTCTTCCTGACTCCAAGGCCAGAGCTCTATCCACTGCACCACCTAGCTTCCCCCCTACTCCATGTTTGTTTGTTTAAGAAAAAATATCATACCTTCTATACCATCATCATTGAAGTCCCCAACAGCCACGGAGTAGCCTGCACAGAAAACCAAAAGTAACAAACTATAAGATTTTCTTAGACTCTGATACAACTTTTAAAAATTCTATAATTCTACTGATAATTTAAATTATAATTATGATCAGAGTAGCAAAATGTACATATTTGATATATATGTATAAGAAAAAAGATTTTGTTTGGGTTTTTTTTGGGAGGGTGGGGATTTGGCTACGCAATAGGGTTAAGTGACTTGCCAAGGTTCACACATTTAGAAAGTTTTATGGGTCTCAGGCCGAATTTGAACTCAGTTCCTCCTGACTCCAAGGCCAGTGCTTTATCTACTGCACCATCTAGCTGCCCCTAGAAACAAGATTTTAAATAAGAGCAATTGCACTAAATACTTCAATAGGATGCATCCATTAGAACAATATATTGATGGGCTACCTTAATTTTATTTATATAGCTTAAGCTGCAAGCAAGACCAAATTTGCAATCACTGATCCTGACAGAGGAAAGGGAATCATTGAGCTAATAAGCCAGATTTTCTCTGCCTAGTAAATTATTGTTTTTACCTTTTCATGTTCATATGTAGCTTTTTAAGGAATGTTAATTATGAGGGGTAATCAGATTCTATGTGTATGCTCCACCTCAAAATAAAAAATTCTCTAATTTTTCAAGGGGAAAATATCTTAATCAAAGTAAAGAAGAGGAGAATACTGACTTTGCATAGAATGAAGACACTTGAATTCATTTTTAGTATAAAGATGTAATTTGCTGAAATGTACCAAGGGCCATAAAGGCCATGACGTATGATGTATCCCATACAGTGTTTACAAAATTCATACTGCATGTCATTTCTAAACATTCCAAGATTTCATACAGAAAAACAAAGCAAAATTCAGTCCTCTTCTTATTACATAGCGCCTGGCACTAAGCACTTACTAAATGTCTACTCTCATTGATTGCTTGGTTAATATTTTAAATAATAATAGCTAGCAATTGCAAAGCGCTAGAAGATTTGCAAAGCACTCTACAAAATTATCTCATTTAATCCTCACAACAACCCTGGAAAGTAGGTGTAATTATTTTCCTATTTCACAGAAGAAGAAATGGAGGCAGACAAAAGGTTAAACGCCTTAACTAAGGGTCATATGGCCTCTAAGTGTTTGAAGTTAAATTTGAATTCAGGCTTTCCTGATTCCAGGTCCAATGCTCTATTCACTGTACCACTCAGTGGCCTCTGTTACTGTTTTTTAAGAATTTGTCTCTACCAAAGGGCATTAGCTACTTAAAAAGGATAAATCTGCTCCAGTCTCATCAGCACTCTAAAAAATACACACACACACACACACACACACACCAGAAAAAATAAAGGCCTCTTTAAGCCAGTGGCAAATTATCATTTTTATTTTATTTCATAAGTACTATAAGTATTTATTTCATAATTATTACTGTTACTTATAATACTTATTTCATAAGTATCATGTATATTTCATATTTTGTGATGTAGTTTCTGCTCTGTTATTATACCAAAATTAAGTTAATAGAATTGAAAAAACAAATTTAAGCCAATATAATTTGAAAACCTGAGATGAAGATAATATCTACAATATCAATACATTGATTAAAAGAAATCTGATGAAAAAGAAGCAGTTCATATTTATGTCATGCTTTTCAAAATATTTCCTAATAACTGAGGTAGACAGTGAAAATATTATTGATTCTTTTTGTATAGATGGAGAAGCTGAGTTCAGAGAGATCAAAAGATGTGTCCAAGGTCACACAACTCTGATTCAAACCCAGGACATCCAACTCTACACCAAATGTTCTTTCTTAAGTTCTTCAGTGCTCAAAAAAATTTTTTTTCACAAATATGTTCATGGTAATAGCAAGTCATATTTATGTCGTATCCAAAAGTCATAAAGTAATTATACATAGAACAAGTAATGCCATCACCCTGGCTCCGATACTTACGGTTTCCTTAACCATAAAATAAGGGGAGGGTTTAATTAGATGATCACTAAGGTTCGTTCCAGATCTAGATCCTATGATTCCCATTTTATAAAATGAGAAAACTGGAATTCAGACAACGTAAGTGAATTAAAGCGCAGAGCAGCATCTTATTGTACAGAAGGCACTGGAATTGAAGCCACGTAAGATGCCAGTTAAAATCCCACCTCAGACACTAGCTATTTGATCCTAATTAAGCAACTTAATCTTTCTGTGCCTCAGTTTCCTCATTTGTAAAGGTGTGGAAGTTAGACTTGATGGCATATAAAGTCCCTCCTAGGTCTAAATCTAGGTTCTCATGATTTGCCCGTGGCCAAACAGCTAGTGTCACTTTTAGAATTTAAATTCAGTTATCTCCTCTCTCCAAGTCCAAGGCTCTTTCTATTTTGCCATGCTATTTCTCAATTCAACAGCAAAAAAAAAATGAACATTTTATACAACATTAATAAACTACCTAGAAAAGAGTGAGGTGTTTTTTTTCTTCTTCTTCAAAGGATTCTATTTGGTAGGTAAACAACTTATGAATAAACAAGAGATAGAGAGCAAAGTTAGCTGTAAAATGGGAAATTTAGATTGCATTAAATTAAAAAGGTTTTGTGCAAATAAAACAAATGTAACCAAGATCGGAAGGAAAGCAGAAAACTGCCAAAAAATTTATAGATAGTTTCTCAGATAAAGATCTCTTATCTAAAATATATAAAGAACTTTGTCAAACTTATAAGAATATGAGTCATTTCCCAAATGATAAATAGTTAAAGGATACAAATAGGCAGTTTGCAATGAAAAAATCAAAACAATTTATAATCATATGAAAAAAATGCTCTAAACCATTATTGATTAGAGAAATGTGGATTAAAACAACTTGACATATCATTTTACACCTACCAGATTGGCTAAAATGATTGAAAGGGGAAAAGATAATGTTGTAGGGGATTTTGAAAAATTGGGACACTAATTCATTTTTGGTGGACTTGTTAACTGATTCAACCATTTTAGAGAGCAATCTGCGATTACATCCAAACTGTTATTAAACTACTTACACCCATTGACCCAGCAATACCACTACTAGGTCTCTTTTCCAAAGATGATTTAGGGAAAAAAGAAAAAGAGCCCATATGTTCCAAAATGTTTATAGTGGCCCTTTTTGTGGTGGCAAAGAATTGGCATTTGAGGGGATGCCCATCAATTGGGGAATGGTTGAACAAGTTGTGGTATATAATTGTGATGGAATACAATTGTGCTATAAGAAATGATGAGCTCAATAGTCTTATAAAAACATGGAAAGACTTGCATGAAATAATGAAGAGTGAAAAGAGCAGAACCAAGAGAATATTGTATACAGTAACAGCAATATTGTTTTAAGAACAACTTCGAGCAAATAAGTTATTCTATTATAAATACTCAAATTAACCATAAAGGACATAGGAAGAAAGATGCTGTCTGCATCCAGAGAAAGAACTGATGAATAAAAGTATGTATAGAATAGTTTTACATACACATACATATTTTATATATATGTAAACATACACCCATTTGTATCTAATGGTGGCTATCTGGGCGGGGAAGAAAAATAAACAAGAAAAGGAAAAAAAATTTACATGATTACTTGTACATTTAAAAGGAATAGCAAGTTGTACAAAGTAGATTTGCAGTTTCATGTGCAATCATCTTTTTTATTATACTGTTATTAAAATGCTTGTTTTATTCCACAAATTAAAAATAAAATTTTAAAAATAGGATTACATATTTTGAATACCTACCTAGGTAGCTGTCATCAAAAACAGCCTGAGCTGTCCGAGTTGCTAATTGGTTATTATATTTGATGCTGTATACACGGGGGTCATATTTAGACACAATTTCTGCCACTTGATCAGAAATGAGCTGACCTAAAAAAATAAAAAGAATGTTGTGACTTTCCAGTAGAGTTTCTCTTATGAACCTTTTTTAAAAAAAAAAAGATTAACTCTTTGTTTTGTTTTCTTTTTTTTCCTAATGTCATCATTGGATGTTAGTTGGTAATACTACTTGGAATGCTTAAGCAAGAATCCAACTATTCAACTCCTCAGTCACACATGTGAAAAACAAACTAGAAGTCTGAAGACAGGTTTAATGAGATCTCTTCACTCATTCACAATTATTTCTTATTCTACCTATCAATTGCTAAGCAGCTCCATGAAGATAAATTAGGCATTTAATGAAGTACATGGACTAGTTCAGCTTCAGAATGACACTAGCATTTAAGAAAAGGGACCTGGAATTCTTCAGGCTATTCCTCTAACACTTCAAGCAAGACCTTAAAAAAAATAAAAGCCTAGGATTTTTTTTCTTGTTGTTATTGTTGTTGTTGTTGTGTGGGAGAGAAGTTTCCATGATGCCAACCAATTCAAATAAGTTCTTTCACTAACTGATTTTATTTTGGGCAGTGTGGTCACATACACAGCCTCAAAATGTAGTGGAAAACATTAATTTTCTTGTCTGTACAGCTCTGGCTCTAAGTCAGTCCATGGGATACCCAAGTTAAGTCCATATGACTACAGACAAATGAGACCAGACAGAAAAAAAAATAGGTTAGATTCACCATAGAGTTAGAACCTAGAAACACTAGTAGTTTCTCCATTTGTTCAATGGTAAAGGCAGAGCTCTATTCTGAATTCTGAAGATTAAATTTTTTGTGTTTATCTAATTTGCTTGTCAGGTAGCCATAACATATAACACAGACAAAACAATGAGGATAAAGACAGTAAACATTATCTTTATCAACATTTTCATTTATTACCATTTTATCATCCCATCTTCCACAGCAAGCCTTTCCCAAACTCTCTTAATTCTAGTGACTTCCATCTGTTAATGATTTCCTTTCTATCCTGTATATACCTTGTTTCTGCTTATTTGTTTGCTTGTTATCTCCTCCATTAGGACGTGAGCTCCTTGAGGGCAGGAACTGTCTTTTGGATTTTTTTTTCATCTGTAGCATTTAGCACAGTGCCTAGCACATGGTAGGCACTTAGTAAATGTTTACTGAATGATTTTCATAGCAGAACTCAAATCTTAATATTCTTGTGTATTTTACTACCATGTCTAGAATTAATTCTGTTCATTTTTTTTTTTGAAGCACCAGTGACTTTCTTTTGACTAAAGTATTCTCTCATTCACGGAGTTAGTCATTGCAATTATTATTAAATTCTAGCCTCCATGTTATTCACACTGCTGTTGCTAACAATAATAAAAACTTCACTGAACATTACGTCAACAGTTGAGAAATCTTTTTAGAGACCTTAGCATAGTTCAAATTTATAGTGTGCAGAAATACATCAACAAACACCACTCAAATAAATATTCACATTTTATTTACAAAATTTCAAATGCAATAACTCATCTAAGTTAATTTTTTAAATATATCACCAGTCATGTCACAAAAAGAGAAGGGTTAATAAATAACTCTGATGCTCAAAATCTATCTTCCTGACAGTGTTTTGGCTCACAGACATACCCATGTGATGTTTCCTCGTCTCCCACAGCATGCCAGTCTGTTCATGTAGGCAGGCAGTCAGTGGGGGTGGGGAAGGAGGGCAGAAAGGGAATGAATTTTTTTAAATCCCATGTAGAAAGCTCAGAGATTTAGCACATTCCATTACTCTGTTTTCAAAACTGTCAAATTTTTAGTTCTGTATTTCAGTAAATTGTTTCATTTTCCCTTTAGATGAAATATAAAGAATTCATAAAAATTCAAATCAAAATATGCTAGTGCAGCTGATGTTCTCTACTAACATCCTCCTATTCCCTGATTTGCATTTTTCAGTCTCTTTATTCCCCATCCAACTTCCTTATCCTTTTTTCCTTATTTATTCCATATTTTCCTCTTCTTCAATTAATCTATTCTTTATTCCCCTTTACCTATAGAAAGTCTGAACTTTCAGTTGTCACTAGAACAAATCTATTTACGCTAATAAAAAAAAGGAGGGTAGGGGTGGGATGTGGAACAGGGTATTACTTATGGATTAAACAATTAAAAATTGCACTCTGGGGAATCCTTCCAGAAGAATTAGAAGCAGCTTCTACTTGCAACTCACTTCTCAACACAAATGTGAAGACACTATTTGGAAATCTCAAAGCTATTTTCCTGGAAAAATTCAATTCCATTCAAGGGCTGAAAAACAGTCATTAGCTCTAAATACAGAAAGAACAGCCTCTCTGGTCCTCCAATGACCAAGAGAAGAAAGCAAGGAAAAGGGAACACTGGATGGACAGATTGATGCATGCATACATTTCTACGCATATATGTATATTCTTTTCTAATAAATTCCTTATCTTAAAAAATTGTTCATGTTATTGATTTGTTTAGAGGGATGTACTGAAGCCAGCTCTAAAATTTTCAGTGTGAACATTTATACCCCTAAAGTCAACAAATGCTACAAATCAGGCCTTGATTAGCTGTTTTGTTGATTGTCTAAACTTAAGAAAGTAATGGAGAAAGTGCTAATAATAGAGACTGAATTTAAAAGCCTGCCTGGCATTTTCTAGAAAGCTTGTTGGTAAACATTTAACTGCACACCCTTGGCTAAATTCTACCACAAACAAGAATACCTCAAGGTTAATGACCTGAGAATCTGTTTCAGATATCTTGAGTTTTAATTTCTTAGATCTACAATCTAACAATATACGCCTTTTACCTAAAGGTCATCTCTGTTTAGTTTGAACAGTCTGATCTCAACAATTGCAAGCTATGCGAAGAAAAAGGATCTAATACTTTATAGCCACACGAAGGCACTAAGAATTACACAAAACCAGAATGCTGCCAACAACCCCTAGTTTCTATAAAGAAATGTTTGCTCTTTGTCTAGCGTATAAATTATCTCTATAATTCACTCTTTCCCAAAGACTCAGGCAAAGAAAGTCTAGATAACTTAAAAAAAAAGACATCTTAATATGACCAAAATCCAGAATCTGGATAATTTTCTGTTATGACAGTTTCTGACTCTACCAAATGCTGACAAAACTCAGATATTAATGTCCCCATGAACTATACAGGATCCTGATTTTTATAAGCAGAAGACAAAAAAGGCAAAAAGAAATTAAATATTTAAAAACTACATGGAAAATGAAGTTAGAAAAGAAGTTACCTATTAATTTCATTTTTTTTAACCATTCATTTATACAGATTCTATTTCCATTCTGTTTCATAGCCAATGGTAAAAGCTATGGATTGCTTAAATAGTATTTTTTTAAAAAAACCATACAGACCCATCTGTTTAAGGAATGACTAAAAAGACTTTGGTAATTAATATAATGGAATAGGGCAGCTCTGTAAAAAACAATGAATAGAAAGAATTCCAAAAAGGTATGGGAAAACTCATGTGAACTGATACAAAGTAAAATAAGGAGTACCAGGAAAATAATGACTGTAACATAATATAAGTAAAAAGAACAACCACAGCAGAAAAGGTAAGTGAACACTGTGTAATTAAAGTAACCTAGAGTGGCCCCACAGAAAAGACTTAAAAAAGCACCTCCCTCCCTTCTTTGCAAAGGTGTGTGGGCTATGAGTGTAGAACATTACATATACCTCCAGACTCAGTTGATATGTTGGTTAGTTTTGTTGAACAGTTCCCCCACACCCTTTTTTATTCTTCCTATTCTTTGTGACAGGAAATAGCTCAGTGGGTAGGAGAAGGAGTGGGGTAATATTCATATATAAAGGTGATATAAATATAAAAAATATGAATGATAATTTTAAGAGACCATCTAGGGTAGTTCAAGAAAGCGGATACCTCTCCTGTATGTTCTCTCTTTCCCAGTGAATGCCACACTTGATTTTGATTAGTAAATAAAATTTTCATTCAAAAGATCTATTACTTTTATTTAAAATATTTTAAACCCAAAATTCAGAATCACAAATTGAATATGCATCTAAGCACATAGCAACAACATTTAGCTTAAATGGCTTTTAAGAAGCTAATTTTTAATCTTTGAGCAGCCATATAGTAGTACCATATTTATTCACTTAGTTATAACACATGTAGCAACTATACAAAGAACACATATCATAAACTCTCTCAAATTACATGTATCACCTTTTCCATTTTTCAAAAATTGGTAAAGGAATAGTGTTGAGTCACAAAAACAATATTTCTCAATTCTTCTCATATTTAATTTGGAAACATATTTTTGAGACAAAATAAGTTAGCAAAAGTTAATATCAGGTATTAAACAATGTGATTAACCTACCTTGCCAATAAAAACTGCCAGGACCTCCCAGAAGTACTCTGTCTGCCTGGGGGGGGGGGAAGGAATGATGTAGAAAAAAATTCTTTTAAAAAGATATAAATTTTAAATTAACAAAATTAATAAATATTGGATAAATTAAAGTAACTTTAAAATTAAAATTCATTCTACTTTCAGGTTGGGTAACTGTCATCTTTACTGAAACATATTTTAAAAACAAAAAGGAGGGGCAACTAGATGGCACAGGAGATAAAGCACCGGCCCTGGATTCAGGAGAACCTGAGTTTAAATCCGGCCTCAGACACATAACACTTACTAGCTATGTGACCCTAGGCGAATCACTTAACCCCCATTGCCCAACCAAAAAACAAAAAAAGATATTTAAAAAAAGGAAAGTAAAATATATATTCTCTTAACTCAACATTATCTACCTATTACTTTTTCCACTACATCAAGGATGGCATATCAGTGTACATGTTGATATAAATATGGATCCTCTTACCTTGACTGTATCTGCTAATCTAACTTGGGGGTTTTCTGTTATTATACTTTGATTATCAAAGTTTGTGACTACATAGGCAAATTTCACATCCTGATGACTACCAAAGGAACTTCATGCTTCACTGGAGGGAAATTCTTTTTGGTACCTATGGCAACCATCTGATAGAATTACAGGAGAAACTGAAGGGCAAATTTTTCAGAGCTTATTATAGATAATCTATTGCTAACTTGCCTAGTCCTACTCTGTGGCCATTACTAATTGCAGAAAATTAACTGAGTGTATTAGACACAAAGTATTTACTGTTTCAGCCTAAGATGTTTTTCTTAAATCTTAATACCTTGTTGGGTAAAAATCTATCCCCAAAGTCCAAGTGCCTCTCTTTCCAATAGATCACCACTGTTAGAGCAGTATGACCAGATGATACTAAATTACTAGTAAAATGGTCTTTAATTAAAAATTTGTGATTTTTGGCTTTATAAATTATTTTAAAAGAATAAACTGAGCATCAGAGTTACTCTATATGAAGTAAGAATATTTCCAGTTGAGCACTGGCCCTGGAGTCAGGAGGACCTGAGTTCAAATCCAGCCTCAGACACATAATACTCACTAGCTGTGTGACTCTGGGCAAGTCACTTAACCCCAATTGCCTCACACACACAAATATGTGAGTGTGTGTGTGTGTGTGTGTGTATACACACACATATATATATACATACACACACATACATATATACATATATATATTTCTAGATGTTGTAGTACTATAAAAATTAAGAAAAAATAAGCTGATCTCATAAAATTTAATTATTTTATTAATGTAAAATTATTTATTTTGCGGAGACACCTTAACATTTGAATCATAAATACTTCATTGGTATATCAAGTTAATAGAAAATGGATTATTTAACTAATTTAGGCAAATAGCATAAACATTTCCTTCCTAAATAAAATGCAAGTAAAAGGATAAGAACAAAATATTAATACTTTATTAAATTTTTTAAAAAATCATTATAAGACTGTGATATCTCTGGTTTTCATTAATTTGGCTTATTATAGCCCCTCTTTTCTCACAGTCTACAAAAAAGTCATGTCCTGCTTGTTCTGTTTTTAATCAATATATTCCTGAGTTACCTGGGGCATGACTTACTGCACTGAAATTTATTTTTTTAAAAATACTTGAAAATTTGATAGAGAGAAGAGAAAATATATAAATAAAAAACATTTAAGGAAAGTCTCTTCTTTGCTTGGTTGGTTTTTTTTTTTGGTCTGGTTCTATAGAGATATCCTGGTGACTGGATATATAAGGCGGGGGGTTGGAGTTATGGATAATTCTGAAGTTTATGAACATGGGACACTGAAAGAATGGTAGTGACCTCAAAAGAAAGAAGAAAATTAGAAAAAGGAAATGGTCTGCATGTAGCAGGCAAAATTCTGTTTTGGTTATATTGTGTTGGACATGTCTCTTGGATATCCCATCCTGAAATGTCCAACAGGAAGTTGGTGATATGTGCCCAGAGCTTCAGTGAGAGATCTCAGTAAGAGATCAACCTATGGGAACTGATGAGGTTATTGAGGTAGTGTAAACATAGAAAAATAGGGCCTAGGACAGAGCTTTGGGGTACAGTCACAATTAGAGAGCATAATATGGATGATGAAACAGCAAAGGAGACTGAGGAATCATTAATTTCTACAGGTCCCTTCAAGCTCTAAATCTTTGATCCCATGATTTAGTAACTAAAAGATGATTTGGTAACTTTAGAGAAAGCAGTTTCAGCTGAGTAAAGAGATCAGTGCTCAGACTGCAAAGGGTTTTGAAGTGAGACAAAAGGAAACAAATAATTAGTATAGGCAAGCTTTTTTCAGGAGTTTGGACAAAAGAATTTTAGCTTTGTGGATGGTAGAGTATGGTGAAGTTTTTTGTTGTTGTCTTTTAAGATGTGGGTATGTTGGAAGGCAGTACAGAAGGGGCAGTAGATAAAGAGAGATTAAGAATAGCAAGAGAAGGGGGATGATTAAAGGGGCAATCTGCTAGAGAAAATGGGAGGGGAAGGGATCAAGAGCTCATGGGTTGGCACTGTGGAGAAGGGCTACTTCAGTAACAGAGATTAGAGGAAAAGAGTAGATGCATTTGGGGGGGTATGTGATTAAGAGAAGAGGCAGCTCACACTGAATGGCCTCAATTTTCTCAGCAAAGTTAAAAGATCCTCAGCTAAGAAAGTGAAGGGAAGGTAGGAGGAGATTTTAGGATAGAAGAGAAGGTTCTTTGATGGGGAGTGGGATAAAGAATCAATTAGGGGGGAGCAAAAGCAAAGGCAACCTAGTTAAGATTAGGTAATATAAATAAGATTAGATAATATAAATTAGTTTTGTCCCAATTTGCAGATCCAATTTGCACATAGAGTGGAGAAGATGAATGGCAGGAGCAATTGAAGTCTTAGCAAGAATAACAGTCAAAAGGTGTGTCAGCTTCATGATTCCATCAACTCCCATGGGTTTAATTGTCATTTTAATAGAGATGATCTAGGTTGAGTTGTAGTCTCTCTCCAAAGCTACAATCATGCCTTCCAACTGACTTCTAATCATGATTTAATAATACATTAACAATGTTACCAAGGAAGCCTCTGCCCAAAATAAAATTTTACTTAAATTTTAAAAAATAATTTCCAATTTTCTAATTTGAAATTTGACTATTAATGTTTACCAACTGTCTTTTGGACATGTCAAACTGAGTATTTCCTAGGCATCTCAAACTTAACATGTCAAAGCAAAATGTATCAACTTTCTTCAAATCATAAAGAGCACCACCATTCTCTCAGTCAACCAGGCTCACCTGACCTCAGTGTCATCCTCAGGTCTTACCAGTTCTAATAATGCATCCCCTCTGCTCCCCTCACATAGTCACTACCCTGGTACAGGCACTCTTCAGCTCATTCTTGTATGACTTGCAATGAAATTCTGATTGTTCTCATTGCTTCTAATCTCTCTCCATTGCAATGCATCCTCCATTCAGCTGTCAAAGTGATTTACCTAAAGTTCAGGTCTGACCATGGCATCCATCTATTCTATAAACTCCAAATGGTTTCCTATTTCTATCCAAGATCAAATGTAAAATCTGTTTGCCATTTAAAACCTTTCAAAATCTGCCCCCTTCCTATTTTTCTAATCTGCTTACCCTTTAATCTCCAAACATGCAGCTACATTGGTCCACTTTTCCATCTCCCAACTTTGTGCCTTTTCAATGGCTGTCCCTCATCCCTGGACTGCTCTCTTTCTTTGACTCTACTTGGCTTTCCTCAGATGTCTTTAAGGTTCTGACCAAACCCAATCACTTCAAAAGTTCTTTATTCTTTCCTCTCCCTCCCTAAAACTAATGCTACTAGTTTCTTCCCCTCCATGTACACTCTATATATTTTGTATATACATAGGTATTTGCATGTTATACTACCCATTAGAATGCGAGTTTCTTGAGGAAAAGGAATGTGTTTTTGCTTTTCTTCACATCCCCAGAGCTTAGCAGAGTGCCTGGCACAACGTAAGTGCTTGATAAATACTTGTCTGACTTACCGACATGAGAAAGTACTGAAGTTTAGAGATTGTGATGAGCAGGAAGAATAGGTTTAGTAAAGGTGAAGCACAGGAAGAGATGGAATAATAGAATTTTAGGGTCAGATAGAAGAATGTCAGAGTTTTTGATGAAGGAATTAGAACATCTGTAGGTAATGCTGAGATACAGGGTGTGACTTGGCTGAGCTAGAGTAGAGGAATTATTGCTCATGAGATTTAAGGAGGCTGAGAAACTAGGAGATTAGGGCATTTGAGGGAGCCATCAACATGAATGCTGAAGTCCTCTAGTATCATAGCAGGAGTTGGAAAGGAAAGGAAGATGTGAGCCAAGCTTTGAACTCCTTGACATAGGAGAAAGAATGACCTTGGAGTTGGTAGACAATAGCCACTTTAAGGGTAAAAGTAATTAATAGAGTGATGTTTAAAGGACAAGACATTACTAAGTGATGGCAACAAATGGAGAATCTCTAAAGTGGCAATGGGAGCAAGGAGCATTTTGATTATCTGACTAGGACCAGTATGTCATGGAGTATAAGAAGAGATCCAACTAGAAATGGAGAAGTTGACCAGGATGTAGGGCCATCTAGGTGCAGCCATGTCTCTGTGAGTGAAACTCAACACATATAAAGGCTAAATTATTTTGCTTATAATCTGTATTTTTCACTAGGTACCAAATGATTCTCAAAATCAACATGTTGCAATTAAAAAAAAACCATGGGATTTGGAATCTTCCACCTGGTTTTAAATCCTAGATTGAAGATTAACTGACTGTGTGACCACGAACAAGTCATTTCACATCTCTTGGCCTTAATTTCCTATAAAATAAAGTGTTTGGACTCGATGACATCTGAGATGCTTTGCCAGTTCTAACTCTACGTTCCTATGATGTCCCATAATAATGGCAAAAATCACAATTCATTATATTCTGTTCTAATAATGATTTAATAATATATTAACAATGTTACCAAGAAAGTCCCCACCAAAATAAAATTTGACTTAAACTTCTAAAAATAGTTTGCAATTTAGTCAATTTGAAATTTAACTATTAATTTTTAGAGTAATAGTCACCTATCAGTTTTTGAGGGGAATATTTATTCAGACTCTATAGGAAAACTTGTCCCCTTTGTTGTTTTCCTCTACTATAGTTTACTTATTTTACTGCTTATTATCATTAATTCTAGAGAGGGAAGAAGGAGAAAGAAAAAGGAATGAAATTCAGATCTGCAAATTTTGATATTTAACTGTTTTGTTAATAACAACAATAATAATATCACTTTACTACTACTTAACGGAGCTGTGATTATTGTCATGGTAAGTACTCCTTCCACACAGTTCACAGCCTATTTTATGATTTCATATATATTCTTCAACTGTTGTTGTAGCCAAATTAGCCTAGGCCAATCCTTAACCAAAAGATTCCTATATCTCTAATCCGACAATATAATAATAGCTTAAAAAATTGATGATAACTAAAGTTAAAGTAATTGATGAACATATTTTATTACAATCTGTACATTTCAATTATCCATACTATGTCTAGCTCCCCCATTATCATGGATAATAAAGTAATAAGAAAGATTTTAGTTTCATCTAATATTGAATATGAATCAATAACTTACCTTTGTAAAATCAATGCTGAATCCTCCTTGACAAAATCCCTGTCCATCAGCATCAATATTTCTAAAATAAATATGGGGGAAAAAAGTTACATAAGTCATAAGAAAAACAACTCTGCCATAGTTAAAGAGCTAATGATTTATTGTTGCATTCCAGTAAAGACAACAGGCATTAAGTTTTTTAGAGCTTTATTACTGATAGGCAAAACAAAGATTAAAGCACTTGAATCAATGAATTAGAAACAAGGTTGAAAAAAAAGCTATGATTCTTAGTTCTTCTTCCCCAGTCCTCAACCTTACTATCCCACTTGACTGAACTATGTCACCATTTAATCACCACAAATGCCAGAAAGGAGGTACTTAAAATTTCAATTATATCTTCATGCTTCTTGTACAAAGCTCCAAGATATACTTCTAAAGGTTTATTACAATCCAGAAGGACCATACACTTAAGTAGTTCAGAGTTTCAGGAGATGGTTATGCAGTATGCAAATGAATATCCTCTGAACAGCTCAATGTAAAATAAGAATCAAAATGAATTCTGAGGGGGCTAATAAGGGGCATTGTTATAATTAAATACTTTCAAGGGATCATAAATCTACAGCTGGAAGGGACTTCAAAGGCTATTTCCCCCTCCCATTTTACTGATGAGGAACCTGAGGCCCAGGAAGGTTGAGTGATTTTATATCTTTATATCTCCCTCAGTGCCTTGCAGTATCTTATACATAGTAGATGCTCAATAAGTGTCTGTTGAATTAAAAAACCTAACTTTCCTGGTATCTTTTCTGTCTTACACTATATATGTGTGTGTGTGTGTGTGTGTGTATGCATACATATACATATATACATACATATACGTACATATATACATATAGTGAGAACACTATACTCTGGTTACTAAAGGATTTTTATAAATGAAATATTAGTAAAAATTATTTAGCACAGTGCCTGAAACATACTAGGTACTATACAAATGTTTATTCCCTTCCCATATCCTTTTCTTCCCTGATAGTAATGTATTTAAATAACAAATACACAACACTTTTACTGTTATACGTACATACATACACACACACACACTCTGTTGATATATGAGAAACCAAAACCTCACTTTTTTAAAAGCTTGAACCTTGAACACTCAACAATATAACTTAATTGTATGCTATCTTTTCAGGATATACTCTAAAAATTAAAAAAAATATATATGTTCAGGGATTCCTAATTGATTTTTAATACTAGGGAGCTACTCAGTATCATTCATCTTAGTAATAAAGAGCATAATACTACTACAATTCAAAATTTTTTCTGACCAAAAAGGGACTAGGAAAACATGGAGCTGTACAGTTTCTGAAGCATGGTGAATCATTCTAAGGAATTCTAATGTGACCTCAAGTCAACCATTGTATATCCATTGTTGTAGTTGCATAAGGAGATTATTTCAGGCAATTTGTGAAGATATTCTCTCTTGATTATTGAGCTGTAGGGATAATCTGCAGTGTTTTTATGATCTACACTTTCAAAAAAAGTGCTTTCTTTTTAAGATTTCTTGGCAGGTGCATATTAAACAAGAGAATTTACTTTTCAACATTTTAAAGGGTTTTGTTGTTGAGTTTTGTATATTTTAACAAAGTTTTCTGAATTGACCTGTACTCAAGATTAATGTTCAATTTTTTTTCTTACTATTTCACTAAACTGGCATTAACATATATTTGGGTCCCTACATAATGTAATAATCAAGGGAATGAACAACTACTTCAAAGGACATAGATGAGGTAATTTCTAAACAAATCCTAATACATCAGAAAAGGCTTAGGGGGGAAGAAAAGAAAAAAGAAGAGTCCTGCTTTTAACAATGGAGTTAGAAAAATAATGTTGTAAATGTGTTTCAAGACTCAGTCACCAAAGCTAATCTACATAGAAGGGGAAGATCTATACATATGACCCTTAGCTCTCCTGAGCCCCAGTCCTTTCTCTCCCACTGCTTACCAAATGGCCTCTGAGGCCACCTATCTGACATGTACAAGAATCTCCTCTCTAAATAACACCCCTGACAAGTGCTCCTTTAACTTCAACATGAATCTCTACAGAGGGAAAATTCATCCCAAAGTTGCTGACCCATTTTACTCTGGAGTAACTCATATTGCTTGGAAGTTTCTATCCCACCAAACCTTAAAATTCAACCTGTCTAAAACTGAAATCATCATCTTTTTCTTCTAAACCTTCTCCATCTCTAAAATTCCCAAGCCCTCTTTGTGGTCTCAACAGCACCTCAGTTACAAAGAATCACAACCTCAGAGTCATATTTCACTCTTACTTTTCTTCTTGCTGCCTGCCATCAATAACTTGACTAATTCTGTTGACTAAACCTCTAAGACATCTCTTCTATCTAACCCTTTCTTTCAACTCATTTTGCCACCAGTGTGGTCCAGGGAGGTGACAATTGAGCCCCTCTTTCTAACCTCTTCTTCTTCAATCATTCCTCCATGCAATTGCCAAAATAATCTTCCTAAGGGACTAAACTGACTTCACCATTTTCCCCTTTCAGAAACCTAACTGGTTTTTATGCTATAGGATAAAATACATATCCTTCTCCCTGGCATTTAAGGACCTCTATGATCTGGTACCAACCTGTCTTTCTAGCCTGAATTCACATTAATGTCCTCATACAGTCTACATTTTAGTGACACTGAGGAAAAAGGGTTACCCAAAGTCACACAGATGACCAGTGAAAGAAACGAGATTAGAACCCAGAACCCCTACTTCCTATTCTAATTCTTGTTCATTACACCTAAAAATGAGTCTCTACTTTTGGCCCCAGGAATTAAGTCCTATTGGAATATATGACCTAAACTAACGCAGGTCAGAGAAGAATAAGGCATGATCTTGATACAAGGCACTCTTGCATTTACTTTCAATTGTGAGGTTTTTAATTTGGGGGTTAATTATACTATTAAAATCCTCAATGATTGTTGAAAATTAAAAATAAATTAATTAATTTTAAAAAACCTCAAATCCAAAATGGTTTTACATTCTTGTTTCTTTCAAAAAAAGCTTTCCTTTATCACTATTCTGTCTTAAGAGTTAACTTTCATTACACTCAACAATAAAAAAAAAAGAGGTCACCTTTGAAAGTCATATGCATTCATCCATTCAACAAATGTTCCTTGAGAATCTACAGTGGGCATTTGGTAGTCTAGGCAATTTCCTTCAACCAAGGCTCCATTACCTCCACCCCCTTTCAAAATTACAGTATGGTCTTTTATAAGACCTGACATTCCCCAGTAAGTTAGAAGACTAATCAGGTCATGGCAATGAATGTTTGTATCTAAACAGAAATGTAATCTATCATCAATCATCAGTTTTTTTAACCCACAACGAATAAAGAAGAAGAACATTCATGTGTAAACAATCTGTTGTGATAACTCATTTTTGTATTACCATGGACTCAGAAGTTGCACACATGAGAACGCTTAGAAAACTGAGGCTTACTCTGTTTCAGCACTAGAACACTGTCCTATTATTTTAATTTGCAGATGGAAATCTTCCTAAAATTTATTAATCAAACTGCCCTGGCTTCTTGAGCAGAGAACACTGAACATAATTTAATTTTTTCTTGACATTCATCAATACTCCAAACATCAGTCATTATGCTGTACACAGTAGTGTAATGGATAGAAGACTCGACTTGAAAGCAGGAAGAACTGAGTTCAAATCTGCATCTAATACTTACTAGCTATGTTGTCATGGTCAAGTTACTTAATATCTAAGAACCTCAGTTTATTCATGTAGAACTATGATGATAATAAAAGTACTTATTTCACAGGTCTGTTAGGAAGACCAAATGAAATAATGTAGGTAAAGTATCTTTCAGACCTTAAAATACTTTATAAATGACAGATAGGATGATGATGCCTTTATAAGCTATTGAGGTGTTCAGATTTTTTTTTTTGCCCCTGCATTAAGTGACTCCCAATTATTGTCTGTTTTAAAGTTGAAGTATTTCCTTTTCATAATTTTTTGTTTCTGTCAAAATCAGCTGTCCTTTCTCAATGTCATCAATGTGCCTGTCCTATAAGAACTATGTTCTTCCAGTTTTCTAGTTCTAATCTTCCCTTGGCTTAAGACAAGATAATAAAGATTGTGGGAATTGTGTTAAAGGGAGTAAATAATTTTTGCATTAGAGACTATAAAGTACTAAAGTGCATGGACCTTAAAACATGGGTTGTGTGGTTAATTTTCACATCTAAGAGATCTTTTATATGCTTTCACATTCACCATTAGTACTTTGAATACCTGAAATTGGTGGGAAATGGACCTCTAGATAAATAAGGTTTGCTGTACTTTAAAGTTATCAATCCTAGAAGATTCCAAAAATAAAAATGAAAGAACAACGACTACATCTAAAACTTGGCCTGATTTCATTGATATAGGGAATTTTAGGCAAGGAAAGTCCCTGTTGTAGTACATGCCTGCACCTCCTCTGCAACTTACAGGCCTAGAAAGTGGCCTAGTTCACTGAAAGGTAAAGCGATTTACCCAGAATCACACAGCCAGTATTTATCAGAGATGGGACCTGAACATGGATCTTCCTGGCTTTAAGGGCAGTCCTCTACACCGCTTCCCCAAAATTTGACCTCTATGTTCAATATTATAGTATATCAAGAAAGCAAAATCCAGCCTAAAAAGAGCTAGAAAGGAACAAGAAGGATAAAAACAGAACTTCAAGTTTGAAAACTGTTTAAAAAATTAACCTTGAAACACGATTTATTCATACTAATTCTTAAGAACTCATTCTGTGATATACTCTCTGATTTCCTAATTGAGGGTAGATACCTCAATTAGGGAAATGGCGTATTTACCACATGTTTAGGAAATGTGATAAATGATGGAGGAAGATACCACGTTCTTCCTCACGAAAAAGGCTGCACAAAGTAGTTGCTACCTATTTGGAAAAGAACTTAAAGACAAGGCTGGTTGGAAGAAAACAGACCAAAAGACTAGAGAACAACAACAGCAACAACAATAATAATAGCTAACATTTATATAGTGCTTCCTAGGTGTCAGGCATCATGCTAAGTGCTTTACAATTATTACTTCATTTGATCCTCCCAACAACTCTGGGGGGGTAGGTGCTAGTATTATCCCCATTTTACAGGTGAGGTACACAGCTAATAAGTGTCTTGAGTCCAGGTTTGAACTAAGGTCTTCCTGATGTCAGACTCAGTGCTATATCTACTGTGCCATTTAGCTGCTACCACACAAGGTTTCATAGAAAGATCTGACACGTGTGAATACAAGTTGAATTCCTATTTTATTTGAATTCAATATTTATTTTATTTAAATTTCTAGTTAGCATCAGAAAACTTATGATAAAGAAATATTCCATTCAATAAATATTATTTGCTATTAAACTTTCAATGTTTCTTCAAATCACTGTATCAGAAGGGGCCCACAATGTGAAAAATATCACACTGGGACCTAGAAAACCTAGTTTCAAGTCCCACCTCCAAAAATGACTATGTGTGTAACAGTAGGCAAGTCACTTCATCTGGCTGAAGCTGTTTCTTCTCTGCAAAACAATAATTTGGTATTAATTAATACTAATTTAACTATCTCACAAGGCTGTTGCAAGGAAAGCATCTTCCACAGATGCAGAATACCAACTCATTTGTAACTCAGCTTCAGATACTCAAAGTGACTCGACCAGGGTCATACCACAAGGCAGACCCATGCAGCGAGTCCTGAGGTTGGTCTCCTAACCACTATACCATGCTAGTTCTCAGAAATGTGGTGGTGGTGTCATTATAAGTGGTAACCAATATACAATTCCTATACTGAACTCACTAGGGCAAATCGGAGTTATGAGACTTTTTGTGTGATGATGATTACAGATGTGATTCCAAGATCACCTAATTATGTGAACCACTATTCTATAGGGTGAGAACTAAAATATTCATGGGAAGGCCAGGCAGATTTGTCCACTGTACCCATAGAGTGATAGGATTATATTTACATCCAGACATTTTGATACCATAGGAAAATTAGTCACAGTCTTTATATTAAATTCATTTTGAGCAAATACACAAATTCTCACAAAATAAGCTTTATATCCCTTTCCTAAAAGTTGCTGCAGAGCACAAGGGAAGACTTTGTGTCTTTACGTACTTGACCGGCAGGGAGCATACTCAACAGTCTTTGTTCCATCTTGTAGAAAGCATGTTCCAACAGGTTCTCTCTCTTGTTTCAGTTCAGTCCTCCAATGATACAATGGAGCACAGGCCTGAAGCCAAAAGAAGCAAAAACAAAAAACAAAAAAACAATATTGGTAAAAATTAGTTTTTAAAATCATCTAAATTTTATTTCTCTACCCATCACTTTACACTACTAAAAATTAAGCAGGCAAAGGCACAATAAAACTTAAACTGTTTAGGGTCATGTTGAACACATGAGAATTTGATAAATAAAGCTTTCTGAATGTAGAAAGATTAAAATAAGTATCTTTCTCATACCCTATTGAAGAGCATATAAATTAATCCAAATAAACATCACTTCAAAGAAGTTAACATTTCCAAAAAAGAATTTTAAATGCTCATCAAATGAGAGTCAGTTGGAATTGACACAGAGATTGATTATTTTTTTCCTATGATGAACAGACTCCTTTAAATGGTTCTAAGAATAATATGTTGGCTGAGAAATTGTTTGTTGTTTTCAGAGATGTTTAATTCAGAATTGCATGTAAGAAACATTGTACTACTATTTTACATAGCAGAGACAGAGAAAATAATAATTTCATTTATTGGAAGAAATTTATTAGATTTCCTATTTTTTGTAGCAAAATATACCAACTGACAAATGTAAAAGGCACTATGATATGATAGATCTTGGAGTTGGGAAGACTTACATTCAAGTCCCACCTCCCCACACCATATTGGCTATATGACTGGGCTAGTCACCTAAACTCTAACTGTCCCCAAGCAAATCTCCCAGACTATTTGTAAAGAGAGGCCACAAATCCCAGAAGGTGTTTACTATGAGTTGCCTACACAAATGAAAGTACAAGTTTGTTTTTTGGTTTTGGGGTTTTTTTAAGTAAGGAATAAAGATACTATGTTATATGTGGCTCATTTGCTTATTTCATTTTAGTCTGAAAGATTATAATACAAAACCTATCTTAATTTTCACTAAAACAGAATCATAGAAATAAAACCATTGATAATCTGCTGCCTCAGTTAGTATGGAAGATGAAGGTGAGAGGTTTCATAGCTTAATCACTAGATGGGCCTGCGCTTGACTCAGAAAGTGTAGAATTCAAGTCTGCCACTGACAGATGCTAGCTGTGTAACTCTGGGTGAGCCTCTTTGTGCTTCTAGTTAACTTTAGGACTAGACATCATAAATCTTCATTAATGGAGAGAGTTTCTATGCCAGGAATTCCTTACACCAATAAAATCCTAGTTCAAAAGAAAAAAAATTTTTGATGTGGGGAAGCAGAAGCAGTTCTGTTAGCTATCAAGTTGAATAAGGAATGGGGTCCAAACTTAAGTAACCACTGGGGTTCTAACACAATTGGACAGAAGAGATAAACTAGCTTTTGATTAGATGTCTTTGCAGCCTAGATGAAACGAAGCCTTGGCAGAGAAGAACCTTAAATCACATGTGGGGTAAGGTAATATAACACATATAATAGAAAGGAAAAAACACATTAGTTATTAATCCACCACTGGGGGAGGTGGTATGGAGAGACTACAAAAATTAAAGATTCATTCATCTAAGAAAATATGTTAAAATTTACCATTGCTACTAACACTGAATTACTTTCTTTTCCCCTGTTGAACACAGGGTAGAAACCCTTTCCTGGGATAAAGCCTGCTTTGATGAATTATTAAATAACTTATTTTGTTTGTTAGAAAGTAAAAGAAATTTTCTTTAAAATAAACTTGAGTTTCCTGACAGATGTTTTTAAAAATCTGAGATAGAAGGAAAACGAAATGGTTGAGTCAGTTTTATTTTAAAGATATTAGGGACTTCCTCTTCCCTTCTATTTTATTATTTTATTACTGATGCTTTTTATTTTTTACAACTCATTAATTTATAAATGTATCCCTTCCCTTTCTCAGCAGTCTTAACAAAGATTTAAAATGAAAAAAAGTTCAGTAAAACCAACCAAAACACTGACCACCATCTGAGAGCAAAAAATAAATAAATACTATACCCATAGTACATCACTTCTGTAATTAAGAAATGGATTAACTGGTATAGCAATAAGTCTGTCACTGATTTAGATAATATTGTCATGTTTATACTACCACAACCCAACCATGAGCAATGACTATCCCTTCAGTTGTTAATTCATTCTTCATTTCTTTAAAGAATGTTTTGCAATCATATTTATATGTCTTGAATGTCTCTTGATAAAAAAAAAATTGCTCCAAGATTTCATGCATTTTGCAACACTTTTGAATGGGATTTCTTTTTCTATATCTATTATTTTCTATATTGTCTATATTCTATGTAATCTATATTTTCTATAGTCTAATTTCTATTATTTCTTCCTGCTTTTTAAAAATTGCTATGCAGAAATGCTAATGATTTAGTGGATTTATTTTGTATTCTGCTACTTTACTGAAGTTATTATTTCAATTAGGTTTTTGAAAATTTTCTGGGATTTACTATGAAGTCATCAGCAAATGGGGATGATTTTGTTTATTCTTTAACAATGTTTAAGCCTTTAATTTCTTTTTCTTCTCACTAGAACAATGTCAAACAATAGAGGAAAGAAGGGTATTCTTACATTTTCCCTGTAATTGCTGAAAAGCTTTTAGTGTTTATCCTTTACAACTAATTCTAACCTTTCATTTTAGATATGTACATCTTATCATATTTTAATTGGCATATTCTCAAGTTTTATATCATTTTATTTTTATGAATGAGTACTATACTTTATCAAAGACTTTTTAACAAATCCATCTTGATATAATTATGTGGTTTGGGTTATTCTGAATATCATAATGAGAATTGTTCTAACTGTTGAATTATCTTTGTTATCTCTTGGCAAAAATCTAACATAATAATAAATAACTTTTGGATCATGTTGCTATAATTTTGTTTTTCTCCCTTGAGTTTTATTTAAAATTTTTGTATCAGTATTTGTTTCATAAAGGAAAACTGTTAGAGCATTTTCTGAGTTTTTGAGAATCACTTGCATAAAATAGGCATTAACTGCTCTTTAAATGTTTGATAGAATTCACCTGTAAATCTATCTGGACCAGGAATTTTTTCTTTGGAACTTCCTGTATGTCTTTTTCGATGTTATTTTTCTGAAATTGAGTTGTTTAAGATCTCTATTCCATGTTCTAGTAATCAGGGTATTTTATATTTTCAAGGTAACAACCCATTTTTTAAAAATTATTTGTTTTGTTAATAGTTCTAAATAGTAGATTCTCAAAATTCTTTTTGTTTGTTTTCTGTTGTAAGTATACCTTGTTCTTTTAAAAGAAATTCCTCGGCAATGTGGTTTTTCTCTCTCTTTTTTGTCAGTTTAGTAATATGTTTATTAATTTTACTCTCTTTTCAAAGAACCAGCTTTTCTCTCCTTTCATATCAACTGGGTAATTTTAGTATAAGATTATACAGTATATTGTAATATATTACAAATATACTATAGCAATATAGTATAATTATAACAATATACTAATGAAGTATATTATAAATAACATTTTCAGTTTGTTTTTTAAAAGGAATATTGAATTAGGCTACTGGAAAACTATTCAAAGAAATCCAGAGCAAATGATCTGGAAGAAATGCAACACAGTGAAAAGGTGATTAAAAATAAGCCTCAGAATGACTAAGTGATGATATAGGGCTGTCAAAGGACTAGTTTTGAATGACTTCTAACTTTTAAAGGGTGTATAGCTTGTTAGTATTACTCTTCTAAATGTAGTGCCAGTCTATTTGAAGGCAGATTGGCATTTCAGTCAAATAAAACAAGTAAGTTAAGAAAGGGGTTGGTGAGGAAGTGGTGGAAGGAAGCGTTAACGGTATCCTGAAAAATAACATCTACACATATATCACTGAACTGTGCTGTGGCCAAACCAAATCCAGATTATTACATAGTGTGAGTTACATTTTAGGGAGGATACCAACAAACTGTAGTACAAAGGAGAGTGACCAGTATAGTGAGAGGACTGAAAACCTTGCATGATATTATATCCCTGGAAATCATGCTTAAAATCATATTGTTTGTTCAGTTATTTCAGTCATGTCCAACTCTTCGTGATTCCCATTTGGGGTTTTCTTGGTAGTACTGGAGTGGTTTGCCATGTCCTTCTCCAGCTCATTATTTACAGATGAGGAACTGAGGCAAACAGGGTTAAGTGACTCACCCAGGGAAACCCAGCTAGTAAATATTTGAAGTCAGATTGGAAACTCAGAAGATGAGTCTTCCTGACTTCCAGTGCTGTATCTGCTGTAACACCTAGCTGTCCCTAAATATCAAATATGGAGAATATTTAACTTGGAAAAGAGAAGACTTTGATGGAACATGATGGCTTGCTGCAAATATGTGAAAGGTTGCCCTATGGAGGAGGAAAAAGACTTCTTATGCTTGACTCTGAGAAAATAATGAGTAGGAGTTGCAGAATGGAAGATATGTAAGGGAAACTTTCTAATGATTAGAGCTGTCTAAAAGCGGAATGGGCTGCCTCAGGAAGTGGGGAATTCCCCATATTTGGTGTACTTCAAGCACAAAGTAGACAGATAATCACTGCCAAGGTCATGGTAAAGGGCTTTGCTATTTCAAGTATGGACCAGATGACCTCTGAGGTTCCTTCCAACTCTGAGATTCTGTAAGTTTATTAAACTAGCAGGTGAAGACAGAAGAGATTTGAAAGAGTTTTTGTGGTTCCTGAACAAAGGCTGAAAAAAGTTTAAGATAGCTAAAATTTAGTTACTGCACTGGATGCTTAATATGCCTTCCTGGAACAGTAAAGATGTGATTAATTTTATTACAAATGATACATTTGCTAATAATTTTAATTGTTTTATTCCATTAGTGGTTTAAAGACATTTGGGATCCTTTTTACCATCCCACAAAATGTTCATGATTCCTTCCCAACCACATTAACTGTCACAGGCATGAAGAATTGAGTGACAGTAAACACCAGTAGAAAATGGTTATATTTTCCATCTTTGTGAAATTCTTTCTTGACATATTTTGTCTCTTTATCCCAACTTCCCAAACCCCCATAAATAGATCATTGGGTGTGTGTGTGTGTGTGTGTGTGTGTGTGTGTGTGTGTGTGTGTGTGTGTGTAGATATAAATATAAAGACATAGATATGGACATAGATATAGATAGGTATCATAGCTTGATTGAGCTGAAAGGCTTCTTAAAGATAATCTAGTCCAACTCCCTCTTTTCACAAATGAGGAAATTGAGATCTATAAATGGCTACATGTAGACCTGGGATTCGAACCCAGGTCTCCTGATTCTTTGTCTGATGTTCTTTCCCTTTCCTATGCTACCCACCTGTTTTATAAAAATCTTTGACAGAAAAAGAGAGGGAAAAAATCACAAATTTTTTTATTATTTTGATGAAAGGTAAGTAGTTAGGTTAAACTAAAGTTTGAGATAGTCCTTTTGAAATTCTGAATTAATTAATTAAAATTCTAAATTCTAAAATTTGGGCTCACAAAAGTTTTCTTCAGTCCACAGCAAACTCCCCTTCCAAACTCCACTGACGCATCACAATAAGAGCACTTACTATCATCCAGTTTCACACCTCACTGAGATCCTTCACTCCTCACTTTTATCTACCTCTCATATTCAGTCTGTTGCCAAATCTTCACATTTCTATCTTCACAACATCTTTCACGTGCATCCCCTTTTCTCTACACTCATACAGACATCACTCTAGTTCAGGCCTCCATCACCTCTTACCTGGATTATTGCCAAAGCCTCCTATTTAGTCCAACACACCTAAAGCTTTTCTACATTCCCATACATCCTCCATTCACCGCTAAATAAATTTTCCTAAAGCAGATATCCAATCATGTCATTTCCCTATTCATGAAACCCTAGGATATCTCTAGGACAAAATATAAACTCCTTTGTTTGGCATTTATCTTCCTAACTTGGCATCTTCTTATCTTTCTAGCTCTCACACATTAGTAGCCTCCATGCATACTATGACACAGTCAAACTGGAATACCTGCTGTACTACCATGCTTCTACATCTCCCACGCATAGAATGTACTTCTTTTTCACTTCTAGCATTTAGAACGCCTAGTTTCCCTCAAGACTCAATTCAAGAGGGGCAGCTAGGTGGCACAGTGGATACAGTACCAGCCCTGGAGTCAGGAGGACCTGAATTCAAATTTGGCCTCAGACACTTAATACTTTCTAGCTGTGTGACTCTGGGCAAGTCATTTAACCCCAATTGTCTCACTAAAAACAAACAAAAACAAACAAACAAAAAAGACTCAGTTCAAGTGCCACCTTTCAATATAGCTTTCTTGTTCCATTCTCCTCCCCCCATACCCCTAATGTACTCTCTCCCAAACTAATTTGCATCCTTATTGTGATTATACATATATAATATGCATATATATGTGTGTGTCTGTGTGTGTGTGTGTATATATATATATATATATATAAGTAATATACATATACACACACATACATATGTATGAATGCACACATACGTGTATATATATGTTGCTGTGCTGTTGGTCAGTTGTTTTTCAGGTGTGTCCAGCTCTTTGTGATCCCATTTGGGTTTTTTTTGGCCAAGATACTGGAGTGGTTTGCTATTTCCTTCTCCAGACCAGTTACAGATGAGGAAGCTGAGGCAAACAAGGTTAAGTGACCTGCCCAGAGTCATACAGGTAGTGTCAAAGGCTAGATTTGAGGGGCAGCTATATGGAGCAGTGGATAGAGCACTGGCCTTGGATTCAGGAGGACCTGAGTTCAAACCCAACCTCAGACACATAACACTTACTAGCTGTATGACCCTGGGTAAGTCACTTAACCCCACTGCCTAGCCAAAAAAAAAGAGGCTAGATTTGAACTCAGGAAGATGAATCTTCCTGATTCCAGGCCCAGCACTCTATCTACTGTACTACCTAGTTGCCCTGCATGTGTATATGTATATAAATACACACACACACACACACACACACACACACACACACACACTCTTATATATGTAGATAATGTATTTTTGTTATAAGCTGCTTGGGGCAGACATTATTTCAATTTTATCTTTGCATCCCCAAGACTCAGCCCAGTCCTGGGCACATCATAAACATTTAACAAATGCTTGTTGATTGAGCGAAATTGTCTATGCTTCCAAACACCTAAGAAAGAGCCTATATATGTGTTTTGGGGTCAATTCTATTCATAGACATGGCAGTTCAGTAGTATCATTTTAAATTAAATAAGTCAGATATGCATTTTGTGTGAACTGGCTCTATTTCCTGCATTAGATTATAATTTCCCATAGCAAACACAAAAGAGCTATGTTTAATACATAGCTCTTTACAAAATGAGTCTTTGATGAAAACTGTTGCTTAATCAAAAACTTCATTCCTACTTATTACATATCCTTTCATTCCACTGTGGCTCATATCATTAAGCTAAAAATCTGGCATATTCTTACAGCTAAATATGAAGTTTACACAGACATATAAAGAACTCTAAGGGAAAATTAACAACAATAATAGTAATCTTAATAAATAACAACAACTAGCACTTTTTGCCAAATGCTTCAAAATATCATTTTATCCTCACAACAGCACTAAAAAGTAGATGCTCTTACTATCCTATTTTACAGAGAAGAAAACCAAGGTTGAGAGGGGCTAAGTGACTTGTACAGAGTCACAAAAGTATCTGAGGGAATATTTGAACCCAGCTCTTCCTGACTCCAAGTCTAGTACTTTTATCCATTGTGCCATTTAGTTGCACCCTAATGATCAGAAAAGCAAAAAGGAAAAAAAAAAGCAAACTTAAAGTTCCTTTTAAAGCCAACTGTTTGATTACATTTAGATATTTTGAACATATACATGTTATTTCCACAGTTTCCACACTAGATTTTCTTGGCTAACCTACTAAGTAAATTGTCTAAAGGACTTACCAAAATTTTATTCTGTTTAGCTCTCACGGAAGCTCCAAACCACTGGTGAGACTTAAACTCCAATGGATCATTCTTGGCATAATCTCTATTGCCTAAAGAAGAAAATTGGGAGGAAAGAAACCCCTAAACATTATTTTAAATAATGCAGCAAACTGTTTTTTAAATCTAGCATGGGAAGGAAATGGTGATGGTTAACCAAATATTTTATTTGACAGAGATATACACACATGGATTATCAATTTTTTAAGAGTTGGGTTTAAATTATTAAAACATCTTAATAGTTGATTAATAGTGAACATCATTTAGTCTATCTTTGAATGGAAGGTGAGAAAATTGTGGGAACTGAGTGAACCAAAATGACTTCATCTTGTGACTCAATTTTGGATCTAATGCAGTGCCCTTTCTATTCAATTATGGGTCTAGTCCAACTTCTGTCTCATGAGAAAACTTTGTTTAATTATGGGAATTGTAAGAAAACTTTATTGCATTGTTTGAACCTAGCTCTGCATGGCTGGGAAGCTAGACCATCTCTACCTGTTGTTTAGAGACCTTTAACTAAGGACCTAGATTATGCTGACCAGAAATCCAGTTAGTTCCAAAGACTGATGCAAAGAATTTTCTCATGTTTATACATCTCAAGCAACCTATAAGTCTTATCTGAAAACTAGCTCCATGCTGCTCAATCAGTTA
Organism: Phascolarctos cinereus; assembly: GCF_003287225.1. NCBI lineage: Eukaryota > Metazoa > Chordata > Mammalia > Diprotodontia > Phascolarctidae > Phascolarctos > Phascolarctos cinereus. The sequence goes on from NW_027556098.1 coordinate 198,874,369, forward strand.
CTGTTTTCATGTTCCTTTGAATGAACACAGTTACTTAGAGGGAGTGGGATACTTCTTTTTCTGATTTCAGGGAACTAAACCTATTTGTTCTCTCCTTCTCAACTCAGAAATTTCCTAATCTTTCCTCTAATTAGAAATCAGATTACCTAATTATAATCCTGTTTTATATCCTGATTATTATTCCTTTAATGAATAAAAATCTGTCTCCCCCTGTATTCAAGGTCCCATGCCAAGCTGAAGAGGCCAGGTCCAGATTTTTTATGCAATTGGTATGTACTGCTTAATAAGTCTATATGCTTGGAAACTCAAATCTAAGATTTCACCTACCACAAAGGCACTTAATAATCCTCCAGTGTCCATGTCCCCATTATAAACATCAATTTTTCCTGTGCTATATTTGTGCAGAAGTGTTGATACATTCTGTTGTAGCCTAGATAATTAATCAACCAACAAGAGTGCCCACAATGTGCATAGAAGTTTTACTGAAGAATTATCTCCCTGAAAAATGATGAAAATTAAAATTAATATGAACCCATTATAACACTGCTACCAGGAGAAAAGGCTAACATTCACAATATTAGTTATATTTTTTTAGGAAACATGATTTCACCAATTTATCCAATTTAAATTTTTGATATATCCAAACTAGTATAAGATTGAGCTATGCAAGAAGAAAAATCCTATTATATACATTCTTTTTTTTTAATGACAAACTATAAAATGAGATGCCAGAAATGGGCAAACACAAAAAAATTGGCTTAGTATACCTAAAGGATTTGGTTTAGTGAAACAGAATGGTGCTTTACAGACTCTTTTACAACAACAAGGTGTTTTCCATACACACACTAAAAGTCATTCAAGATTCCTTGGACGATACACACACACACACACACACACAAAAAATAAACAAACAAACACAAACCCTATTCAATGACCCTCTAATATTATATACCAGGCAAAGGGCAAAGGCTCACCAATGGAGGTCGTACTGGAATGGAGGACATATAGCAGAATCCAGGGAGAATAAGGATTTTCTGTGGATGATGATGATGATGCCCCCTAGATAACTTTTGTTTGTAAATAACATTGTGCTGATTAAATCAAGCCTCAGAACACTGCAGAATCTCCTGGAAGAGATCCATCATCCTGACCAAACATACAGGAAAGACCAAATGTATCAAGAATGTTTATTGCCCAGATTTCAGCATGCATTTGGAAGGTCAACCTATAGAACTTGTCCTTCAGTATATATATCTGGGATAAACAGTGCAAACCAGATATTGGGTTGGGCCCACAGTTGGATAGGAAGAGAGTGGATCTTTGGGAAGTTGAAAATTCCTTCACTCCATTACCAAGGAAAGAAAATCTTTTCAATCTTTCTAATACCAATATTTATTGAAGAATAAATGAAAAATGAATATACAGAATGAAATAGAGAACTACATGGTGACTGTGAACAGCCTACAACATGTAACCAATGAGGAACTTTGAAGAACAGAAATAAAAGATGTAATTAAGTAATTATACAAATAGGAAAAGAAAATAGACTGGTCATATAGCAAAAGTGAGGGATGACAGGTGAGCAGCCAGAAACCATGGTTGGCATCCTTGAGATGCCAGAAGAAAGTGATGAAGGTCCCTAGCAATTGAGAAGATGCTGCTGGTGAACCTATAAGATGGAATAGATGAGTCACACAGAATGTGCAGGCTTGGATTAGATTGAAATCCACATCAATGGAGATAGCTTTTAAATTGATGAGATTACAGATCCAGTTGAGTATGAGAGTACCAACAGACTTCTTCACATGTTTAGGTAAATTTTTCTATATATATAATTAGTTTTGACCAATAATTCAAAATAACTATAAACCACGAGGGTCCTTCCAGAAGTATAAAGCTCCTCAAAAGGTATAGGTCAAATCCCATTACTACAAAATCTCTATATAACAAAAGCTTTGTAAGTTACAGATATTAGCCAACTTATATAGCCATACATACTATGATACAACCTAATGCAACTGAATTTAACTAGACTGTTGCTTAAAATTTTTGCAATAGAAAATGATATATATTATAATGTGGTACACTCAAGGTGACATTACAAACCTAACTAAAAGATACTAGTTATACAAATTGTAAAATTTATCATAAACCATGAAATTTTATCATCTTTTCTGGAGTTTTCTGCCTGCGAGTATTTCTCTTTCTCTTTACTCCATGAACAATACGATAGGAAAAAGAACATGATATGGTGAAAAGAGCAATGAATTAGGAGTCAGAAAAATTTAATTCTAGTCTTGCCTCTCCCATTAGCCACCTGGGTCATTTCAGATAAGCATATCAACAATTCTGGACCTTGGCTATCTCATCTGTAAAATGAGGAGGTTGAACTAGGTGTATTCTCTCAGGGTCATTACAGCTGAACACTATTTTTCTATAAACCATACACTCTGGCCATGACTCAAATTCAATTCCAAGGTCAAAATGAGGGGAAGATTTTTCTCCCCTGCAGATTAGATTACACAAAAATTAAACTCTGGTGCCACTCCAAGAAATGTCACAATGGTTCAGGAGTTGTTGATTCCTCAACACTTTGACCTTCTGTTGTTCTCGTTGTTGTTTGTCCTTCATTCTGGAAAAGGACTAATGCCATCAGGAAGGCAATGTCTTGACTTGCAAATGAATTGGACTTAAGTGAGGCAGGGCTGTGCAAAGTCACCAGCCTCACTCTCTCCTCCAGAACCATCTGGTTCCAGTGGCAAGATATGTATCAGAACAACTGGAAGTGGACCTGCATGCAGGGAGAGACTTTGGCCTTTTTAAGCTAAGGTCTTTCCCAGGCCTTTCCACAGGTTGTCTGAAACGCCCATTCAGTGATTAAGTTTAGGTAAGAAATGAGGCTAAAAAAAAAAAGACCTCTTTTACCTAGTCAAAAAAAAAAATCCATCTGGAAGTAGAAGACCCTCAGGATTTCTGGCCAAAACAGAAACAACTGCTATTTACACTCACTCTGAGCCATCAAAACCCAAACTATGACCAAGTAAGGCTGAAAGTGGAACATACTGTTGGCCAATCAGTGAGAGTCAAAGTGATTTGGGTTTAAGGCATGATTTTCAAAAATTATAGAATACATAAGTGGGGAAGAGGAACAAAATAAAACCCCAAGATATCTTGCAAGGTTTCAGTGATCAAAATTTATATTCCTTTAGACAGAACATCTACAGGTAAGGGTATGATTCCCTATGTGGACAGAAGGAGAGAAGAGCAAAAGAAAGAGGAAGGAAAGAGAGGAAGGAAAGAGAGAAGGAAGGAAGGAAAAAGAGGAAAAGGAAGGAGGAAGGAAGGAAGGAAGGAAGGAAGGAAGGAAGGAAGGAAGGAAGGAAGGAAGGAAGGAAGGAAGAGGGAGAGAGGGAGGGAAGGAAGGAGGGAGAGAGAAAAAGTGATTGGCCAATTAGAACTAGCCAATTGGGTTCCCAGTGGGGCAGCTACCACTACTCACAGATTCTTGTTGGTCCTTCATTCTCAAAGAGGACCAATGACATAAGGAAGGTGATATCTTGACTTGCAAGTGAGCTAAAAGAAGAAAGTGCACTGGCAGTGATTAATCAATGTTTCAAAAACCAATAAGTAACAGGTAATAATACTATGAGGCTCACAGCCCATGTAAACACCAATGCTTGACTCTCAAACACTGTACCTCAAAGTCTACTGAGCCAGGAGGTTAAATAGAACTTGAGTGTAATTTTAGTATCTATCATATTTATTGAGTAACATTTTATATTTCCTATTCTGAATTATAAACAGAAAAATACCTAATTAAGTTGATCTTTGTGTATGGCATTCAATTGGTCTTTTTTTCCTTTGGGCCAAAATTCCTCAACAGATATGTTTTTCTACCTCTGATCTGTTACATACATGTACACAGACACATGTACACAAAAAATGTTTTCTAACTTAAAAGATGACCTTCATGAATATTGAAAACATTTGTGTAAGCTTATGAGAATAGGAGCTGTCTCTATTTATGCTAAGTATGTAACTCAGATCACCCAACAACGTTTTATATACTAAGGTGCTTAATCAATAGTTGATGACATCAATGATAATGAAGAAAAATAACCAGATTCTCCTTTCTTATCTTGGCACCACACATAAAGTAACAGGCTTTCATCAAAGGTTTGTGAGCCTACCTTAAGTACCACCCCTTTATGTAGGAAAGTAAGAGGAAAATGCTCAAAAAAAAATCAGTTGATTATCAAGCGTTTATTAAACACTTCCTATGGGCCAAACACTAAGGATAAAAAGATGAAAGTAAAACTATCCCTAACATCAAGAAGTCTAACTTGTAATCTGGTAGTCAACACATACATGCAAACATACATACATGTGTTTGAATATGTATATATATTCAGATTATGGGCAAACTGAATAAAGGGTCAATTTGGGAAGGGCCACAGTAGCAGCAGAGGAGACCAGAAAAAGCTTAATATTGAAAGCCATACTTGAGCTGAGTCTTGAAGAAAACCAGAGGTTCCAAGTGTCAAAGGTGAGGAAGGAGTACATTCCAGGCAAAGGGGAGAGCCAATGCAAAGACACAGAAATGGAAGATGAAGAATCCTGTGTGTAGAACAGTGAGTATACCAGCAAGGCTGGATGGCAAGGAAGAGAATAAAGTATAAGAAGGCTGAAAAGGCAAGAACATTTGAAGAGATTTAAATGTCAAACAGAGGAATTCTTATTTGAGCTTATTCCTTAGAGAGCTACTAGAGCTCACTGAGCAGGAGTCTGACAAGATCATTTTCAAGCTTTAGGGAAATTACTTTGGTGGCCATGTAGTGTAAAAGGAAGGACAAGGGACTTGAAGTCAGAAGACAAGGGTCCTAGATCCAGTTCTGAAAAAGATAGTCTGTATAACCTTGGCAAAGATACTTCATGCTTCTGGGTATCAATTTCTTTCTGCCAAATGAAAAGATTAGACTAGGTGACCAAGAAATTGTAAAGCAACAGTTTTCTCTGTGTGTGTGCGCGCATGTGGGCTTGCACGTGCACGCATGTGCGTGTAGGCAATGGGATTAAGTGATTTGCCCGAGGTCACAGAGCTAGTAAGTGCCAAGTGTCTGAGGCCGGATTTGAACTCAGGTCCTCCTCCTACTCCAGGGCCAGTGTTCTATCCACTGTGCCACCTAGCTGCCCCAAAGCAACAGTTCTCAAACTGTAATCTGTAGACCCCTGGGGATTTCCAAGACTCTTTCAGACTGTCCTCAAGGTCAAAACTATTTTCATTATAATATGAAGACATTATTTTCTAATAAAATACTCCTCTGTTTTCTAACTGCATATTTGTATGAGGTTGGATTTCTTCCTCATATTTCAATCAAAATAACATATCAAAATAAATAAATACATTCATTCATTCATTCATTCATTTGTTCATTCCTTCTTTTGGGCAGATAGATGGTACACTGGATAGAGCATTGGAGGAAGACCTGAGTTCACATTGGGCCTCAGACACTTCCTAGTTATATGATCCTGAGTAAGTCACTTAACCTGTTTGCCTCAGTTTCCTCAATTGTAAATGGGAATACTAATAACAGCTACCTCCTAAGGTTGTCATGAAGATCAAAAGAGATAATATTTGGAAAGAACTTAGCACAGTACCTGGCATATAGGATGTACTGTATAAATGCTAGTTGATATTACACAACAAATTTAGTAAAGAAGCAGATATGAAAAGTCTTCTATTTTATTTATTTATTTATTTATTTATTTTGGTGAGGCAATTGGGGTTAAGTGACTTGCCCAGAGTCACACAGCTAGTGTTACGTGTCTGAGGTCACATTTGAACTCAGGTCCTCGTGACAGCAGGGCCAGTGCTCTATCTACACCTAACTGCCCCCAAAAGTCTTCTATCAAGCCAGACATTTGTCTTTTAGTCAACTAGCATTTATCAAGCACTTACTATGTACCAGGCACTGTGCTAAGCATTGGGAATACAAATCAAGTAGAAAGAATGAGAATCTCTTCCCCCAAGAAGCTTATATTCTAATGGGGGAGAAAATAAATAAAAGGAAGCTGAAAAGTGGGAAAGGGGGGAGACAGGTACACAGCATGGGGAAATGAGAGAGGAAGTACTGAGTGCAGCTGGGAGGGTAATGATACATTGCTGATCTTAGCACCTTCCTTAAATGGAGGTTCTGGAAGAAGTTATTGAATCAGAATGAAAGGCCCCAAAGGGGCTGAGGACATTTCCAGTGTGTGAATCCCAGAGCTGAAATGAAGATGCTTAAAATGAAGAGTTGGGACATGTTAGAGGAAGTCTGGTTTTCAATTTGGAAAGAAATAAGAAACATGGCTAGCCTGTGTTCCTTCCTTAAATGGAAATTCTGAGATAAGCCATCCAATCAGAGAGACTGACTACAGGAGCAAAAACATTAAGGAGATTTGCAAACGTATGTCAAACAATGCCACTCTTCTCACTACATTTTTTCTTTGGAAAACGTAGTTATTTTTTATAAAAATATACCATGTAATGCATTTATCACTATTTTAAATGAATAAATATTTTACAGTGTATCAGTTTTAATTTCTAATAAATGATATATCCCATATAAGAAAAGTTCTTTGGAGCCTTCAATCATATTTAATTTTTCGGTCCTGAAACCAAAACTTTAGAGCCACTGTTCTAATGAGTCTATAATTGATCTTAGACTAATTGCTTATTGATTTTACAGCAGTATAGTGTTCCACAGAAAGTGTATGAGTAGATAAATTTCTTCTCAGTTTAAGAAAAACACACAATAATTGTCATCCCTCCATTTCCCAGACACAAAATCTACTTGGATGATATCTTTGGGGGAGTGACAAATGTAGCAATCTAAATCAAATTGAAATCACATGTGGTTTATGGTAAGTTTCTATGGCCACATTTGTAACCACAGTAAAAATTTTCTCACAATCAACTGAACAGTCATCAGAATATGCAAAATGCCCATGTAGAGAGATAAAAAGCAAAATATATTCCTGGTATGGAATCCCTTTTCTGTGACTTTCTCTCCCTAGCTTTTCTTATGCCAAGTTTGGCTAAAATATGCCAACGATATGGAATCCTTCTGGGACTTTTTCCCCCCTAGATTATGTTATGCCATGTTTGGCCTCATGGGACAGACCAAAATTGGCATACGTCTGGGAGAAATTCTCAAAACACACAGACTGATCTAAATCACTCATATCTAAAAAAAAAAAAGTTTTAATGCTAGTTCTAAGTAAACATTATAAGTTACTTCGTTTTAAGTAACCCTCTCAGTTTCACTGCATGGGTAATCAAGCACATTGATTTGTTCTCCTATTGGAAATGTAATATTATGTAACTTGTTATACTATGAAAGTAAGGCAGTTGCTATGTACATAGTTGGTGCTTAAAAATTTGTAGGACAAACAATAAAGCGCAAATTACTTTTCTTCAAAGTTGGTATGTGACTCCTAATTTGTGCAGAGCTACCTCCTCACCTTGGTGTTCCTCAGACCATAACAGCTATTGTAGTCAGACCCTCCCGTTCTCCCTTAGTGATCATGCTATGGCTCACAGTTGTCTTTGACTTAACCTGGTTCCCTTATAGAGTGCAAGAGCTTGGATTAGAATGGTGGCAGTGGGAAGGAAAAGAGGGAACAATTAGGGGGGAAAAAGATACTGTAAAGAAAGACAAAACTTACATCAAACAATTGGATGTGGAAGATGAGAATGATGCAGAAATCAAGAATGGCTGAGCAACTGATTTGAAGGGGAAGAAGATTTATTTGGCTTTTGATATGCTGACCTTGAACTCCCAGCAGGACTTGCCTATGATGCCATACAAAGAATGATAGATCTGGAATCAGAAAACTTGAGTTCAAATCTTGGTTCCATTCTACACAACTCTGTTGACCTTTCCCACTGAACCTCCCTGGACCTCAGTTTCCTCATTTGTCAAGTGAGGAGGTTGGACCACATAACCTCTAAATTCCCTTCCAGCTATAAATCTATGATTCTATAGTCTAAGAAAAAACTAACAGACTGTAGCTATCTAGGAAAGCCTGAAGATCTATAGAAAAAAGACTAGAATGGAGTCATTTGCAGACTTGGGAATCTGCAAACTATAACCGCTCTAAATTATACTTGAAATCATAGGAAAGATGACTTCTTTCCAATAAAAGAAGTATAGAAAGAGAAGAAAAAAAGATTCAAGGACAGTGCCCTATTCTACTAAGGTATATGCATAATGATACATTGGACTCCTTGCCATACTCACTATAAAATTCCATCATAAAATTCAGCTTTGAACTAAAGGCATATATTAGATTTCCAGGTAAAGACTGGAAAACTGTTGAACTAAATTCAAGAAAGGTTTGAGATTGAGGGAACAGCAAAGCCTGTCTATAATGGCCAAATCCAAAATGTCTAGAGAGGCATGAAAGCCACTCATTTTTGAAGAATCAGATTATTTTATATTAGGATCCTCTAATTCCTCACTGTCCTCCCACAACCTTGAGCAAAACTTCAGTAAATAAGAATTGGTGTGGAGTGGGAAAAGTCAGTCTAAGTTATTAATTGCACATTATAGAGCTGGAAGAGACCTCTGTAACACAAAAAACCGACCCCCAATCTGCAGATCAAGAAGAGACCAAAATAAATCAAATGATTTGTTATAGATCACAGAATAATGACAGAGCCAGGATTAGCACATTTTTCCTGAGCCCAGTACTGTTTCCACAATTATTACACCGATATTTGAATCAGTAAGACCTGAATGATAAACTATTCTACAAGAAATACAATCATATTATTTTCATATCCATACAATATAACTCAAACTAACATTGCAATATATTTGTTCATTCACCTAGTGCTAACTGAGCATTTTACACAAGTTGTTCCTCATAATCACTTTGTACTGAGGATACAAAAATGATTAAGAGATGGTGTCCATCCCAGATGGCCTTACAGAACCTTACAGTCCTAGATGACCTAAAACATGTAATAATAGTAATAACCAACATTTATATAGCACATCAAGGTTTGCAAAACACTTTACACATGTTATCTCATTTCCTCTGTCCAACAATCCTGAGAGGTAGATGATATTATTGTCTCCATTTTACAGTTGAGGAAATTGAGGCAGACAGCAGTTAAGTGATTTGCCCAAGGTCACAAAGCTAGTAAATATCCAAGATAGGATTCAAACTCAGGTCTTCTTGACTTTAAGTCTATTATGCCAAGAATAATCGAGTTGTATGATAGATGAGAAGTGACTCATTACTGGGGATATATGCCAAGAATGTCAATGACAAAAACATTTAATTGCTTTAGAATGAAGCTACTTCCAGAAGTAGAGTGATTTAAACAACCCTCCTGGAATCTGGTTTACATTGTTAAACTAGAATTATTTACTGGAGAGAAGTGGTTCCTAAGTATATGCAAACTTTGGCTCTGACCCCATCTAAATCAAGAGGCATTCCTAACCAATGGAATCTAAAAATTAAAAAGGAAGAGATTTTACAATGCTAGCCAAGCCTTTTAGAAAGCTTTGTGATTATATGCTATGATAATTAGAATGAGCTAGATTTTCCCAGTGCTTAAGTTTCATTCTGGTGGTAAATGACAATTTAGCAGATAGCCTGAGGTAGAAAATAAAAAGGTAATTTGATTTATGTATAAGGCCATTTCACTTTGAGCTGAATCATTGTTCATTATTCAGTTTCGGCTATGGGTCCTTCTTTGATCTGGTACTATGAGCTTTTTGAGCAGGTATTTACCTCTAGAAATAACCAAAACCCCTTATTTTCCTCCTAACAATGGATAATCTCAGGTCAATTCAGAAATTTAGGTCAACAGAAGCAATTCTCCCAACACAGATGTATATTTTAGCCAACTTGGTATATGCAGTGAACCAGTCATTAGACTCTACTCACCACTTGTAAATTATATGCCTCAGAATATAGATTCCTTCTGTCTCTAGAATGAACTATCAAGAAATTTTTAACTACAACTACAATTTTAAGAGTGTAACTGTAATTCAAAATTACAATTTTAAGAATAATGCAGAGTACTGGCAGCAGTTTTACCTTTGGGCTAGAGATAAGATTGAACAGTCTTTCTCAAAACAGAGCATATAAGTACTAATATGATATGAGTTCAGTGCTTTGCACATCTAGGAATGTGAGAAGGAGGTGGCATTTAAAGATTCAGGATTTCATTGGCAAAGAAAAATCTTGGTATAAGAACTCCTTCAATTGATATCAATTAGCCACCATCTGTAACTTATGGGCTTAAAGAAGTTTATGGGCACTAAGTAGGAGACTTGCCTTTGGTCACAGAAATAGGATGTGTCATAAGCAGGTCTTGAACCCAGGTCTTCTTGACTCCAGGATTGGTAATATATACCATGTTACCTTGCACATAGTAGGTACTTAAGCAATATTTGTTGAAGTGTTGATTTGAATTTAATAAATTCACATTTTTTCCCCACATAATGGCATGCCTATTTCCAAATTCAACAGGCTCTAAGGGTCCCTACCTTATTTTCAGGCCTCCAGCAATACGTTAGTATTGACTATCATTTAGTACATTGGAACAATTTTTAATGATGGTCCAAAAAAAGATAATGCTACTTTTAAGGGATTCTAAAATGTTTATTTATTTATTTGAATTTAAAAGGTTTATCTAGTAGAAAGCTCTAACTGTACTACCATATTTGACTCAAAGTACTTGGCTACAGAGTTTATGGTTATAACTTAATAAACAGAAAGAGCCCTAAATATTTTGTCATTATTGGCTTGAAAAGACCACAGATATATTCCTCCTGTAACACTTGCTTTCCATTCTGTATTACTTCAAAACAGATGGAGGCATTTTTCCTAACATGACTAAAATATAAGAAATACAACATGAATTAGTTTTTGGAAAGATTTATACCAAATTACTGTCCTTAGGGAGCAAACTGAGGCAATCTTAAACACGTATGGGGTGAATGGAGTTAATGAGCTAATCCACTTCAGTATACACAATTAAAGACATTTTCACAAAAATGTAGTCTCTGCTTCTACCTTTTCATAGGAAAGCCTCCTGGGAAACAGTAGCAGAATTATGAGTCAGTGCAATATGGATAGTTCTTCCTGCCCTCTGGATCAACAAAAAAAAAATGCTACTTTCTAGAAGTTCAAATACATATTTACTAAAGATTCTCACATTCACTGTGAAACTGTCTAATAGAGGGGCAGCTAGGTGGCGCAGTGGATAGAGCACCGGCCTTGGATTCAGGAGGACCTGAGTTCAAATCCGGCCTCAGACACATAACACTGACTAGCTGTGTGACCCTGGACAAGTCACTTAACCCCATTGCCTAGCCAAAAAAAGAAACAAAGAAAGAAACTGTCTAGCAGAGCCAACCAATGTCAAATGCAGATGATTATCATTCAACCAAAAGGCAAGAATTATGTGACCAGCAGCATACTAATTCATTGCATCTAGGGTAAAATTTAGGATGAATTTTATTCTTATTTGAGAAGCTGAAACAATTCTGTTTAGTCTTCCCTCACAAAGTCCAATTGAAGTCTCATCTCCTCCCTGCAGCTATCCTTCATTTTTCCAGATTATATCTACCTTTCTTGTTTAATTCCCATGGCACTTGGACAGATAGCGACAGGATCATAAAATCATGGGTTTAGATCTGGAAGGAACATAAGAGCTCATTTAGTCTAATGCACTCATTTTACAAATAGGAAAACAGAGGACAATAGAAGTTAAAGACTTGCCCAAGGTTAAGATTCAAATCCAGGCCATCTAACTCTAAATCCAGTTTTCTTACTACCCTAGCATGAAAACCCTCCCAATTCTGTTGTGCTCATCTCATTTACCCACTTTGCATATTTATTCACCTGTTTTGGACATTCTTTCTCTAAGATCTATATTCTAATATATCTTTGTCTATCTGTACTGCCCAGTTCTTTCTATGATCACTACTGCCTTCACCACACATAGTGTATTTTTGAGAGCTTTTTGCAAATTCACATTATATTCCTCTGTAATAGGTTCTTCTGAAAAGGAATAACTGCACAAAAGAAAAAGAAAAATAGTGGGTCACTGAAAGAGAACCTCATGCCAGTGTACTGGACCTGGCATTCACACAAAGCTCTGCATTGTTTGAAAGGTTCACTCATCCTGAAAGAGAGGACCAAAAGACGTGAAAGAAATAGAAGGTAATGGTCTCCCCATTCTTTCCAATTCTCTGTGATATGAGTTTTAAAAATAGAATATCTCGGAAACATAAAGCATTTTCCACTCTCTAAATCTGTAAGTATAGTCCTTTGTCAAATTTAGATACATTCACATCAGCTATTTTATGACAGATAAGAAAAATCTGGAAAATGACTTTTTTCATAGAGAAAAATTACAAAATACATGGGAAGATGCTTTGGTTAGTGAGGTTTTTCTATCTTCTTTTTCCCAAATCCTAATATCAGCAGTTTTTCCATTGCTGCTATAAATAGACCTCCCATTCTCCAATGCATGAAAAGGGGGGAACATCCTTGAGGGGTTTTTTTTGTTTTTTGTTTTTTTAAGTAACAGGTACAGTAATGAGAACTGACCAAAAAATTGTCTTAGGACAATGAAAATTAAATAATAGCAACAGCAACTGAGCTATTATCACTTCTGATACACAGAAAAAGGGGGAAAAAAACTTTGGCAAAGAAATCTGAAGCTAATTAGCTATGAAGTTAGTGGCAATTTACTTCACAGCTTTTTTTAAAATTTAAACAGATTTTAGAATTCATTATCTGAATTGCAGTAGATAATACTGATTAAGTGCTGGACTGATGATGCACGTAAACTAAGATGAATTATTAAAGCATTCTGACTATGTGACCCTATGGTACTAGAAAGCAACCAAGACAGTGTAAGCTTTTAAAGCAAGTCACTTAGAGGCTAAAGTTTCTTAGTCTTTTCCAATGCACAAAAATACCTTTTGGGGATACAAGGGAACTTCACCTTCTCTGCAAACTAAATGAAACTTAAGGCTAAGTGGAAAAATAGTGCAAGAGTTAATACTGTAGTCTTCCGTTTGGAAGTCACAAGTATTGTAAAACATTTGGTTTCCTTTTATTACTACATAATGCATGCATGTGTACAATCTGAATGACTTCAGCCAACACTGAGATGATCTAGATCACTGGACACATTTTTGTTTGGTGAAAAAAAAAATAATGACATGACTTTTTAAAACAACGCCACTCCCCAGTTTACCCAGCAAAAGAAAATGGGCAATTCATAACATGTATTTTGGACCTGGCACATGTTTATTACCTTTAACTACATGTCATAATCACTTCTTAGGTACTTCCTTTAACAGGTTTTTCTTCTAAGATCAATTTCTTAATTTAATTAATTTCTCTATGAAGAAAACAGGGTACCTATTAAGACCATTTACATCTCTGCACTCCTAAAAGACCCTTTTAGTCTTCTTTTTTTTCCTTTTAGTCTCCTTAAACATACATCATTTCACTATAATTCAAAGTAAGTGAAAATTAATTATTTTAATTAATGGATTTATTCACCTTCCTTCCTGCAATGAATTGAAAAGAATCTATTTCTCCCTGCAACCCCCACCACCAATTTCCTATTCATTCAGTCTCTAAAAAGAAGATGAAAAGGGCTGTGACTCCAGAGTAAAATTATCCATTTGACAAGGTCCTGGTGTATCTTAGTGTCAATTCTTTTGAATTTTGAACCATAGCTGTGAAAAACTCTTACTAGCAGAAAGGCAGAACACATGTAAAGCTCAACTAAAGTTCAATCTTTATGAAAGATTTTATAGTTTAAATTACTAAGCCTACTGTCCTTTGTTATTTTAGGAATCAAGAAAAAAAGGTTTTTTTTTCATTTGGCAGATCATCTTCATGGAAAGAAAGCTCTTTAAGAAATAAATACATCTCCACGAATTCCAAAGTATAATTATGGTAATAACTTTCTCTAATCAAATGCTGATATTATTTGATTTTCACATTTCTAAGTTTTGTTTATCAAATTAATATAGAAATAAGATGTTAACAGGTCAAGTCAACAAGCAGATATTAGTCACTTTCTATGTGTCAGGTATTGTGCAAAAGTGCTGAGAATATAAATATAAGCAAAAAAAAAAAGGTCTTTGCTCTCAAAGTGCTTATATTCTAATGGGAAAAGACCCCACATAAAAAGAAGTTAACAGTGGGGTGGACGGGATGGTGAAGAAGGAAGTCCAGAGAATTAGGAATAGAGAAGGGTAAGGAATAAAGGAGTGAACATGACAATTGTACAGGGCACTTCCTTTAAATGAAGGTTGATTAAGGAACTGACCAGAGAAAGGGCCTGCAAGGACAGAGATCTTGCAGGATGAGAAGCCCACAAAGACAGAGGTGTCTTCCATGGTGATAAGACTGCTGGAACATTGTGGTGGAGAAAATATACACACACACACACATACAAACAGATGAACCCTCATATGATCATACCACAGGGAAGATAGGTATCAACCTCACTCAGATCTTGAGACCTGGTAGAAGTTCAGCAGTTTAACAGCTCTTTTCATCCATATACTTCCATAGTTCCTCAGTATTAAGTAGTGATAATAATTCTGGGACTTATCTCTGCCTAATCTCACAAATATTATTGATTCCAGAAAAATTGCAAAGTTAAAATACCCTAGAATTGTTGCTTAAGAGGGAGCCAGAGACACTTTAAGAATTTTTAATAATCACATCAAAACTCCAGCTTAACCAGAAGTTCAAAGCATGATACTGCTTATAGACTTCTAATCATACTTTCTGGGATTTTCCAGGGAGCAAAATGAAAACGGTGATAAGTGACAGACTCAAGAAACTAGCCAAGTTGCTACAGCACTGAGCCTGGAGTTAGGAAGACTTGAGTTAAAGTCTGGCCTCAGATACTTACTAGCTGTGTGACCCTGAGCAAGTCACTTAACCCCATTTGCCTCAGTTTCTTAACTACAAAATATGCTGGAGAAGGAAATGGCAAATTACTCTAGTATTTTTGCCAATTAAAGTCCAAATGGGGTCAAAAAGAGTCACTACTGAAATGACCGAACAACAACAAGCCTCAAGAAAATTAGAAGAAGACTACCAGCACATTGGGTGGACCTACTGCAATGGACTTACAGGAAGACATGGACAAATCACAAAGAAGGAAAAAGCTTAATTCTCTTATGAGCTGCATTGGTGGAAGAAGGACCCAAAACCAGGAGATCAAGGATCCATTGAAGAAGCTGCAAATTGTATATCTTTTTCTTAGATCATGTTTCCCAATGCTTAGAAGTACAATGGCTCAGGAGAAGGGGTCAGACAACCCTTTTTTTCCCTTCCCTTATACTTCCCACATTCTTCAGGAATTTAGATATATTCTTTTTTTTTTAAGCAATTGGGGTTAAGTGACTTGCCCAAAGTCACATAGGTAGCAAGTATCTGAAGCCTGATTTGAACTCAGGTCTGCCTGACTCCAGGGCTGGAGTAGAGGTAGACTCTAAAAGGTCAAAAATATGTTCTCTTAGTTTTAGTTTCACAAAAAGCTTCTATGAATCTCTGCTTTGATATCCCATTTACTATATATATACTACCAGGTTAGAAAGGACTACTGGCCTTTGTGGTTCACATTCTGAATCATTTTTTCCATACCAGTAAACAAAGCTAGAGTAGCAACTCATCATGGCTTTAAAGCTCTTCTATTTGTAGGTCAAAGATAATGGCCTTTCTATAATCACTTAGTCTTCTGGATTATTCAGTTCTATAGTAAAGGAAACCAGTGTAGGCTCTTATCTATTTTTAAAAAAGGGGGGCATACATGCCCTTAGAAATAAGGTTTTAGCTCCCACAGTGCTTATAGCTTGATGTTTACATTTCCATTTTTTAATACATAAAGAAACCTTAGTTCATACATGCAGGAGCTTTCAAATTGTTCAGGCTTATCACTGGCATTCCTCCCAAGCATTACACTTCCTATCGCATCATTCTCTTGGCTGATTCGTCAATTGTGTCACAAGCCAGATTCCCAAGGAATAACATGAAAAAGCAGACCATTAAAGGAATGGAAAGCATCAATGTTCCTCACATTACTAAAGACCATACTGGAGGTCTTTGAAAATAGGCATCTCTGGAACAAGTATCTGCCACAATGACATACAAGATGACTACTTCTCTAAATATTTATATTAGAAGGATTTTTAAAACCTTCCCAATTGGCTGGAAAAAAAAGTTGTCTCCAGCTTTAAAATTAAATTTAATATAAAACTTCCTTTACAGTACATAGCATTATGTTAGGGTGTAATAAATGCTTTAAAAAAATCAGAACATTAATAATGCTTACTATGAAATACAAGAGGAACAAGGTATGTTGGCATCAGTATATCCAAGGAGGATACCAGACAAATGACAGATTATGGATTATATGAAAGTATCTAAAGCCCTGGATTCATTTCAAGATTTGTTGATTTGTTAAGATATTTCAGATTTGACTTTTTCTTCCTTCCTTCATTAAACATTTGGGCAGCATTATACAAGTGATTAGGTCTGTTAAGGAGATGTGCTTTCTTCTTCTGGCCCTATCATGAACTTAATGAATATTAGAGAAGTTAACTTCTTAAACTTCTCTGCATGTCTTTCCTTATTTATATTTTTTTTCTTTTTATCTTATTAATGGATCAATCCCCTGTAGGTCCCCTACTTCTAGTTAGCAGTTACATATGTTAAGTTACGTGAGAACTAAGAATAGCCCCACACATTTACATTGGAGGAAAAGTATCAAACCAACTATGAAACAATTTCATCCAAAATGGCCTAGTAGTAGCAGACTTCAAACTGTATTACAAAACAGCAATCATCAAAATAAATTTGGTATTGGCTAAGAAGTAGAGTGGTACATCAGTGGAATAGATTAGGTACCCAATACACAGTAGTAAGTGACCATAGTAATCTAGCTTTTGATAAACCCAAAGATCCAAGTTTTAGCGGCAAGGACTCACCATTTGACAAAAACTGGTAGAAAAACTGGAAAGCAGTTTGGTAGAAACTATGCAAAGACCTACATCCCACATCATATATCAAACTGAGAAGCTCCTACCACTGAAATAATTAATATTACCCATTGGTTTGGTTCACTTTTCTTCCCTGCATCCATAAATTGATCACTTGTAGTTTAAAAATTAAATAGTCAAAACAAGCAGATTTTCCTAGAATTCTAGTTTTGAGGGCATGATCACTAGATTGGGAGATTAGAAAGCTGTGTTCCAGACACAGCCCCAAAATTAATTGCCTCTGTGACTTTGAGATAATGTTTCTTCCTAGGCCTACAATTTCTTATCTGTGAAATGAGAGCATTACATTCTTCTCCTCCTCTTTACTATATTCTATTGAAGAAACTCAGCATCCTATGAAGAGTAAAAGTAGCCCTTTCCTTGAAGGAATAGGCCTGGCTCTATGAGTAAGCAGAATGTCACCTACACAGTATGATTTGAGAGGCCAACACACGGAAATCCCACCAAGATGATATCTTCAGTTGCTATAGTTTGATCACTAATTAAGAACATTTTAAATATTCATGTATTTGAATAGATAAAGTTATGGCACCCTTGCCTTGGGGCAAGACTGGTTTAGAGCACAAGACAGTTTCCCAAACTATAGAAGGATGGTAGAAGATTACAAATAATATTGCTTCTCTTCAAGAATCTAAAATAGTAAGAAAAAAAAAGAACGGAAAGAAGCCAGCAAAAAGTTTTTAATGAGACCCAATTATGCCAGATCATCCCTAGATATTTGCAGATGAACCCCGAAAGAGGTCAGCAAACATATGGAACAAATTTGCCAGTATTTCAATACCATCATCAATTACAGTAGAACTTCTTAGTGTAGACTCTTAACAACACAATATCTGAAGTACCACAGGAGAAAGTAGAAGCAATATTTAAGATTAAGAAATCACCAAGAACTTCTAGGCTTCAGGAAATGCACAGACAAGAAATATGTATCACAGGTGAAACAATAGGAAGCAGAGTGCAGACTGGGCTATATCTGAGAAACTATAAATTACTTTTAATTACCTTGTGTTGAATGAAATTTAACAAAAGTATGAACTGAGGCAGTTCTCTGAGCACAATATAATTTATTAACAGGGGTGTGGTACCTGATAATAAAGGATGGTTGTTATGATAGAAATTCTGAGAGACAAAGTTCCAAGTATAAACAATCAATTATTAGTTAGACTAGCAATAACCAATAAATTGGATCATTTCTTTCAATAACCAAAGGCCCATTTAAACTTAGGTCTTCCTTCTGACTGGCCTGACAGTACACCATTTGAGTCTGCCCTGGCAAAGGCAAGGCAATCTCAACTAGTAGAAATTTTAACGATGAGGTGGTTAAGAGTTCTCAGCTCCTCTCTATTCTCTTATTACTTCATCTTGGGAAGGAGGGAGGGAACTAATCCTCAGGTGATAAGATTAGTTTGCAGCTGGGGAAAGTAGACTGGTCTTCAAATAAGGCTGATTATACCCTTCTCTCAGTAGCAACACTTAAAGAAAGCTGGTTGCTTTATAATACCCAGTTGCCCCTAGCAATTTTGGCTAGAAAAACAAAAGCCATCTAAATAAGGCTTCTCTCCTTTGGTCTATCCATGCAACCAAGTCACCCCTACTTTTGATTAGAAAGCAAGGACAAAAGAGATTTGTCCCCTAGACTCAAACTGGTCTGTCTATGGGGGTAAATAGAATTGAGAGTCCCACTTGGGAGAGGCCCAGCCCAAGTCGGTTAATGAGCAGATGCCTTTGGGGCTGGGAGCAATAACATTACTAGATCACACCCTTCAGAAACTGCCAGACCTTTATATGTGGGGTCTGACAAAACAAGGAAAAGGATGGATCACAGAAAATGTTGGTCATTAAATAATATAGCATAATATTAATTTTTCTCAACCTCAAGCTGCTAAGAGAAAAAGTCTTTTAAGAAAAACAGTTTTATTCACATAGTGACTCTTTATGACTGAAAAAATTACAGGGGTGATCACAGTCTATGAAAAGTCAAAGTCACAGGCGGCCCAAAAGTTAATCAAGAGCTTACCTATGTGATGAGCATAAAAATACGTGTGCATGAAGCAGTATATAGGATATCATCCAGTTAAATAAATATATGCTAATTACCGGGGTGGGTTGCTCATGAAAGGAAGGAAAGAATAACCAATGGTCAGCTTGCATCCTGCAGTAGCATCTACAGAATGACAGAAGACCCAAAGGAAAGCTCTCAAAGTTTAGGTAGACATTCCATTGAGAATCTGAGGCAAGACATGGACAAGAATCACATAAAATGAGAAACTATGAATGGATTGGAGTCTGTACTAGAAAGAGTACTCACACTGACAAGTCCACAAGTCCATTGTAGTCAGGCTAAATTACCTGAGAGAGAAGATAACAGTCAGCTAACATATCAATACAACTTATTTTTCTGATTAATCCACTGTCACCTCTGTCCCAAGGGTATTGAGACACAGAAGAAATAAGTTCTGGTGGATGGAAAAAGGAAAAGGAAGGCTTGAAATATGAGACATGAGGTGTCATAGCAGCGGACCTTAAAGAGGTAGGGGTTAGAGAATACCAAAAGTAGTAATCAGTGCCTAATGATTATGAAAAAAAAACAAACCTCATGGAATAAATGATTGAGTGTCCCCTCCACCCTATAATCTCTTTCCTCTTTTGATTATACCTGCTGTATTTTACCCATTTTACTTCTGCTTATCCATTATTTTTCACTATTGCTCCATTATTTATTTCCTCTTCTCATCGTTCTCTTATCCAGTTCAAAATAATGACCTCTTATTGTGGAATGTGACCAAACTTGCCAGAGGAAAGGTGCTATACAGTTCATATGGAATGGAAACAACCAGAGAATACTATTCAAATGGGAGTGGGGAGGGGAGACATAAAATTATTACTTCAACAAACACATGAAGGAAAACTACTTTGGTTTGAAAACAATTATCTTTTCTTTTGTATTTTAAATGTTTGTTGATTGGTTTATACAGACATCTGTTATCATATGAAAATAAAGTGAAAATATAGAGTGGTTCTTAAAACTCAAATAAAGTTCCTAGAAGACTTTAAAAAAAAATCTCTGAAGTCAAGAAGGGAAAGCATTCAGTGTTCAATTCACTTTTTAAAAATCCAAGAAACTATGTTATGTATTGCCTTAAAACAAAAAAAGAAACACTATATTTTCCTTGAGCAGCAGTTCATGGCAATATGCTCAGACAAGTAGTGGGGGAAATGGCTTAGTTATGATTTATACTTAAGTCTAACATCTGGGTACATGTAAACATTCAAAGGATAAACTGATCCATAAAACTGTTGATCATCACAACAGATGTACATTCTTTATTGTTAATGTACGGTTTCTTTTCCCTTTCTCCTAAATGTCTGAGCCTCCAAGTGCCCTTTCATCTTTCACACAGTTTTCTGACACCTTTGTCTTATTAAAAATTCTATATCAGCTTATACCCAGGCCCTTCTTAATTATGCAAGGCAAGGGAACAAATTAAATATAAACATTCTCCTATATTAGAAACAGAAAACTGCAAAATCTACATGGTATAAAATATCCTATCTAGTATTTATCCATATTTTTCCTACTTCTCTTCTTTGAGTTATAAATTCTTAGAAGTTAGAAACCAGTCTCTGAAAACTGTTTAGATTAAAAAGCACTATGTAGGGGCAGCTAGGTGACAGTGGATAGAGCACCAGCCCAGGAGTCAGAAGGAACTGAGTTCAAATCTGACCTCAGACATATAACATTTACTAGCTGTGTGACCCTGGGCAAGTCACTTAACCCCACTGCCTAGCCCCTCCCCAAAAAATCACTATGTAATATCTAGCTATACACAAAGTTTCAAAATTTCTGATCATACATCTAGTTGGTTCTGCATGCTTACTTGATTTTTTTCTTTGTTCATTTTTGAGGAAGGACAAAATTAATCTTTCTAGATCAGAGGTTCTTAGCCTGAGATCATTCAACTTGTTTTTTTAAAACTATTTTGGTAGAGTTGTTTTCCTCTGTGATTCTAGGCATTTTATTTTATAAATTTAAAAGCGCTATTCTGAGAAGTGGTCCATGGGCTTCATGATATTGTCAAAACACTGGAATAAAAACTTATTTTCAAATGCATTTAATGCTGCTTGCCAACAGGTTCAGAACTCATAACAAATAACATGTTCAACTGCTGAAACTACATTTTGAAAATATAACATAAAGAAAGTAAAATATGATTGTTTCCAGATTCACATTTCATTGAACTGTGAGTTAGCAAAATGAACACAGGGCCAAATGCCTGACAGAATAGTCCCTATATTACTGTGTGCTGCACTGTAATCTCTGAAGCTAAATAAACAAACATATCTGAACAAGTCTGCCCTGCCAAAGCTGAAATGTGGTGTGTTTCATTTTAAAAGTATACATATTCTTCTGGCAGACACACATGCTCTGACCCGTAACATTCTGAATCACAGGTGTTTCCCTATTTGCTGTAAAACTGAGCCTATTCACTCATACTTGGGTTTTTCCAAATGTTAGCCTAAAGCAAGATATGAAAAAAAGGATTTAATATACATGGGTTCAAGCAGGGGAAAAAAGTGTCCTGTGTTTTCCACTAACCATTGGCAAAACCGATAGAAAACAATTTTGATGGGCAAACACAAGGAAATAGAACAGAAATATTAATTAGTAATCTATGGTCAACTAATATTAATTCTTTGGCTTGAACCAAAATCTTCTGAATGGCAAGTCGGTGTTCTCTTTAAAATGGTCCTTTTAGTTCCTAAAATTCTAATTCAAACAAAGATTTTTGGAGCTAGAAAGAACTAACTTAAATAAAATGGAAACATGGGTTATCTTTTACTTCAGGCCTCTTGCTAGATGCCTCACTCATCAAATCCTATCAGAGACTTTGACAACTAATTACTACAATTCAAATTTATATAAAACTATGCCTCATAGAAATATCACAATGTTTGAGGTGCATGAAGCTTTCTAATATATGTTCATACTGAGTCCTATGTATTTGTATGTGTATATGTTTCCTTTTTGTCCAATGTTGTTGTTCACAAGTGCCAAATAATGGTGAAATTTGAGCCTTACTACTACTGATCATTTTTTATTCCCCTCCCTGACTTATTCTACAGTTCCACAATAATGGCGCTGAGCTTTGTCCCAGTGGATTATATTCTGATGTCATGAGAACAACAAAATTCCAACTTCCCAGAAAATTTTGGACTAGAATAAGGACATACATTTTTGAAGCCTTAAAGACTTTCCTTTTTAATCACAAAAATAATCTTCAGTAAAAAAAAAAAGATGTCTAACTGGTTTCGGTAGCATAAAACAAAGCTTTGAAAGATTCATACCTGTTGAGACTCAGTTCTTACTAGGAGTTGATGAAAGAATACTTTAAATTGGCAGACACAGGATCCAAAATAATGTTTTGCTCTGCCTGTAGACTGACTCTTTGGTCAGAATGGAGACCAAAAATACTATGGGAACGTGAATTTTTTTTTTCAGAATTTCTCAAAGTTCAGTGAGAATTATCAGCTGAACATTTAAAACCTCCTTGGATACTCACTGGAGTAGGAAAACAGTTTATTTTAATGTGCTTTTAAAACTCAGAAACATTCAAGGGGGAAAATAATTCCCATTTACAGGGATTCATTATTCAATTTAAGATAATTACTAAAATCTAGCAGCTGAATTATGTTAAATGAAGGGTTAATTACCTGTTGAGTCAAATTCCACTGGCTGGCATACACGATTAGAAGACCAGCTGCACTTGAGCACTTGTCCTCCTTCTACAATGCCAGGTTGGGTAGTGTTTGCTTTGGGAGCTCCAACCAGAAGGAACATCCTTTAAAAAAAAAAACACACACATACACACATACACAAGGATTCAAGATTTGCACAAATTAAAATAAAGCTTCCTAATAATGAAATATCCAGCATTTTTTGACATCTTTAGCAAATATTAAACATGGAGTGACCACAACGTGATAGATGCTATTAGTTGTTCGGTTGTTTAATTGTGTCCCACTCTATATGACTCCATGGACTTTTTGTCCATGGGGTTTTCTTGGCAAAGATACTGGAGTGGTTTGCCATTTCCTTCTCCAGTTTGTCCCCATTTTACACATAAGGAACTGAGGCAAATAAGGGTTAAGTGACTTGCCCAAGGTCACACAGCTAATAAGTGTTTTAGACCTATTTTGAACTCAGATCTTCTTAACTCCAGGCCAAGTGCTCTATATACTGCATCACCTAGCTGATTAGATGCTGTATCACAATGCAATATAGCCCATTCCTTCTACTCACTAGAATTCTATGGCAGTTAATACATCCAGCAATATTTATTTCATATGCTGAAACTTAACAGATTTGTACTGATTATGGATTCAGAGTCATTTTATGATTTTAAAAGAGGTTTCTTACATTGTACTGGCTTATATTTTTCTGAGGAAAAGGCAAAAAGTTTTCAAACTACCCTCTTAAGTGTAAGAAAGCTTCCTGAAAGATACAAAATTGGAGATTCAAAGAGGTAAAAATGAGTTAAGAAACAACTGCAACAAACTGAGAGTGTGGGAAGCAAGGTTTGAAAGTGCAAGTCTCCTGAAAAATAGTAGGATGCAAACTGGAAAGGAAAAATTCAACAAAAGGAGCTAAGAACAAATTTGCTTGATATATGTGAAAGAAGAAGTCAGAAAAGCATCAGAAAAGCCAGAAATGGAGAAGTAAACAGCCTGATTTTGATTCTGAAGCCTAATTTTACAAAGAGAGAGTTGATGCCTTTGAGTAGAAATAGCATGGTCAAATAACGTGGTGAGAAACATGTTTTTGAGCAGTGGTGCTCTGAAGTAAGCAGAAAAGATTTATAATAGAAGCCAAGAAATTATTCGTATGAGTACCCACTGTATTCAGAGAACTGTTGTAAAGTTAAATAACACCACTATATATTCACTTATGGAACATTTGATGTTTAACTTATTTAACTTAAAAACTTTTTTCTCTTCACTGAATAATTCCACTAAGATATGAGGAGAGGCCAGCAGAGAGAAAAAAAATATTCAGAATAACAGATTTAGGCTATTCTGATTATAGTCAGTTTCTGGATTGTCAATTTTCTATCTGAGAAAAACATATTTAAGGCAGACTTTCAAGAAGCCAAAAATTTCATTTGTTAGTATTTTCATTTTGTTCTCTAATCTAAAAACACATGCAAAAAATATAATAAAAAGACAACATCACCTAAATTATTTTACTTATGTGCCACAGAGAATTACTAAAGCATTGCTTTGAAGAGCTAGAACTACAAAAAATAACAATTCATCTAGAATAAAAAAAGGTCAAGAATCTCAAGGGAAATAATGGGAAAAAAAGGCTTCAAACTATACTACAAAGCAATAATCATCAAAATGATTTTTTTTGTTGTTGAGTAGTTTTTCAGTCACATCTGAATCTTTGTGACCTCATTTGGGGCTTTCTTGGCAAGGATACAGGAGTGGTTGGTTTTCCATTTCCTCCTCTAGCTCATTTTACAGATGAAGAATTGAGGCAAACAGGGTCAAGTGACTTCATAGGGTCACACACAGGTTAGATTTGAACTCACAAAGAAGAGTCTTCCTGACTCCAGCCCCTGTACTCTATCCACTGTACCACCTACCTGCCCAAAAATGGTTTAGTACTGGTTAAAAAAGAAATATTGATCAGTTGAACAGATTAGGTGCATAATATGTAATCGCAAAAAATAAATAAATAAATGAATGAATGAATTAATAAAGCAAAACAAAACATAAAAATAAAAAAAAACCCTTTATACCCTAGTGTGGAATAAACCCAAAGACTCCATTCACTATTTGACAAAAGAAAAAAAGATTGTAAAACTGGACATCAGTTTGACAGAAATTAGGTTCAGATCAGTATCTCACACCATATTCCACTATATGCTTCAAATAGATATCTGACCCAAAAACAAAAGGTCACATTTTAAACAAGTAAAAGGAGCAAGCTTGTAATTACCTTTTAGATGTATGGATGGGGGAAGAGTTTCTGACCAAACAAGGGATTAAAAAGGTCACAAAAGATTAAACTTACAATTCTGATTACATAAAATTTAAAAGGTTTTGCATAAATACAGTATAGCTAAGATTGGAAAGGAAATAATATATTATTAAAATATATTTATTTTTTAAAAAGTAAGGGAAACAATGAACTGGGAAGATTTTTTGCAATGAGTTTCTCTGATAAAGTTCTCATTTACATCATATATAAGGAACAGATTCAAATTCGCAAGATTAAGAACCAATCTCCCAATTGCTAAATGGCCAAAACAATCAATTTTCAAGGGAAGAAATCCAAGTTAACCAAGGCACATGAAAACGGTTCCAAAACATTAATAATTTAGAGAAATTGAAAATAAAGAAACTGAGGTTTAACCTGAAACCCATGAGATCAGCAAAGTTGACAAAATACAGAAAATGATAAATGCTGATCAATGTAATGCTCAACCATGAATTCAAGAACACCCAGTGATGGAGAATGCTACCCACCTTTGGACAGGGAGTTGATAGACTGAACAAGCAGAATGATATTTGCCTTTTTGGCCATAACCAAAATGGGAATTTGTTGGCTTGACTATGCATTATCTTTATTTTTTTAGGGGGAAGAAGAAAAAATAAATGCTTGTTGATTGAAAAAAAATAATTTAAAATAATAAAAATGGATTTTAAAATTTAGGGCTGATGTAAGGGGTGTATATGTCTGGACTTGTGATTTCATCTTTATGAGGAACTCCAAGAACAGAAATGTCTGCATTGGACCAGAGCAACAACACATCTGTAATAGTCATAAAATTACCTAGAGCACTCTCAGGTAAAATAATGTGCCCATGGTCACATAAGCAAACTGTATCAAAGGCAAGTCTTCTCAACTCCAAGGCAGACCCTCTAGCTACCTTTTATCTAAACTATCTACAATTTTTTACCTGAATTTGACCAACCTGAATTAGAATGTCAATTTAACTGAAATTTTCACGGGGAAAGCCCACTTTCTAAACTCCTAAAAAAAATTAAGTAAATAATTCACAAATCTTTCTAGCAAAGGAAGCTCATACAATTATTTTCACATTCACTTAAAATAAGGAGGATCTAAAACCAGAATCAACCCAATGTTGTTTACATTCATCTCTTTTAAATGCATCCATTGTGGGCAGAATTTGTCAAAAACTAATCTAGAATACTTAATAGCTGGTTGAATGAATCATTAGGTTACTGGAAGTCTTCTGAGTTTGAATTCACCTCCTACACTCAAATTCCTACTCATCCTAAAATGGACAAAAATAGAAAACAAAGGCGAAGCCACTAACCAAACCCCAGCCCAGTTTTTAAGTTTTATGCGATCATATTTAGAGTTTGAGACTTCAAAACTTTCTCATCAGGATAAAATGTTGGATCTGGAGAACCATGATGTAATAATAAATGAACTTTCCCCTTTTCTTTCCCAGAACCAGGCCTCCTTCTTGGTCACTTCCCCATCATCTCTTCATCAGGGTATCTATATTTGGCATCACTCATCTCTCCTCTCCTCCCATCAATGCAACCTCAGACTCCCATAGGTAATTTCTCTTTACTTTGCCTAGATCCAAGCTCCATGCCACTTCCTGGCCATTTGCATACCACCATCCCTCTTTCCAGCTCTCCTTTATGTATTGTCTTCTCCCATTAGAATGTAAACTTCTACTTCCGGGGCATATGACCAATAAGATATTTGAGAATCCAAAGGATCTGAAACCTCTCCAAATTAAGAATTATACACAATAGATAAAACTGCTGCAGCTGTACATGGTCTAAGTCCCCAGGAATCCTAAGGATGTAACAACCAGACTAGTAACAACAAAGAAGACTAATCTCTAAAATGCTTGCCTAGCTCCCTCTCCCTCCACCATCCCCCAGGCTCTGGGGGCAACACTTCTTGTAATAGAACTCAGTTCTGTCCTTCCTCTTTTACTCTCACCCAATGCACAGAGGCGGAGGTAGAAGTTAACTCCTCTACCTAGGACTACAATTTGGCAGCATATTATACCATAGCAGTGCTCAGCCACTGAACTAAAGAACAGAGGGAACAACAGTATGTGTTGGGGCTCCACCTGGCCTGAAGGAAATGAGACTGGCATCCAGCTGAGACAAGTTCTATTCTACCACTTGGAACAGAAACTGAGGCCAGTGAAAAGTGAAATGCCTAGGAAAGAAGGAGGCTAAGACAGTTTAAGGTCCCTCACTCCAGAAAACTACCCTCAAAGGCGAAGAAGTCAGGAAGTAATAGGAGAATAAAAGAAAAAGTGTGAAATTATCCAAGACATAAGAAGAAACATCAGTTAAAAACCTTGAACACATGCAGATAAATCAACAGGAAGGATTTTAATAACAGAAGGGAATATGGCTCCCAAATCAGCTAAACAAATGATATCTCTAAATAAATATTTTAAGACAAAGGAAAACTAATCAATATCTGATGAGAGAGAGAGAGAGAGGACTTTATAGATTCTCAAAAGAACATGGAACCATAGCAGGAGGCTCCCAAATGCTTCATTCATCAAGAGAGGAATCAGAACTGTGAAAACATAACTTATGGCCTGCAGAGCAGAAATAATTAGCAAAATATTTTAAAAAAAAAACTTGAATCCCTAGTTGCAAGTCTCATCAAAGAAACAAAGGAGTGAAAGATTCATTGGAATGCAAATGTGAAGAAGTGAAGGATGATCCGGAGAAGAAAAAGCAATAATCTTCAAACAAAATTGATCTTTATAAAAACAAAACATATTGATTTCAAAGACAAGATTAGATAAAGGTCTCCCAAAAGAACAACACAAGTCAAAAAAACAGAACATCATAATGCAAGAAATGAAATCTGCCCAGAACTTTTGAACACTGGAGGGGGGAGACACATACCAATAGAAAAAAATTGATAAATTGCCTCCAGTTAAAAAAAAAAAAGGAATCTGTTTCTTGAGGATAGGAACTGTCTTGCTCCCTTGTATTTGTATTCCTAGCACTTAGCACAGGGCCCAACACATAGTAAGTACTTAATAAATGCTCTGTCTTTCTAAAGGAAAGTTTTGTGATGTTGGAAAAATCACTCAACCACTCTGAACCTCTAAAATGAGGGGTTTAGTCTCTATGGTTTCTTTGTCCCTCTTTAGTTCTTAATCCTATAATCTCAAAATGAATAATCTGGTACAGTTTACATAAAAGATTTGTTGCCCAACTGTGCCTAAAACTAACCTTGGAAACAGTTATCTAAAAGCTCTAGGGGTGCCTAATTGTCTATAGGGTCAAATTTAAGTTATTTTGCTTGGCATTTAAAGCACTTCACAATTGGATTCAGGTGTATTACCTATCATTCCCCTTCACATCCCATGGTTCAGCTCAACTGGTCTACTTGCTGTTCCTAGCACATACCATTCCACCTCCTATCTCCATTTCTTTGCACAAGCTGTCTCCCTCCTCTCTTCCTCTCAAACTCCAGCTGTTGGAATTCTTTGCTCCCTTCAAAGCTTAGGTCAATTCACCACCTCCTTCTACATGAAACCTGATTCCCCCCTCTCAGGTAATAGTGCCTCCCAAACACTTTTATGTACTTACATGCTGTTTCCTTCAAATAGAATGTAAGCTCCTAGAGGACAGGAACTATTTTGTTATTGCTTTTGTTTCCCCAGTGCCAAGACAATTCCTGACACATTATAAAGACTTGTTGGTTTATTGATTGATTTCCCCAGTTGCTAGTGTTCTATCTGAAGCATAACAGTTGCACAATTAATGAGTAACTAACAGCCATAATGTAGAGAAATCTTTTCTCCCACCTATGAGATAAGAAATTTGGCCACAATAATCTTGAATCTTCAACACTAAGTCTGAAAAAACTGTTGAATATATACTTTTAAAACTAGAAAAGGATGCTATTTTTAACTAACTTGTTTGCCAGGGCTAAATAATTTTAAGAAAAAATTTGAACATTCTTGCATTATTGAAGTGGATATTTACAGTTATGTCTATGTAGACCTAACATATATTATGCCATATGCTTAGCTTTGTTGTAATAAGAAATGATTTTTAGAGTTTTTCATAGGGTGGAAAAAGAAGTTTGTATCCAGATATTTGCCTTTGAGTCCTTCTTAACAAAGTAAATGATGTCCAGGACAAATAGTCAAGTGAATAAATTTCTACCTTTGTTTACATGGCAGTTCCAGGTGGCCCTAGAACAGTCATATTTAAACAATTCCATACTGTTATTGCAAAATATGCAACCAAGAGAGAGCAAAAAAATCAATCGCTGAACACAAAATTTTTCTAACATCTAAATAATCTTCAAGTAACTGGATTTACATAAAGCATTTTTAGTGAGTTTCTTTAATTTTGGCTTTCAGTACGTTTTTTATTAGCTACTGCATGTCAGAGAGAAAAGCAACAGGAATTGGATAATTGTTAGGAACAAAGAGTTCATCAAAGGCAACAAAGAAAGAGCTCAAGAAGGGATATTATGCAAATGAAAACAAAACTGTTCTGACAGCACAAACTACTTATATGTGAGGTTAGGGCATTATTG
This sequence comes from Phascolarctos cinereus, assembly GCF_003287225.1. Classification (NCBI taxonomy): domain Eukaryota; kingdom Metazoa; phylum Chordata; class Mammalia; order Diprotodontia; family Phascolarctidae; genus Phascolarctos; species Phascolarctos cinereus. Next base: position 198,904,063 of record NW_027556098.1, read on the forward strand.
TTGCTTTTGAGCATCCAAAATGCATATTACAAGCATGAAATTATCATAATTAGGTTACAAATATGAACCTTCATTATTATTTTCCCAAAATCCTTTAGGCAAAGCATCATGCCCTATTTAGCTAACACAGGAAATGATGGAAGCTAGCTAAAAATAGAATGACTTTTTAAAATGTTGGAACATTATTGATTTCCAAAAGCTAAGTGGTAAAACATTGAGGAAGAGTGTTTATTGGCCCCAAAAGCCAACCAGACCATTTGACAAGCCATTTATATTTAGGGTTCATGAAAATATTTTTTACAGGCTTTACAACAAGCCAAGAAGAGAAAGAATGGATTGGAAAATGAAATAACTGACACATGTCCAAGAACCGAAGAAGGTAGGAAGAAATATAGGACAGAAAGAAAGAAGAATATCTCTGTGCAAAGCTAAAAAAGGAAGATGAAGAAACAATGGCCTTCAAAGTGCACAGCATAAAAGTGGGTACTCACTAAAAGTGTTTAATGTTTAATGGATGATGGTGATGTGTGAGGGAAATGAGAAATGCAAAAGCAAAACACACTACCAAAAGCTATGTTTGGTGAATGCACCAGAAAATCAAACACAAATTTAATTTTACAGAATCTGGGTATAAGATCCACTCCTCACAATGTCTAGTGAATGTCCCTACTAGTTAAATCAGAGGACTTAAGGCCTATGAATTGGCAAGACAACAAAAATTTAAATACAAAGTATGCAACTGCAGCATTGTTCAGTGAAAAGAAAAAGGATTAAAGGTCAGGAGGTCTGAAATTTAGTACTAATTCTGCCATTTCAATTTGCTCTATGACTTTGGACAAGTCAGTGTGAGAGTGTGAATGTGTATGTGTGTGTGTGTGTGTGTGTGTGTGTGTGTGTGTGTGCGCGCGTGTGTGCGTGTGTGTGTGTGTGTGTGTGAGAGAGAGAGAGAGTGTGTGTGTGTGTGTGCGTGCGTGTGTGTGTGTGTGTGTGTGTGTGTGTGTGTGTGTGTGTGAACTCATCATTAGCCTGGTACGAATACCCTAACTACCTAATAGGCATCTTGGAAGGATAAAATGAGATAGCAGTAGAAATGTTAGGGTTTAAGTTTCCTAACGATTATTAATTACAAAACTAACAATAACATCAATACCCTCTGAAGAAATAGAAAATTACAAATGCTAAAAAAGTTGCTGAGGCAAGAGACTTTCTTTTTATGGTCTTCCCAAAAGACCAGTAATGACTAGATTGAAAAGCAAATAGTCAGGACTTCAAAAAAAATGCATAAAATAATCAACCATTAAGTACTCATAAGAATGAATGGTGGGAGTTTGGCATGTAAATATTAGGTATAATAAAGATAACTTCCAATGGCAGAAACCCGCATTTACTCCCTTTCCTCACAACCAGTCTTACCTCCCTTTAATACTGATGCACTCTCTATTATGTCTTATGACTACTGCCATTGTCATGATGGTTGGTAACAGTACTTTGGGAATTTTCAGGAAGAGAAGGAAACTGAGTAACCAAACGGTCTGCTATCATTCTGCGGGAATGGAGGATAAAGAGGGGAGGGAGAATTAGAGAAGAGGATACAAAAAATTAACAGGATGCCTTTCTACTCAGTTTCCTATCCTAAAGTCCTCTTTAAATGCAAAGCTTTTAGGAAATGTGACCTTGCTACCAAGGATAGGAAGTTGAACATGGATGACAGCATTTTTTCAAACCCTGCAAACAAACAAAATTATTCAGTAGTGGTACATCCAAGATAAATCATGTCTGAGTTGCTTAGTTGACTCTATTAACCAATAAACTTAGAGAAGGTCAACATCTTTTTAAAAGGCAGACTAATTATGTACATGCCAGAAAAAAGAGACAATTGAATGCAAAGAAAAGGATAGGAAGCCAGGAGTTAGGTAATCTGAGTCTCGTATTTACTTTCTAACTCCCATACCCTATGACCCAATCAAACTGACCTTCTTACCCATCTCCAGCCTCATGCCTTTTCCCTGGCTATCCTCCATGCTTAGAATATTCTCATTCCCCAATTCCATTTCTTAAAATCTGTAGTTTTCTACAAGCTCAAGCACTGCCTTCTACATGGAGCTTTTTCTGATCCTTTCACTTGTTAGAGCCAAACCCCCAAATTTCTTTATATCTATATATTTACACATGTATATATTTTCTCCCCCAAGTGAGACTGAAGTTCCCTGAGGGCAGAGACTACGGAACTTTTGTCTTTCTATTTCTCCTGCATCTGACATAGCTCAGTACATAGTGGATTGACTGATTATCTCTGAAATCTTGTCAGTGTGGATGGATACTTCATGTACCAACATAGATTAAGATCCCTCTGGGACTCAGTAAACCATTTTATGACTTACAGTGATTTAAAATTTCATCACTTAGTGGCCTATCTTCTGGTGAAAACCTCTCTGAATTTAACTGGGTTGGTCCTTGGACAACAGAGCCACATAGCCTGTCAAAGGGTCTATATTTGAAGTCTTTACAGATTGGCAGAGCCTGATGGAGATTATATTCAGATGTTATCCCTAGAAGCCAGGTTCACCTCCATACCAGTGAAACATATCACAGTAAGATTTCAGTGGAGGAGCCAAAAAGTACTACTACTACAACAACAAAAATCAATAAAGATAACAGCAAACATTTATCAAGCACCTACTATGTGTTAGACACTGTGCTAAATGCTGAGGATACAAAGAAGACAAAAACAGTCATTGCCCTCAAGGAGATCACATAGACAATGTGCAGACACCTATATATGGACAATATCATGTTAAAGGAACAGATCGATATACATGTGCTATACTTGTACTTTGTCTTCTCATCTAAATTTCTCTATAAATCTTAGCCCTAAACCAGTAGCAATTGTCACTGATAACTATCTTAGTAAATTTGCTTTATGGATGGTCATAAATGTATAAGCTACCCCCCACACACACACATACACACTCACACACCACGTTAGAGGAGGAATAAAAAAAACAACACTATAACAACATCAAATCAATAAAGAGGTCAACTTTCCATGTTATAGGATTATTTACTTTAAACCCTTCCTAAAATGAAGGTTATTCATGTCTACTAAGGAAGTGTTTAGCATAACTGCATATGTACAACCTATATTGAGTTGCTTGCCTTTTCAATGAGGGTGGGTGGGGAGGGAGGAAGGAAGAAAATTTGGAACTCAAAGTTTTAAAAACATATGTTTTAAAAAAAAGTTTTCACATGCAACTGGGAAATAATACAGGAAATGGGGGTACAGAAGTCTATCCTGCTCTACAGGAAAATAGAAGGGGAAGGGGATAAGAGAAGGGAGGGGGTAGAGATAGAAGAGAAGGCAGACCAGGGGAAGGGGTATTCAGAATGCATGCCATCTTGGGGTGGGGGAGGGGTGAGAAATTTGGAACTCAAAAACTTGTGGAAGTGAATATTGAAAACTAAAAATAAATAAATTTATATTAGAAAGTAAAAAAAATGAAGGTTATTTACAAATATATATAAGACAGTGTGGTATAATGGAAAAAGCATAGGCAGTGAAATCAGAGGATGTGGCTTTAAATCTCCTCTGACAACTGTACAACCTTTGACAAGTCATTTAAGTTCTCTATGCCTCAGTTTCCTCATATGTAAAATGAGGGAGGATGGAACTAGATGGTCTCTGTGGTCCTTTCCAGGTCCAGATCTATGAAAAACATACCACATTGGAATTTTCCCTCTTTATAGGTGATTTAGTCAGGGAAATGTATTACTCATTTTATGCTTCAATGAGCCATTGCAGGTTAGGCAAAATATGACTTTAAAAGAAACTTAATGTTTCTATATCCCATACAGAAAAATCAAGAAGAGCATTTGAAAGCTATTTGAAGTACACTTAGATTAGCATAAATTCTGTCTAAAGTGTAGTGCTGCTTGGTCACATAGAAAACAAGCCAACAAATTTATTCTTTGAAACTGAAGTCAAACAAGTGTTTATTCTAGAAAGAAAATTACCAAGTACATAATAAAATATCTAAACAAAGATTTTCCTCTCAAGTCTCTCCATCTCTCCTGACATACATCTGACACCAGTCCTATTTATAGCAGAAAACACGTGCACCCACACAGTCTTTCAACTTCCATATCTTTAAAGTGCAAACTAATGCTAGTCTCAATCATTATGGGAGCAACGTAAGGGCCCTGTTGGGCAACATTTCCACATTTGGGGAAGGTATCATTTATACAGCGCCAACTTTGTGCCAGGTTCTATGCTAAGTGCTTTACAAATGGCTCATTTGAGCCTCACAACAAAACCCCACAAGATAGGTGCAGTTGTCCCCATTTTAGAGTTGAGGCAAACGAAGGCTGTCCAAAGTCACACAGTTATTAAGTACCAGAGGCTAAATCTGAACTCAAACCTTTCTGACTCCAGACGTAGTGCTCTACCCACTGAGCTGCCTAGCTGCCTTGAATGCCATTTAGCATTTCCTACTAAAAAATTCTGTCATCATATTTCTTATTCTCTCTGGTATGCCTATGTTAGATACCATGGAAGGAACTCTAATGTCCTTTACACCTCAAAGTTGATTATAAATAGAGATCTCTAAGCCTTATGGATCTTCGAGGTTTTATGAATATTGTATATGGAAAAAGTACACTATAAGAGAGCTACTTTACACCAGAAACTAAAGTTACTAAGGGGCCTAAATTGCCAAAGTAAAGCTTATTCTCTAGTTAGTTAGCATATACAATGTACCAAATGTAGAGAACCAACATTGTAATTGTCCCCATGAAATGATTTTAGCAGTAGATTTTGTAGGAAATCAAATATTTAAAAGACCTAGGGTTTGGTTTTTTTTTCAAAATTTCCCACAAATTAGATGGTAATAATCAGATAAGAGTAAACATGGCATAGTGAAAGAACTAGGCTGAAACTCAAAAGTCAGATTTCTAGTCCCAGCTCTCCAAAAGGAGAATGTGTGACCTTAAAGAGAAAACTTTCATGACAACTCATATAATGATCACAATAATATAATGAATGGCTAAAAATACTAATAATATGATTGTTAAATTTTCTGTGTGAGCATTTATACCTTAGAAAGTTGCAAATGCCATAAATTAAGGCTTGACTTATTGTTTTATTGATTATCCAGATGTAAGAAAGTGATGGATAAAATGTTAATAATGGATATTGAGGGGCAGCTAGGTGGTGCAGTGGATAGAGCACTGGCTCTGGATTCAGGAGGACCTGAGTTCAAATCCGGCCTCAAACACATAACATTTACTAGCTATGTGACTCTGGGCAAGTCACTTAACCCCATTGCCTAGCCAAAAATAATAATAATAAAATAAAATAAAAATAATGCATATTGAATTTTAAGTGTCAAGTAAAAAAAAAGTAATACTAATAAAAGCTCTTACATAAGGTTTAGATTAACATTGTACGTTAACACTACACTAACATAACATAAACATTAAGGTCTGAAAAGTGCTTTACATATGTTATCTCATTTGATCCTTACAACAGTCAGGTAGGTAATACTATTAGCCCATTTTACAGATGAGGAAAATGAGGTTGAAAGAAATGAAATTACTTGTCTCATAGCCATTAAGTGTCTGAGGTAGGATTTGAACTCAGTAACATACACTGAGGACACCTAGGTGCCTACACTGAAAAAAAAAAACATTAGCACCCTTGTCATTGCTATAACAAATCATAATTTTAGGGACTAACAGAGAAAAATGCCTTCTGCTTCTTAGCAGAAGTGGACCATAGATGAGGAATAAGGCACACGTTTTCACATGAGGCCAATGGTTTTTGTTTAGTCTCTTTTGTTACAAGAGAGAGAGTACTTAAAGCATCATTTTTTATAATCAAAAAACATTTTATGCCTCTGATACTTTCCCTGTAAAACAAAGGAATTACTTTAGATGGTCTCTAAGGTTTCCCCTAGCAGTAAAGTTCTGATACTGTTTTATTTACCATCAACAAAGATGTCTTCTGTCAAAAATATAACAGGTTGTAATATAACATGAAAGATTCCAGGTTGCTTTCCTTAGTCGTCTCTTTAATGAGTGTGAAAACATTCCAATACATCTAGGCTTTGCCAGAATTTTTATTTTGCCTAACATTTTATTACCTCTCACTGTAGTTGTGATGTATTGTTAGGATCTCTAACCTACAAACTATATAACATACACAAAAGCTTTATACAGAGAACTAGCTCACATTTAATCTTGCCTAGTTCCCAGAAGTCACACAATTTCCTATGTTCTCAAGATGCACCAGAAAACTTTATTTTTAAACCTGTAATAGAAGATCATACAAAAATGTGAATCCATGATACCTGTCCCACCTTACAATTCGATTGTAGGTGGATTTGGACTATGGGTAAATGATCATCAACAAGGATTTGTTTTTAACAACTTCAAATAAAAAATTCACAAAATAAATGTTGTCAGCCAATTTATTGTCATTAATCCTATTTCAATACTTACAGACTGTGAAAGTGACCCTGGGTTCTTGAACACTATTCCCAGCAAAAGAGAAGCTCTGGTAGGTCCTACTAAGCTAGAAAGACTTGAAAGTGCCAGACAATATGTACTGCCCAAGGACTTGCCTAGTAATAATAATAATCAGAAAGTTAGCCAACAGGTGACAGATTTTTTCTTTTTAACAAAAGCAACATATAAAAATTTCCTAAATGGTAGAAAGGCTGCAGTTTATCTCAGAGGAAATGCCACCCCTTGAGGAAACAGATATTATTGAGTTAGCTTTAAATAAATGCCATCTGTCCTCTTTTTATCACAGCCTAATGAATAAAATATACACTTGCTACACCTAACTTCATGAATTAATATGGTAGAAAACTTTCTCCTAATGCAGATGTCAACTCCTCACTAATTTTAGTCTTTAGAGTTATCTGGGGCACTGAGAGGTTCAGTGCCTGGCTCATGGTCACACAGCTAATCTATGTCTGAGTCATGATTTCAAGTTTTACTCTCTCCAAGGTCTCTCTATGAAGTAAACAACCAGTTGGTGGTGGTGGTGGTGGTGGTGGTAGTGTTCAGTCCTGTCTGACTTTAATGATCCAGTATGAGGTATTCTTGGCAAAGGTACTAGAGTGGTTTGCCATTTCCTTCTCCAGTCGATTAGACAACCAGAAGTTAAGTGACTCACCCAGGATCAAACAGCTAATCAGTATCTATATCCATATTTGAACTCAGATCTTCCTGACTACAGGCCCAGCCCTCTATCCACCGAGCTACATAAGATGCCTCAAACAACCAGTGCTTAATAGAAACATATGATGAGAATACTGCATATGGAATTAGATAATGTAAGTTTGAACCCCAGCTCTGCTACTGACTACCCATGATCTTGTACAATAAACATGATATTTCAACCATAGTTTCATAATCTGTGAAATTAAGAAATTATATTAAATGGTCCCTACAGACCCTTCCACTTATAGATACAATGAATATTTGACTTGTACTATATACTCCTCTGTCTGACTACTGAAAGAACATGACACAAACTGTCATTTTTTATAATCAAAAAACATTTTATGTCTCTGACACTTTCCCTGTAAAACAAAGGAATTACTTTAGATGGTCTCTAAGGTTCCCCCTAGCAGTAAAGTTCTGATACTGTTTTATTTACCATCAACAAAGATGTCTTCTGTCAAAAATATAACAGGTTGTAATATAATATGAAAGATTCCAGGTTGCTTTCCTTAGTCATCTCTTTAATGAGTGTGAAAACATTCCAATACATCTAGGCTTTGCCTAGTGTACTTTGTATAGTCTTTCTTTTCCCTTACTTGCCACTAATCCTTAAGAACATAGAGTGGAATTCTTCTCTTTGGGCTCTAAAAGGTATCAAAAAGTTCTTCCTACTGCCCCAAAGAGAACTTTTCTCAAGTTAACTCACTAAATTCAGGATTGTTTATCTATAGCCATACTACAGGTCATATGTTTAGAAAGAAATTCAAGAAAATCTGGAAGACAGAAAAAATTGCTCTAGGATACTATAACATAATAATAAATTAATCAGTCAGTCAACAACTATTAATTGAGCATTGCCCAGGTAAAGATACTACACTAAATAATGAGGGTTAAATATATGCATATATATATATATATATATATACATATACAGATAGACAGACAGAAAGATAGGAATAGATAGATATTCCTTTCTCATTTTCTCCTCGCTCTAAAAGTCTATAATTTTATAATTCTATCAACTGTTTTATTAGTTTTATTGCAGCACTGAGTGGGAGGTTTGAATAGAAAAAAAAACCTTTTGATTTCCACCCTTTGCTATCACATAGCCATCCCCACAAAGAATATGCCTGATAAATTACAGAATTAGTTGGCTTTCTATGGGTCAGCAGCAAGAATATGGCCACATCTCTTTTCACATTGGATAAGTTTGACACTATTTACTAATCTAATATCAAAAGTTACAATTTTTTTAAAAAAATATATTCCAATTTATTTTAAAATTCTTTTCATCAAGATTTTTCAATTATATCACTGTTTTTATTAAGTTTAATTTTATATCAGAATTTCCTTTTCCTTTATGTTGTCAAAAGTTTTTACACTAGTACTTATATTTTCAATTTCCATGATAATATCTTGCAAGATATCATCACTACTATCATCCTCAAACACAAAAATCTTGCAGAAAACAATTCTGCAACTTGTCCAGTATTACCCATAGACAACAGCAGAGCTTGGATTAAAATTTATTATCAAGCATCATTATAGTTCCTTTTAGTTTCCTAAGTAATCTAGTCTGCTTTCTTTTTGGAGACAAAAAGACTTTAGGAATACATGGAAGCTCTATACCCCATTCCCACCTTTGGTAGATGTGTTTTATTTCATATTAATAGTTTTAAGACTACCCAAGAATAAATTCATTTATTCGGTAAATTTATAAAAGCAGGAACTATACCCCACAGCATCCCTCTGCTAACTCAATGAAAAAAGTATTTTTTAAAACTACACTATTTGAATAGTAAATTAAGAAATAATTTTTATTATAACTTGTGGGACCATATTATTTTATAGTGATTTTTTTTCTTTCTTAACACTTAGGGTATGTGTGTGTGTGTGTGTGTGTGTGTGTGTGTGTGTGTGTGCTGATGTTTGTAAAGCGGCCCAACACACTCTTACATTCTTTCTCATTTGATTTTCACAACATCCCAATTTTAGAGATAAATCAATTGGCAAAAATATAACAAACTCAAGTTCACACCACCACTGAAGACATCTTTAGTGGAATCATATGATCATAGCTTTAAAGCTGGAAAGGAGGTTTAAAGATCCTTGAATCCATGTGGCAAGCAGAATATTTCAACAAATCAAGAATCAGCCAAAGTATCTGGACATCTTAGTGTCATTGTTGCCAATAGCTGAACTTTACCAAATTTCAAATGGGAATAAAAGTTTTCAAAAGCTCACAAAGTTTTATCAACCTCTTCTATCTTTCCACCTACCTTACAGGACTTTCCAGAAAATGAAGATATTATTTGCAAAATACTCCTCTCTGTAGAATTTAAGTTCTAACTTAAAGTGTTCTCAATGCAGTATTAGAGGGCTACATACTTTCAAAATTTTTGGAATTTCTATACAAAGTGAATTTAAGAGGAACCCCTCGACAACAATAAAACACTACCATTAAGAGTAAATATGAAAAGGTTTTGATACCAAAAGAAGAGGAAAGATGACTAATACTGAATCAAGAGAAAGTGGAAACAAAGAATACAAACATGTTTCACAATTTTAGCCCAAGTTATTTGTATCACTTAACAAAGATAACCTGTATCCCAAACTAAAAAAAAATATGTAAAGCTGTTATGGAACAAGACTAAAGCAGAAAAGTGGGCAGCATGTTTTCTTTCCTGTTTTTTTTTAAATCTAGGTAGTTCAGACTATGCCTACTGAACAGATTTCTTATTAAATAAATGACATTCAATGGAATGACTCTTAAGTGTGGCACTTAGGGGAAGTAGGTGTTTTGTTTTGAATAATATGATAGACAATGGGAGAAATCTTTAATTTTTAGGCTATGGTAAAATATGCATAACATCACCAAGTCTGGTACAAATTTATAATAATAAAATAGGCCTATCCTCAAGCCTATTTAAAATTATCTCTTGCAAATTAAAATGCAGTATGAATATCCTCTGAAACAGTATAAGCAATACTCTCAAGAGAGAAAACAAAGAATGGACATAAAAGTGTCTGATGTAATTATCAAAGTTTCAGAAAAAATCTTAAACATCGTTATCCGTTTTGTAAATTGGATTTAAAATTGTAAAGGATAATAAAATATATGTCCTTATAAAATCAGTACTTCCACGCGAATATCCAGGGCATGTTTTCCTAACAAGCAGTAAGCGTTTGAAAAAGAAGCAGTTTTTGATTAAATACTGATAGTAACTGTTACAACGTCTAAAATCTCACGTCACGATGAATTCTGAACAGCTGAAACAGAGTTGAATTCTCAAACCCCGGAAGATTCAAGCAAATTCTCAGAGAAAGAAAATCCAACAAGTACCCACATTCTTTCAAAACAATGACTCCAAACTGTGTATTCCATACATCTGCCCAGCCTCAAATCTGCAAAAGCCTGGAAGTTCTAGAGATAAGGCACGGCATACTCAGTGTACAATGTAGCTATTGTTACACTTCTGACAATGTGGGAGAGGGATGGAAAAGAGAAAGAGAATCCAGAAAAGAACCCTAGCAAGCAAAAAAGGAAGGGGAAAAGAGTAAGAAACCCCTCGTCTGGGAAAACAGTAAAGGAAAGGGATGGTTGGAGTGTTAGAGAATTGAAAAAGAGGGGGTTGAGTGTGAAAGTAACCCCAGTACCTACAACTGGCAGAAGGGGCGCGGAGTGGTAAGCCAACCTAAATAGTCTCTGTTGGACTTTCACTTTTTTCAAGCGTAAAAGCTAGGACCAGAAGATCTAACCTACACTTACCTCCCATCCCCCTTTGTGGGGGACGCTTTCGTCAACCCCCAAGAGTCGGAACAGGATTCGTAGACCTGCTTAGAACTCAAGGCAGAATGCGCAGAAAGAAGGGAGGAAAAAAAGGAAGACTCCCAGCTAAATTGCGGCCACTTACGAGGAAGGGTCTGGGGCGAAGAAATCCACCGCAAAGCCGAAGTAACTTCCCTCCGGGCCAGAATACTCGGCGGGACTATCCACATCCAGGTTGAAGGCGCTGCAGAGAGGTGGCAGGGGCGGCAGCAGTAGCAGCAGGAGGCCCGGGAGAAGGAGGTGGAGGCAGCGGCGCCGGAGGTGGAGAAGCAGTAGCGGCAGCCGCCGCCGCCGCCTCCTCCCCAGCCAAGGGGCCATCTCTGAAGTGCGCGGCTCAGCGCCTGCCTTAGCGCCCCCAGCAACCCCCTCGTCGGCCGCAGCTGCTCCGCGCCCACCGGCGCCCCTGCTGCAAGTTAGCGGAGACAAAGTTTCCTACAGCCCCAGCCACGGAAGGGAGGGACGAGAGCAGAGCTGGCTGTGGTGTCCACTAGGGAGAGGGACTCTCCCGGCTGGGGACGATTTTCTCTTGGGATCGCTGCGTGGGCTGGAACTCTGGCCGGCCCTCCACGCCCGTCCTCTTTCCCTCCCACAATCCCGCCCCCTTAATCCCGTTTCCCTCGGCTTTAGTCCGGTGCTTAACTCTCTGCTGCTGGCAGGGCACTGACCTGGGAACAGAGGGACATCCCGGCCTTAGTGCAACCCGGGCTGGGAAGAGTAGGCGGAGAAGGGAGAGGAGGAGGAGCTGATGGCTCGGGGGCGGTTGAGAGGTCGGGGAGAAGGAGGAAGTGGAGGAGGGAGGGAAGGCAGTCATCCGACTGGCAAGAGCCCTGCAAACTTCCGTGCCGAGAGCTGGCTGTTCTCTAAGCCGGCCGAGCTTTGGCTGGGGCGCTCCAAATTCGCCCGGCCTTCATCTGTTGCGCGGCTGCCAAAGGAGAAACTGGAAACGGAATAGGAGAGGAGAACCGCTGTTTACTCTGAGTCCTAAAGGGTCAACAAGAGAGGGCTTTGGGAAGGGGTGGAGAGTGCTGAAGGGCAGAGTGGTGGCAGGACAAGATGACCCCAGTGAACACATTTTTCCCTAGTGTTTAATAACTGAAGATGCTCATCCACCTCTCTGGATTTTCTGCGCCTCCAGAGCCCAGAGGGTGTGATGAGAAGAAACCCACAAACAAAATCCATTTTAGATGTTTAGTGTTTAAATCTAGAAGAGTTTACTACAATAAAGAGAACTAGAATGAAACAAGCAGTTGTAAAGGTGTGACTAATAACCTAGACTTCATTACAAGAGACTTTGTCTTCCCAACCAACGCTGGATCCTATCAATTTAATCTATTTATCTTTTTTTCACAAGTAGCCTTATGATCATCATTATGCTTTAAGTGTTTAACAACGAAGGCATAGAGCTGAAAGAGACCTTTGAGAGTCTTCAGCCTGACACATTTTGCCCAGAGAAGTTATAACTTACCCAAGATCATCCTAGTAATATGACTATTCAAGCCTAGGTCATAGGATCATATATCAAAGCTGGATAGAACCTCAAAGACTACCTCATACAATCGCCTCAATTTAAAAATAAAAAAATTGTGACCCAGGGAGGTTGCGACTTGTCCAAGTTCGCACAGATAAGTACCAGAAGTGGAATTTAAACCCAGATCTCTCACTCTAGAGCCAGATCTTTCCACAGTATCACCCACCGTGCTTTCAAATGTAGCATGCCTTTCATTTTAAGCAATCAGCAAAAAGTTAGTAAGTTTTATGTACCAGAAGCTGTGGTAGGTGTTAATCCCAAGACACAAATGAAGCAGTCCCTTCTTCTCTGAAGGAAGAAGTTTACCGAATCTCTGCACCTTTAGGAAGCAGCCAGGACCCTGCAGGGAAGTGTACTGTATTGTACTGTACTGTACAAGGTACTGTACTTGCCAGAAAGATCCCCTCCCCTCACTCCTCCAACTCACACAGATACTGGTAAATTGAGTATCCAGAGGTGTGGCTGCTGTAACTCTCTAGGGGGTAACTCTATGAATGGTTTTCCTCTCACCAACCTAGTCTACAAGACCCCATGGGTTTGTTTTTCCTTAACAAGCATCATGTAGACATTTTGAGCAAAGGTGGTCAAATGGCAAATCAATCCTCCCCTCAAAATCAACTTGCACTCTTCTACAAATGCAGTCCATATAGTAGGCTGGGGGTAAAAGTGACATGAATTGAGAGTACACGTGGTTGTGGTTATACATGTAGGGAAAAAGATGGGGCCAAAGCAACTCACAACTCCCAAACGTCAGTCTTGATGTCCTTTCCTTTTTCCAAAATTTTATTTTGTTTTGTTTTTTTGTCATTCAGTCATTTCAGTCATGTTGGACTCTTTATGACCTAGTGGACCTTTGTTCATAGGGTTTTCTTGGCAAAGATACTGGAATAGTTTGCCATTTCCTTCTCCAGTGGCAAACAGAGACAAAGTGACTTGCCCAAGGTCACCAGCTAGGAAGTTTCAAAGTTTCCTCATAAACTTAACTACAAGATAGTATATCTTGACATACAGGTGACTCCACTGCTCAGTAGGGCTAGTTCTTTGTAGGACACAGCTAAGGCATTTGGGGTGGGAGGCAGGGAGGATCAGCTAGGTGGTGCAGTGGATAGAGCAATGGTCCCTGGAGTCAGGAGGACCTGAGTTCAAATCTGACATCAGACACTTGACGCTGGCTAGCTGTGTGAACCTGAGCAGGTCAGTTAACACCAATTGTCTCACCAAAAAGCAATAAAAATTAAAATTTTTAAAAAAAGATTCCATGTAGAATATGGTACCTGAGCTGAGCTTTGAAGGAAATTAGGGCTCTAAGAGGCAGAGAGAATATACTCCAAGCATAACAGACAACATCTGCAAAGGCAGAGGGAGAAGTGATAAGAATATTTGTATGAGGTAACACACCAGCTTTAGATGGACCCTCAAACTGGTAAACTGGGGTAACATAATTATGTTGGAAAAGTAGATTAGATCTATGTTGTGATGGGCTTCAAATGACAAAGGTGTTTGTATTTTATCCTGGCCACTAGAGTTTACTAAGCAAGAAAATGTGTCAAACCCATGTTTCTAGAAAACCATTCTTCAAGCTGTGTAACAAGGGGTCAGATAAGGAAGGCACTGGAGGCAGGAAAACAAATTATTATGAAGCTTTTACAAAGTTCAAAGTTCACTGGAAAGGAGAGTAAACTAAGATGGTAGGTGTGTGAGTAGAAAGAAGGTGATGGATGCCAGAGATATTACTCACTGTGAGATATTTTGGTACAAAAACTGATTTTTCAGTAACACTTTCACAAATTACATTGTGTTTGGAAACCTTTTTGATGTTGTTTTTCATATTTGTTCCCAATACAAAAGGTTTCATTTCTGATTATAAACTTAGGATAATCTCCAGCCATGACTACAAGTATAACTTTTTCATGTTAGCAATATTCATGTCTTTCTTAAAAAATGGTTTTTGATGACAGATATTTAAAGCTAGCATTCAATATGTACTTGTCCTCAATAAGTTCTTGAGCGTGTACAGAGGGAGGGGAGAAAGGTCATGGAATAGATTCTACTAGAAATATTTAGAAAATGTTAGGGACCAATATGTTTACCTTATACTCTTCACTTAACTTTATAGTCTTTCCTATATCACCATTTAATCAGCCAATCAATCAACAAACATTAATTAAGCACCTACTATGTGCCAGACCCTGTGCTAAGCAAAAACTATCTTAGAATGAAATCTGTGCTGTTATTTATCCTTAATGATTTCACTCACCTCCTAAAAATGTAATCCTTTTTCCACACAGCTGCCAAAGTATTATTCTCAAAGCACAGGTTGGATCTTGTCATTCCTGTTCTCAAAAAAAAAAAAACAAACTGCCAGTGGTTCTTTATTGCTTTGAGCATAAAACCTTTATTTCTCTGGCATTTATATCCTTTTCTAGTCCGGCTCCAGCCCACCTTTCCAGACTCGCTATTCATTTCTATCCCTTCTGCACTACATGGTCTGGTCAAACTGGCATACTTGCTGTTCCTCTTCCTCCACCATGAATTTGTACAGGTTGTCTTCCAAGTCTGGAATGGATCCCTGCTCATTCCTGCCTCTTTGAATAATAGGTTCCCTTTACAACTCAGCTCTAGAGCTGCTTTCTGCATGATGCCTTTACTGATGCCCCCAAATGCCTTGTATTTACTTTATTTGATTTCGTATTTACTTGTGTATACATGTTTTCCCCAATAATGTGGAAGTCCCTTGAGGTCAGGGACTGTTTTTGTTTGTTCGTCTGTTTGTTTCTGTATTCCCAGCAGCAGATGGCACAGTGGATAGAGCAGTAGCCTGGAAATCAGAAAACTCATCTTCCTGAGTTTGAATCCAGCCTCAGACCCTTACTAGCTGTGTGACCCTGGCCAAGTCACTTAACCCTGTTTGCCTCAGTTCCTCACCTAAAAATGAGCTGGAGAAGGAAATGGCAAACCACTCCCGTATCTTTGCCAAGAAAACCCCAAATGGGATCATGAATACCGGGACACAACTCAACAACATATACTAGGCACTTTATAATGTTGATTTTGAATATTACCTGTATGGGTAGCTATTTCGCTACTGGAAGCACTTTCCAGTTTTATGCTCATAGGGAAAATATCCTAGAATGTTTAGTCACTAGTTACACGGGTTATCTCGATATAGTAATCAATTGCAGGTTTTGCTAAAGCCACTTCATAGTGTTCATCAAAACCAAAATCACATTACCATCTATTTGCATGCTGCTCCCTTTGCAGCGTTAGACTTTGTGTGTCTCCAAAGCTCCAGCTGGATCGGAGAACATAATATTTGTCATTCACGCCCTACCTCTGTGTCTTTAATCAGTGGCCCTATGCCTGGTATTTCCTCACTCCTCCTCCTTGCATGTCTTCCTGTTGAAAATCCCACCCATCCTCTAAAGCGAAGCTTAAATACCACTTCTTCCTGAAAACCTTTTCTGATTTCCCTTCCACTTCCACACCTTACCAAGTTGATAATGATACCCCCACCCTTTGAATCTCACACAGCATTTTGCATATCTCTTATGTGAAGTACTGTCTCTTTGTAGATGGGTTACAGGTACCGATCATATATTATTCTGTAGGAGACTGACTCCATCTTCCACAGCTCCCAACACAGTAACCATCGCCTCCCAATGACCACATACAAATGTGACAGTAAAAATGATGAGGTTATATAGAATGAAATTGATCTGTATCATCTACCAATATTCTGATACTCTTCTTCAGTACTTTAAAGGGTAAGGGGTGGCAGTGTCAAATGCCATTCTCTTACTGAATGGTATTAAGCATAATATTAAACTTCATGGAAACAAACATTGCAGCACATGGAAATACTCATTATTAACAGACTTCTGTTCTCAGAGTTGTTCTATAAAGCAGCTTTCTTGGATTATAGCAACAACTCATAGGTACTATTTTTTTTTTTTGCTTTTTGGTGAGGCAATCAAGGTTAAGGGACTTGCCCAGAGTCACACAGAATCATAGGCACTATTAAGCCTCCAAAAGGAACTGAGAAAACATTAGCAACTACTGAACCACATATCTATTCTTTCATCTCTAAAAAAAAACTCATTACAAAAAAAGTTGTGTGTGAAAGATATTCTTTATGAAACTATAAAAAGAGGAAGACTTTTGCAGATGATTTTTTGAGCACTCTAAGGATTTTATTTATTAAATTATTTTTAGTTTTCAACATTCTCTTTTACAAGATTGTGAGTTCTAAATCCCCCCACACTCTCTTCCCATCTCCCCAAGATGAAATGAAATCTGATATAGGCCATACATGTACAATCATATTAAACGTATTTCCCCATTAGTCATGTCATGAAAGAAGGACAAAGAGGGAAAAAAAACCACAAGAAAGAAAAAAAGTGAGAAAATAGTATGCTTCCATCTGCATTCGGACTTCATAGTTCTTTCTCTGGGTGTGGATAGCGTTATCCATCATGAGCCTTTTGGAATTGTCTTAGATCATTGCATTGCTGAGAACTAAATCTATCAAAGTTGGTCCTCACACAATGTTTTTGTTACTACTTAACAATGTTCTCCTGGTTCTGCTCACTTCATCCTGAAGCAGATGATTTTCTTTAACCATAAAATAAGTTTTGTTTTTTGGGGTTTTTTTAGGCAAACTTACATTTGGCATTTGAACAACATGGTCAGCGGCTGCAGTAGGGTTTGAATGCTTGGCAGTTCAGCCTGAGAAACAACCTCAATTCCCAGGATCTTATGTTGCCAGGTGATCTTCAGAATCTTCCTAAGACAACTCAAATGGAAGAGATTCCATTTCCTGGCATGGTGCTAGTACACTCTCCAGGTTCCACAGGCATACAACAGTGACATTAGCCCAAAAACTCCTTACAAAAAAGTGTGTGTGTGTGTGTGTGTGTGTGTGTGTGTGTATGAAGGATACACTTTATGAAACTATAATGATTTTCTGTATCTTATCTCATCTTCAGGAATGAAGACCAGAATTTATTGTACGTTTATTACAAAAAAAAAACTAGGTAAAACAGAACATAGCCTTAAAATCTCTATTCTGTCTCTCATGTTTTCATTATCATCATATAATATTCCTTGATAGAGGCAACTACAGAGAAAACTTTATTCTTTGATCTTCTGATGAATGAAGTAATGCATAAAGCAAGAAGATATATTTGTCAAAGGCATAAAACACTTCAGGGAATATGTCTTGTGCAAAGCCTCAGTGGAAGAGGCATTCCCAATATAGGGTGAAACTCTCCAAACTTATCTCCCACTGCACCCCAGTGTGAAGTCTTTGCTCCAGGCAGATTGAACTCCTTCTTGTCTGTTGTACATCTTTACTCTTTGCTTTTGTCCATGCTGTGTCTCCTCTTCAGAATACCTCCCTCTTTTATGAAACCTTCCTTAACTAACCATTGACTTTTTCTTTCTATGAATTCCCACAGTCTCTACCATTCATTTTTGTATGTTACATCAGCTATGTGGTGAAGTGGATAGAGCGCAGGACCTGGAGTCAGGAAGACTTCATTTCATACCCAACTCTGGACACTTACCAACTATATGACTCTGGCTAAGTCATTTAACAGCTGTTTGCCTCAGTTCCTCATCTGTAAAATGGGGATGATAATAACATTTACCTCCCAGGATTGTTGTGAGGATAAGACAATGTTTCTAAAGTGCCTTGCAAACTTAAAGCACTAATATAAATTCTAGCTATTATGATTAAATATTTCATGTATACTAGTCTTGTGTCTCCAACTAAGTTTTAAATTCTTTAGAGTTAGAACAATCTCTAAATGTTATACAATCATTTTTACCTCAGAGCACCAAAACAAGTATTAATAAATAAGTATATATTGGGCAGATAGATAAATGAATGTTTTAAGCACATTAACATGAATTATTTGCCATATTTCATAACAAATAAATATATATGTATGTATTATATATGTGTACAGCAATTAAATATATATATATGTATATATATATATGTATGTATGTATATATATATATATATGTATTTGTGTATGTGTGTGTGTATTCTACACACACACATACACACACTTAGAGACTGGACTTATGATTTCATTGGTGAGAGCTCCTGGGGAACTCCCTTTACCAGCCTAGGCCAGCACCTTCTCTGTGAGTTGAAGTCTTAGGGAGTTGTTGTAAGGGAAGCTGAGGATAGATCCTCCCCAGCCCCCTGTGTAATTGTCTTATGACCTAACGGTGTAACTGCCTCATGACCTGACATAAAGATAAAATGGAGTCATCAAAGCATGGCCAGGATCAAGCAGACTGGAACATTAAGTAACAACTAAACAATGTTACCTGGGAAAACATTCTATCTCAAGGAACATTTTTCTTGAGAAAAGCATGTTACTTGTCCAAGGAATTGATCACTTCTTGGACAATTACACAATAAACAGATAGTTGGAGCTCTGATCAAGCTCCAACCATTGTTAGAATGTGTATGTACCCTGGATCTGAGTACTCACCAAGGAGATGTACACAAAACAAAATATCAAGATTGTTTTTCCCTGGTTTACATGGATATAAAAAGGGTCATTGGAAAGGAAGATTTTGGAGACTTTGATTGCAGAGATAGGGACGTCAACTCTGTCAGAGGCGGACCGAGTACACTGCCTTCGTTGTGTCCTGGGTAGGAGGCTCCATGTTGCCTTCTTGACCAGACCTTTTGGCCATTCTCCAGTCTCCCTGGTCTATTAGGTATTTGAGCTCGCCTGGTCAGTGAGTGTGTATCCTTTCTTTTCTTATTCCTACTTTCCTTTGTGTTGATTATTACTTATTGCATTGAATGTTATTCTTACCTTTATTGTTTGTGTGGTTTTTAATCACTATTAATCATTGTAAATAAATGTGATTATTTGCTAAGTTTATCCTGCGTACCTGTCATTATATCTTGAGATCTGAACCTAAATTGAATCTGCACAGTACGTAATCCTTTCGATTACAGTTGTCTAGAGTACTGAGAAGTTAAATAGTTTGCCCAACATCCAACAGGGAGTCTCTCTTCACTAGGCTACACTGCCTCCCCTTTTCTGCTTGTCTTTCCTCTCTTCTCCTCTTTTATGTTCTGATTTCAGAATACTCTTTAATGGGTCCAAGGTGGCCTAAGAGATCCTGAACCCTTCACTGAAAAACTCAGACACTGGGAATTTCTAGATTCCTCAGGGCTGAAGATGTCAAAGTTTTATAACCTTAAACTCTCTCACCTTCAATTTCCTTATTTGTAAGATTCTTTTACATATCCCTAAAGCACTTTTCAGTCTTAGAGCTATGATCCTACTAAAATATACCTGACTTCCTGTGTTTCTACTGAAGAATTTGTTGTTACATGTTAAGATATACATATTCATTATAATATTTGAACATTAATAAGCACTGGAACCAGAAGCTCCAATTACTTTCACAAAGTAGTAATTATTTTTCTACATTGTACATACAATTACAAGGTGTGATTTTATAAAATGCTATCTAAATAGTCCTGAAAAGTTTATGTTTTGGTTCCTATAGCAACTGCTAATTAACTTCCTGACTTGCACATGTAAATTCTCAATAACTTTCTCACACTTGTGAACTTAATTCTGTTAAAAATTCAGAGACAGTCTTTATATACAGAAAAACAGCATGATGCTGTAGAAATATTACTGCATTTGAAGTCAGAGGATTTTACTTTAAGACCTGAATCTATTTTCCAATGTGACCTCTGACAAGTCACTTAAACTCTCTGGGACTTTACTAGCTGTGTGACCCCGGGCAAGTCACTTAACCCCAATAGCCTTACCTAAAAAAGCAAAAAAAAAATACTCTCTGGAACTCAATTTCCTCAAGTATAAAATGGAGATAGGGACAATGGACTAGATATCTAAGGTTTCATACAGCTCTAAATCTGTGACTTCAGAATAGTATATGTATGTATGTCTATATGTATACATTTGATACATATTATGCATTACACAATTGATACATAATATACATTACACACGTGCATACACATATGTAGTGGGGATTGAATTGGATTACTTCACCCCCACCATGGAGTGCTGACCTGCACCTCTAACAACTTCATGAGGTGGGTAGGGCTTATCACTACAGAGCTCTCACTTTGAGATGATGAAGCAAAACCTTTATTAGCCACTAAACAGGAAGAATAGATGACTCAAAGAGAGATCTTTCAAAGCAAATTATCTATCTTTTTCTACTTCTCTTTCTGACTGTAGATCGTGTCAAAAATATTTAAGCCTATTCCTGAAGGGGTAAGTGAAGAGGTCTGGTGCTTTTCACTCTACCCTGGACAGAAATATTGAATTGTAAATACACATGACAGCTTAAAGACTTGATTGAGTTTAGGCAAGACTGAGTCTGGGCTTTCCTCTTTATGCTTCCTTTATTTTGTGAATTTAGGTGAGAGAATTGTCAGGGTGCGCTGGAGCCAGCTCTAAGTAGTGTTAAATTTTCAGTGTGAGAATTTACACCTCTAAAATTGGCAATAATACAAATCTGGGCTTGACTTGATGTTTTGTTGTTTGTCTAGATTTAAGAAATTGATGGGGGGAAATGTTCATATTGCAGGTTAGTATTAAAATTGTCTTTGGGGCATGTTTACTTTTTTCCACTGACAGATGGTTGTTAAACCTTACCAGCACACCCCTGGAACAGATGATTCCGAGATGAAGGTGTCCAGTGTTAGGCAATAATGTAAATTTGAGAGGTTGTTCATCTTTAGTTTTTTATTTGGAGCTGACTAATAGTAAAGGGAGTTTCTACATCAGAGAGGATAACCACCACCAAGGAAAGGAGCTGACTCATGACTGGGTTTGCCAGAAGAAATGGACCTGGTGAGAGTTTGCTTGGACAGTACAGCACCAAGGTAAAATGTAAAATTCCTATTTAGCGGTCCCTCAAATTGCATCATCTGTTATTTTAATCATAAACCCCATGGGAGAGTATAATAGTTACATTACTACTGCTACTTATTTTAGTTTTTGTTAATGTATCTTTGTGTGTCTTTTCTTTGGAATTGAAATAAGTAACCATCCTGATCTACATTATACATTAAGTACCTCTCTAATCCCTACTTTGGAGGGGATTGTAGAAATGGTCCAAAATCTAAGCTTTTAGGTAATTTCCCCTGAAGCTATGAGCTAATCATTTAAATAAGCAAAAAAGTGACCTCTCTTTGGAGGTCAGATTTCTTGAGGTTTGAACCTCATCCACAAATGCCTGAGTCGAGATCTGAGAGGGACCTTGAGAGGAGAAGCATATAGCATTCCCACCCCCACCCCAACACCCCCCCACCCCCGAACTCCCAGCTCCCTGTGTTCAACAACAGTTTTTTATTGTCAAACTTTTCTACTGGTTAAATGTTTACTATCTAAAACGAAAGGGCTAGGATGCAATTGTCACATTTTTCCATATACCCCATTATGTAAAGTTTTCTGGAGATTCTGTTGAAGCTCAAACATTGTCCTTCCAAATGCATACCGCCAGTGCCAGACATTGAATAATCTCAAATGGTCTCAAATTTCAAATGACATAGTTCTTTGACAGTACCAAAACTAACAGTTTTTAGGGAGAGCCCAGGGCTATCACACCAGGTAGGCCTGGAGATTGTAATCTCCCCCCACATACAAAGTGGTGCAAATTCAACAAACTTGTTACAAAGTTTATCAGAGGTTATTGCCCACTTCCTCCTTCTTAGGGCCTCCAAACCAAGAAAATTGGAGAAAAAAGGAAATAAAAACAAACTTCCCCTCTCAGACAGAGAAACTATAGTCCCAGAGGAGCCCCTGGGGCTCTCCCTATAGGGATTAGGGACCTAAAGTTCAATAGAAGTCTTCCCCTTACCCTCAGGATGAGAAACCAAAATATACTGGGTAAAAAAAAAAACTTTCATGGTTCCCTGAAATATGTAGGGCAAACCCATACATTTTCCCTACTTGATCCCCTGACAATGCAAAAAGTCATTCAGATAATGTTCATGGAAAAAAGAAATTTTTATTGGTGTCTCTGAAACTCACAGGACACCCTACTTTTCTCCAGTGGATTTCTACAAACACACAGAATAGTCCCAAGTCATCTGTTGATAGAGTAAGGAGGCTTAGTTCGAAAAGAGTGTAAATACACTCATATGAGCCCCAATAATGAGGAAGAAGAGGAGGAGGAGGAAGAAGATAATGATAGGGCTCCAGGACCAGAGCTCAATCTAATAGACTACTGAACTGCTGACTAAGCCCTGAAGTAAAAGAATTAGAATCACTGATGGCCCTAGGGGGCTGAAAGCTTTTACCTTCTCCTTCACTAAGGGGTTCCTCTCAACTCTAGATTCAGTCATCGCTGGGTTCAAACATAGAGATGCCTGTACCCCAAAGAAGGGGATCAGGCTCTTCTCATTATCTTTGACTTTTTATATCCCCCAAACTGGACCCTTGTTAAAAATTATTTAAAGGTTAGGTTTGGCTTATTTTTAGTCTCTCCAAAAGAGACTAGGAGCGGTGTCAGCTCCAGATCAGCTATTTATTTCCTAATGCTTAACATAAATGAGAAGCAATATTTATAAAAGCTGTTATACTTTCTCAAGAGTTTGAGACTTAAACTTCAGAACATGAAGCAGTCTGGAGAATTGTTGAATAATGATACATTTTACCTCTGCTAGGCACTATTCCAAACAGTTTCTTCCAGTTTCCTTTTCTCTGGCGAGCCCAGCCATAGGCTGAGATACTCTCCCTTTGTCAATTCGATCTCTGACCAAGGGATCTAGGATCTTCAGACCTCTTAAATTCACAAAAGTTGCTTCCAAGATTGGACAAATCAATGTCAAAATTGGTCACCTATACTCAGAAAAGAATTAAAACAGAAGTGGCCTCCAGGGAAGCCAGGCTCAGGCTCACCTAAGCCTTCACATGCTTCAGCTTCCAAGTATTTGCCGTCCACCTTTTTGTTGTCACTGGGTAGTATGAAACTCCAGGGAGAAGATCAAAGATTCAGGGAATGCTCAATAGACTGGAAGAGAAGAGAGAAAAGGAGGGTGGACCCAAATTTCCATTTTAAAGATCCACTGAGTCTGGAGCTTTTTTCTGATAAAGTAGCCAATAAAAAAAGAATATCTTTTGTGTCAAGCTTTGTTTGAGAGATAAACACAGAAATAATCACAGGAGGACAACATTCCTCTGAGTCAAGTCCCTCCTTTCTGAACTACTCCCTTTTTTCCCATCATCGTTCAAAGTTAAATGAACCCCACATGAATAGAGGGCAGTAATTCCCTTCCCCCTCCAACCCCAGACATTTTTTTGAAGGTATTTTATATTTAATTGTCTACATACAACTTATTTTCCACCTAACAGAATGTTAGCTCTTTGAAGGCAAGAAATGTTTCATTTTCTTTTTATATCCATAGATCTTTGCTTATAACAGTTACCCAATAAATACACCTAAGATGTTGAATGAATAAATAAGCATCAAAAGTATCTTGAACTCACTCTTCTACAAACTAGATAGATGTGACGAAAATAGATGTGGACCTTGGAGTATTATAAATTCTGGTCAGACCCTGTTGAGAATAACACGGTAACATTTATTCCTCAAGACATAGTTTCTTTAGCCCTTGATTTTCAACCTCTACATCCTGAAAGTCTTCAATCCAACTTAAATCCCCCATCTGAATTTCTTTTAGGAGTAGAGAAAGGGAGAGAGTACCGTGTGGCAGAGTATCACAGAGCTATACATGTGCTTATGGACATATCTATATGTATAGCCACTCTACATACATACCTATGTATATTTTAGAAAGAATATCGAGAAAAGCATAGACTCAAAAGATTCATGCTTGCCAAATTATAAACCATTATCCTCAGGAAGGGCTTGTTACAAGTTTAAATGGAAGAGTCATTCCCTCTATAATAGGATCCTACCTTTTTGGGACTATGGTGTAAGGAACAGAATATTGAAGTTGGAAATGGAAAACTAAATGGAGTCCTCCCCTTAGGCCCTAGTTACTGTGTGTTCTAGGGAAGTCACTTAACTTCTGAAATCTATATTTCCTTATCTGCCAAATGAAAATTATAACTCTAGTACTACTTTACCCATGGTTGTCAGGAGGAAAGGGGTTTGTAAACCTTAAAGTATCGTAGATGAATTATTATAGGTCATGTTTCCCAACATTTTATTTTCTATTGACAAGCCCTATGTATCAAGAAATTTTCAATAGCACCAGCAATTCCACAAGCAAGCAATGGATTAGTTTTCCTAATATATAAACCAAGCCTAGGTTGGAGTTTTAGTCATGTTAGAATGCTGAATTATCCTTCTCAGGCCGTTAGAGGATTTAGCAATGAGGAACTGAAATAGAACAGATGTATACCTTGGAGGATTATAGACTCTGGCCAGACAGACCCAGTGGCCTCATGTAGTTAATGTAGTGTTTATCTGCACTCCTGAGAAAAGCATACTGCAGTATTAAATCAGCATCTCACATCTATTGCCTCTTTGTCTTTAATGCTTACCAAAAAAATGGGTTAAACATAGTTTAGTCCCAACCTTGTAGGCAGAGACATAACTCCCATTCTGGAAGTAGCTCACCTTAATAAATGCATCTAGGATGTTGAATGAATGAATAAACATCAAAAGTATCTTGAGCTCACTCTTCTACAAACTATCCAGATACGAAAAGATCTTAGAGTATTATAAATTCTGGTCAGACCCTGATGAGAATAATACAGCAACATTTATTCCTCAGGACAATTTCCTTAGCTCTTGATTCTCTATGTATGAACCAGCACTCTAGCACTGAACTAGGCTGAGAAGTCAAATAATATATCAAACGAGGATGCCTAGGGAATCTTGAGAGAGGGAGGGTGGTCAAGCAGAGATTATGTAGAGGATAGGAGTGATAGAGGTGACAAAGAAAGATCCTTTTTGGCATGATTAAGAAAACAAAGGAGGGGCTGGGATTCTTATAATCTAGCCACTGCTCAAATTCTATAATCTAGCCAATAAGCCAATATCTTACTAATGTTCCGACTCCTTAAGAGTCTGCCCAATATGATGTTCTAATAAACCTTGTCTTTGGCTGAAAAAAAAACCAAAAGAAAGAAAACAAAGGAGGAAAGGTGGAGGTCATGCAGGGCAACTGTAACGACTTAGAATTTGACCCCATAAAACTGCTGCAAGAGATAAATAAAATTAATCATCATTTAGGACAAAAAAGCTCCCAGATGTTTAAAATAAAATTAATCTGTTTCAAATGATAATGGTGGCAATGATCATTATTATCGAAAGTAAGATTCTTCCAAAATAGAACTAATTGTCTACTTTGTGTTGCTTACTTCTAGACTAAATAGAGAAAAAGATGTGCCTCACATTTCCAAAATGATCTAAATAGTGAGCCTTAATACATATTTACATATACATGTATATATATAGTATATATATATATATACACACACATAAGAGGCAGTGTTGTATTTATGTTTATATATGTATACACGTGTATTTGATATATGTATATATGTATGTGTGTGTATTCTTATATATATGTGTGTGTGTATATATACATATATATATATATACATATATATATATATGTATAATGTCCCAGAGTCTTAGACCCTGTATATCTCTATACAAATATATGCATATATAATTGTACATACAAAATGAAAGGCAAGATGGTGTGTTGGATAGATCACACAATTTGGAATCAATAAGACCTGAATTTAAATCCTGCCTCAGACACTAACTAGCTCAGTGACAAGTCACGTAACCTCCCTTCACTTGAAGTTTTTCATAAATAAAAAAGGGATAATTCTAGCGCCTACCCAGAGTTATTGTGAGCAACAAATAAATATATGTAAAATACTTTGTAAACCTTAAAGCACCAGCCAAATATTAGCTATTATAATTCTTGGCTATAACAATAACAACTACTTGGGAGTCATCTTTGACCCTTCCTTCTCCTTTACCCCATTCAATTAGTAAGCAATTTTTGATGATTTTATACACTCCACACTCCATCCCCATAACAGCTCTCTTATATATCCCCTTTTCTTTCATCACACAGCCTTTACCCTAATTTAAGTCCTCACCACCTCTCACCTACACTATTGCAATGGCCTCCTGCTTGGTCTCCCTGATTCCAATCTCTCCCCTATCCAATGTGTTTTCTGCACAGCTACTAAATCTATATTCCTAAAACATAGATCCAATCATGCTATTCCTCAGCTCAAAAATCTTCTGTGACTATTCTCGGCTCTCAGGTAAAATGGAACAAAACAGAACAGAACACCCTTAGCTTAGAATTTAAATTTTTCTAAAATCTGGCTCTCCCTTACCTCTTTGATTTAACTCACCTTTCTCTTGTGCTAGTCATAGTGCCCTACCAATTCTCTTCTACATATGACATCCATTTCTCACTTTGCATAAGTGGTTCCTCATGTCTGATATGTCCTTGCTCACCTCCATATCTTAGAATTCCAAGTTTCCTTCAAAACACAGTTCAGATGCCACCTTCCTCATGGACCATTCCTGATCAACCATCATAAGATTATAGCTCTAGAACTAGACTCATGTGTTCATGTCTTATGTGCTTCCAGTGAATGTAAGCTCCTTGAAGAAGGGAACTTCTGTTTTTGTCTTTGAATCCATAGCACCCAGCGTAATGGTGTGTGTGTGTATGTGTGTGTAAATGTTTGATGGATTAAGTTGAGCTAGGTGGCACAGTAGATAATGCCCTAGGCCTGGAGTTAGGAAGACCTGAGGTTATAAATCTGGCTTCAGACACTAACTGTGTGACTCTGAACAAATCAGTTAACCTCTGTTTGCTTCAGTTTCTTCATCTGTAAAATGAGGATAATAATAGCACCTACCTCCCAGGGTTGTTGTGAGGATCAAAAGAGATAATAATTGTAAAGTGCTTAGCAGAAAGCCTGGCACATAGTAAGCACTATATAAATGTCACATTATTACTGTTGTTGTTGTTTGTTATTGTTATCATAGCTGACTTTCACACAGTCTACTATTTTATGCCTAGGTTTTAATACGTCAAAGAATCTATGATCTCATTGATGTGAAACATAATTTCCCATTCATACTTTTTCATCCTGTACAACTTGTTCATGTTTGACATAAATCCACCATAGGGAGTCCATTCAAGTTGTTAGGGAGGGGCCTATATAAAAATATAAATCAGGATTACAAAATAGACTGTTTCATCAGATAGATCCATTTAGCTACCTGGACAATTTGCATTCATTTCCAAAGAAATACTAACCCTCCGCCTTAAAAAACACACACACACACATATCTGAACAGTATACTTACTGAGGTATTAAGAAAGAATTTTGAAAAAATTATTGAATTTAAACTATGTATTATATTTATGAACATAATTGTAGGATTTCAGAGAGATTTTTATGAGTCTGCTTACTTCCACTTGTCTAAAGCAGATTCAATTTGATAGAAATGCAAACACTTATAAGAAGAAAAAAGATATGCTTCATTAAAACCAAATGAATTGTAGAGAAGAAGTATGGTATTTCTTGCTTTTCCAAATAGAGTATGAGGGCAAGGAAGAAGTAACAGAAAGAACTATACAAAAATGTTTCTTGCTGCTCATCTGTTTTTCTAATACATGTAAACTTTTAAGCTTAATTCACTCCTTCCACCCAGCATGTGATATGTACTCAAGTCAGAGTGCTGAATTGATGAGTCAATTTTTTCTCTGGTAACACATTGTCATAAACACGAGGTTGTGATCAAGTGGAATGAGGATGTGGTACATGACTGAAAAATACCTTAAAGACAGGGAAACACTGAAGACATGACCAAGTGGATTTTTTGCTTAAATTGTTTCTTTCTATAAAAATCTAAATCTACAATTTATATTTTTGTGCATTTATCTTAAATTTTGCTTTTGCATACCTGCTGAAAAAAATTAATGTTTTGAGGGAAAATAAATTGATGACTATTGAGAAAATCTCAATATGTTGTTTATATGTCTGCATTCTCTTCTTTCCCATGACTCTTCACTAGTCAGTCACCGTTCTTTATGTTCTAAACATCTTTGTCATTGCTTCTAGAGCACCATCATCCTTTCTTGAAAATGTTACTTGCATTATACTTTTTTTAGCTTTTATTTAGTATTTTATTTTTCCCTAGTTACATGCAAAAACAACCTTTAACATCTGTTTTTAAAACTTTGAGTTCCAAATTCTCTCCATTCCTCCCCTCCTCTGCCCCTGCCTTGCCCCACTGAGAAGGCAAGTAGGTCAATATAGGCTATACATATGTAGTAATGGCATTGTAATTTTTAGCCAATCTACTAAGGAGGAAAAAAAAGAACCAATTTGAGTTTCATCTTTCATTTCCCTTTCATAGAGGCACTAATGTCTAGTCAAATTCTGAAAAGAAGATGAAGAGAAACAAAGAGCTTGGAAAACCAGCTGCTAAGTAATCACCTATTGGGCAGCAATAAGTTCGTTTGTACAGTACTTTATACTACTCAAAAGACTCATTTGAACCTCCTCACCACCATAAGAGATAGATAAGGCAAATATTATTATGTCTACAGATAGGGAAACTGAAATACAGAGAGGGAGGCCAGTGACAAAGCCAGGACTAGACCTAAAGTTTTCTGGCTCCTACCCTAGTATTCTTTCTACTCCATAGAGTAGAATTACCATAAGCTGAATTACCATAAGTTGATTATTGTTCATTGCTTATCATCATAAAAATCGAAGCCAATAAAAAAAATTAAGAAATGAACTGAGGAAATACTATTAATCATTACTTACCAGGTAAAGTGATTTATACTTTCATGACAGTGGTTAATCATGTGCTACTAGAAGATGGGAAATTCCTCCCATGTTCCTAGAAGCCTGAATAGAAAGCATAAAAAAGTTTAAAATAAATGTTAAGGGAAATATGATACTGGGCCACCCAGCTTAGACACTGAAAGCACACTATATAGATAACTAATTCACTGGAACCTCACTTTAAAAACATGAGTATAAACAATTTCTAAAAGCAACAAAGGAATTAGTAAAAAAAGAAAAAAAGAAACAAAAAAAGAAACAAAAAAAGAATGTACTATATAAGTGCTTTTCTTTGCACAGTTTTAAAGTACTATTTAAGTACTATTTCTTTGCACAGAAGCTCAGATTTGAAAGAGACCTTGGAAGCCATCTGAACCTGACCAAGAATTCCCCTTACAACATAGCTGACAGGTAACCATCCAGCTTTCACATGAAGACTTCTAGAGAGGGATAACAAACTACCTCCCAAAACAGCCCATTCCACTTTGAGATATCTTTAATGATTAAAAATCTTTTCATCTTCATGGTGGTTCATTCACCTTTTTTCATTTTTTGTACTGATAACATGGTTTTCTTCTTTCTTTTCCTTTTTTAAAAAGCAAATTAGTCAATAGCTTTTTTCCCACAAAACCAGCTCCTAGTTTAATTTATTAGTTCAATGCTTTTTACTTTCAATTTTGTTAATCTCTCCTTTGATTTTTAGGATTTCTGTTTTTGTGTTTCATTAAGATTTTAAATTTTGTCTTTTTCTAGTGTTTTTAGTTGCATACACAATTCATTGATCTATTCTTTTGGGGGGGGGTGAGGCAATTGGGGTTAAGTAACGTGCCCAAGTCATACAGCTAGTAAGTGTTATGTGTCTGAGGCTGGACTTGAACTCAGGTCCTCCTGATTCCAGGGCCAGTGCTTTATCCACTGCACCACCTAGCTGTCACTATTGATCTACTCTTTCTCTCTTTTATTGATGTAAGCATTTAGAGATATAAAATTTCCCCTAAGTACTGTTTTGGCTGCATCTCACAAATTTTGGTATGTTGTCTCATTGTTGTAATTATCATTAATGGAATTATTAACTATTTCTATGATTTATTCTTTGACCCATTCATTCTTTAGGATCAGATTATTTAGCTTCCAATTAATTTTTAATATATGCTTCTGAGCCCTTTGTTGAATGCAATTTTTATTGTATTTTGGTCTAAAAAGGTTGCATTTCTTATTTCTGCATTTGGTTGTAAGATTTTTATACCCTAATATAGAATCAATTTGGGGAGGGGGGAACGAGGCAATCAGGATTAAATGACCTTTTAGCAAAATGTCTGCTCCTGCTTTTGATTTGTCTGAGATCAGGATTGTTGCCCCTGACTTTTTTACTTCAGCTGAACCATAATAGATTCTGCTTCATCCCCTTATCTTTACTCTGTATGTGTCTGTTTCAAGCATTTCTTGTAAAAAACATATTTTAGGATTCTGGTTTTTAATCCATTTTGCTATCTGCTTCTGTTTTATGGATAAGTTCATCCTATTCACTTTCACAGTTATGATTACTTACTGTGTAGCTCCCTCCATCCTATCTTTCCTCTGTTTATACTTCTTTCTCTCTCTCCACACACACACACACACACACACACACACACACACACACATATATTCTTCCCTGTTTGAACCGTTTTGGAGAAGTCTGAGGCTCGAGTGTTGACTACTCCCCCTTCACCATTTTTCCCTCCACTGTAAAAACTCTTCCTTATGCGAGATAATTTTCCCCATTCTACTTCTTCCTTCCACCTTCTCCCAGTCCCTCCTTCTTTCTCACCTCTCCATTTTTTGGAGATCGTCCCAACATGCATGACTCACACCTGTGCCCTCTGTATAGACTCCTTCTAACTGCCCTAATGATGACAAAGTAATTTAATGTTACATATATCATCTCAGTTTTGCTGAGTAGGTTATTCGTGGTTGTAATTCTAGCTCCTTTGCCTTCCAGAATATCATATTCCAAGCCTTCTGTTCCCTTTTTTATTCATATTAGATACTAAATTTTGTATAATCCTGATTATGGCTCTATGGTATTTGAAAGGGTATTTTTGTTTTTGTTTTTGTTTTATGGCTGTATTCAGTATTTTCTCCTTGACCAGGTACCTCTGGAATTTGTCTGTAATGTTTTGGGGAGTTTTCATTTTAAGATTTCTTTCAGGGGATAATCTGCATAGTCTTTCAATTTTTATTTTGTACTCTGGTTCTAAGATATTGGGGCAGTCTTTTATAATTTCTTGAAATATGATACCTAGGCTCTTATTTTCATCATTATATTCCATAGTCCAATAATGCTTAAATGATCTCTTCTTAAATTATTTTCTAGGTTAGTTGTTTTTCCAAAGAGATATTCCACATTTTTCTTCTTTTGTTTTTCATTCCTTTGACTTGGTTTTATTTTTTCTTGATATCTCATGGAGTCATTAGCTTCCATTTGCATAACTCTGATTTTCATTTATTTATTTATTTATTTTTGGTGAGGCAATCAGGGTTAAGTGACAGGGTCACAAGCTAGTAAGTTTGGAAACCTCAGAGAACTATGTGTTGATTATCATTATCCCCCCTGCCTAACCATCTCCAATTCTTTCAACCAGTCTTTATTTGGCACAGTCTCCATTTTCTTTACCATCTGAGGCATCTTTATATCTCTTGCCATGTCATTCACTTGTTCTGTTAACAAGGGTGGGGAACCTGAGGTCTTCTAGGTCTGTGGGTGTGGCCTTTTGACTGAGTCTGAGTTTTATGGAACCAATCTTTTCAAGGAGATTTGTTCTATGGAGTTTGGATTCAGTCAAAGGGCTGCACTTGAGGATCTAGAGTGCCACATGTGGCCTTAAGGCTACAGGTTCTCCACCCTTATAAAATTCACTGGTATCCTTTGAGGTGAAATATAACGTCATTTTTTTTTCTTC
Source organism: Phascolarctos cinereus (assembly GCF_003287225.1). NCBI lineage: Eukaryota > Metazoa > Chordata > Mammalia > Diprotodontia > Phascolarctidae > Phascolarctos > Phascolarctos cinereus. The sequence goes on from NW_027556098.1 coordinate 198,936,433, forward strand.
TTTAAAGTCCTTCACAATCTGGATCCAACCTACTTTTCTAGACCAGACCTGCAACTACTTGGCAGTAGGTAAGGGACAAAATTGAAATAGGCTAAACTTCTTCAGGCCATAGGTAGGTTTTTAGCAGCTCACTTTCCAAATAAAGATATAATTAATGATTAAACTACTTCTCAAAAACACTTTTTTTTTAAAAAAAGGGACATAATCCAGAAACTGCAAACTTCTTTACAAAGTCACCTTCAGTAAAAGACTTCCCAGTAGCAGCAATTTCTTTAGAAATCTGAAAACTAACCTTAGTACCTGCCTCATTTTCTGAATTTACTTTCTTTTTTTTTAATTTACTTTCTTGAAAAACCATTGTTACCCACTGAGATTTTTCAACAATTTTGACACTTTCACTTGTTTTTCATTGGTGTCCAATTTGCTTAAGTCAGGATGTTTTGATTCAAAATGGTGACAAAGATTGCATTCCTTCAGAATGGCTATTACTTCTTGGCAAGAGAGGCACAATATTTGTCTCTCGTGTAAGTAAACATGCATTAATTTGTCCACTCCAGATTAAATACTATGTTCTGATTCGATCTTCCATTTCTTTTTGTCACCCATTTTATTTTGTTTATTTCTTTTTGGTGAGACAACTGGGGTTAAGTGACTTGCCCAGAGTCACACAGCTAGGACGTATGATGCGTCTGAGGCTGGATTTGAACTCAGGTCCTCCTGACTCCAGCCAGGGCTGGTGCTCTATCTAGCCTAGCTGCCCCTATCACCCATTTTATAAACTCACCCTAAAAACTTTAATGCCAGAACCAAAAAAATCTCCATAACAAATGCTCATACACAAAGAAATACTGAACTGAGTGTCTGACCTTGGAGAGAGCACCACACACTTATGTAACTTGGAAGGCGGCCACACAATGAGGGCGGGGAAGAAACCCTCACATTGCTGCTGCTCATCGCGTAGCGGGCGTCACTGCATTGGTGCATGGCTGTACTCACTTTGTCCCTGTTCAATGCCAGTAACGACCAAAAACACAGCAAGAAGATATGACTCTTGCTCCTCTCAGACTAGAGATAGACTGACGATGGTTGATTGCGGCAGGTCACATAACAAGCAGGAGACAGTTCGCAGTGGCAGCCCACCTGCTAAGTTACATGATGGGCACAGTAGGGACTACTGGAAGGTGGGTTAAGTGGGGCATGGACAAAGCACTTGTAACATCTTTACTTTCTTTCCCATTCTCTATATTTTTCGCGGGCTGCCTGAAATCCCTTGGTGGGTCACAAGTGCCTCACAGGCCTTCTACATTTATTTGACATTACTCCTGCTCATGTACTCTGTGTTAAAGCCAAACTGGCCTTCTAGCTGCTCCCCAAACATGACATTGTGACTTTCATCTCTGAGCATTTGAACAAGCTTTCCCTAATGGCTGGAATGCTCTCACTCCTTCTGCTTCCTGGGATCACTATCTCTCTTCAAGGTTCAATTCACTTCCTACAAAAAGGGTTCCTTGATGCCCTCAGTCATTAATGTTCTCCATAAAATAAAATTACTTGGTACTTATTTTCTGTCTATTTCATATTTTATATTTACTCATCTGGGCACATGTTATTTCAATTCAATAAAATGTATGTTCCTTGAGGACATAGACCATTTAGTTTTTGTCTTTATATGCCCTGTGCCCAGTTCAGTGTCCGATGCTTAATAAACACTGATTAAATGGAATTGAATTGCCTTTTATGCTAAGGTACTGAGATAAGGAAAAGATTATACTAAAATTGTAGTATTCTATAAAAGCTTAATAAAGTGTTACTTGAGTTGGCCTTTGCAGAAAAGTTATTTATTTATTTATTTGTATATATGTTGATAAATTCAATTCTTTAAGCACTCTACTTTCCAAAAGAATTTATCTTATAAATTTTAATAGAACATTTTAAAAAGCACAGTTTTAAAATCACAAATACACTGAATTATAGAATTGGGAGGGAAATTGAAGTTTATCTAATCCAAACCCTACCTGATGCATGAATCCTATCTACAGTGTCCCCAACAAGTATCCATCCATCTTGTGTTTGAAGATCTCCAGTGACAGAGACCCTCCCAAAACAGTCAGTAACATTCTTATGTATCTCTGATTCTCAGGAAGGTTATTCTCTTATGTTAAATCAAAATCTGTCTCCTCCTAAATCTATCACTACTGTTTCTTCTCTCTGGGATAAAGAAAAACAAATCTAATCCCCTTTCCATAGAAGAGTCTTCCAAATATTTATTGACAGTGATTATATTCTCCCAGAATCTTCTCTTTTCCAGGCTAAGAATTCCCCTCTTCCTTCAATCAACACCCTTCTAGTAGGATTATATGACTCCTTTCTATGCAAGCCACCCTAGACTGGTCACAATCAGTTTCTCAAAGCCTCTTCTAAAATGTGGTGCCCAGAACCTGACATCATATTTCAGATACAACATGAAGGACATTATATGCAGGTATGTATTTTCTTGACATACTATGGTGCCTTGCCACCCATTCAATCTAATTAGATATTTCTGATTAGCCTCTGGCAAAGAGGGATATTAGACTATAATTATATCTATCTGCTCCTTAAATATTTCAAGTCTAGGGAAAATTACTTTTTTCCCAACATAAAACATTTTACTCCTCACCTTATGCTAGTTACACAAAGGCCATAACAAATATTGAGTAGCAAATAAAGCAATTTGTCGAAGCAATTGGACATAACCAATAAAGGAATTTATTTTTCTGAAAACTATGCATAATTTTGCAAAAATTTTGTTTTTTTTTTTCTTTTTTCAATGGGTGAGGACAGGAGGGAGAGAAAAGAGATTTCTATTAATAAAATAATATTTAATTTTAAAAAGGCAATTGCAAATGGAAATCAGAGAAGTTGAACACATGAAAATATGTCAGAAAATAAATCAAATGAATGAGTACTCTCACCGAGAGAGATATCTCACCTCATTCAAGGTGCCCTATCTCACCCAAGGACAAATTCCTTGAAGTCTCTAATTCTCAAGCTGGAAATAACAATATGCTTGAGGTTTGACTCCTCTACTTATTGGATTCTTCCCCCAATTTTTCTCTCCCTCACAGGCCATCCCATAAAAAATAATCTAGAATATGTGTGTATTCTTCTGAAGCCAGAAGCAAGAACTTTCTTCCCCTAACTTCTGACCAACTCTACCACTTACACAGGAGTAATGTCAAATAATCATTCTTTCTACCAGTTAGGAAGAGTCCCATGAAATTCTCAGGCTAGAACCCCAGGTTACACTTATAGAATCCTATATAAATATTAGCCATCACTTTTATTCACTGGTATATACTAGTCTTAACCCCCCAACTAGATTATAAACTCCTTGGTTGTAAAACTGTTATATTATACTAACTTATTCCCCATAGCTTCTAACATAGTTCTGAATATATTATAAGTACATATAAATAATAATATAAGTAAAAACTTGCTAAATGATTAATCACTCAACACACGAATAATGTCCAACAATTAGGAATACTTGAATTCTCTTTTATGAACGATCTGATGGGTGAATTAACATTCTATTAGTCTTTGCATTAATAATATGTTCCCCCCCCCCGGAGGTTGAGAAGCCCAGAAAGACAAAGAATTCAGCTATATAATAGTCAAGAAATAAGCACCACCTTATCTTGAGCAGCATTTGAAAGCTTTTTGAGATTTTTCTTGATCTACCATATAGTTGGGACTTGCCTGGAAGTGATGGAGCATACATAAGTTACATTTACCATAAAATGTCTTCAGAAAGTCCAGGATTTCCATGAAACACAGTTACAAAATACTTTTTTTGTTGAAGATAGAATTTCCATTTTTAAGAGTTAATCTTTACATGTCTAATAACATAAGAAAATCTCAGAATTTTGTGAGAACATAAAAGGAGATTCATGCGAAATGCTTCTTTATCCGCAGAGCAAAGTAGTCATTCAAGCTACATAGAGACCTTTAATTTGGGGTTAAAGACTTGAAGTAGTAATGTCTCTAATGTGTGCTAACAAATTGACCACATTTCTCAGTACAGTACTTATGCAGGAAAAAGAAAGGGGATTAGGAGGAGAGAAATGGTGCATATATTTGAATTCTGTCTATGAAAGGTTAAATTAGAGACTTAGTTATACATAGACAAATGCTTGTGGTATATCTAAGCTTAGTAACCATAAATAGCTAAAAATAACTACTAATTGAAAAACTAGCTGCTAGGGTTTTTTTATTGCAGTGTTTTCTCTATATGTCATGAATCTTTTAAACAGTCACATGGAACAATTTAAAATATTTCCAACATTTGATGTATGGTCTGTAATCCTTTAATACTAGTTATCATTTGTTATAAATTTAGAAATTATTAATTTTGACAAGCCTTCTTTTTATTTTATACTTTACATATGAAATTCAAAAACTTATAAACTACAATGTCATCACTAAAAAAAAGCCTTTTTGAATGAAAGTTCAAACAGTAAAATACATATCTTTTTTTCTTGGAAAATAAACATACTAACAAAAAATTAAGCTGTCAATAATGAAAATACACACTATTTACACACTTGCCCAATTTTTTTTGGGGGGTAATAAGTTACAATCTACTTATGCCCATAGAAAATTCTCTGTTGCTGTTTAAAAAACCCACAGCTGTAATTCATTAGTGATTAGGCTATTCCATGACTTAGCACCATATAGCATCATAAGAATACCCTTGGTGCTTTTCAAAAAGATGGGCCTTTGTGTCCGGGAGAAGCTTGGGGGTCATAAAATGTAGTGTGAAATTTGCCAGAGTCAATTCAGCCAAAAGTATGACTATGAATTGCCACATTTTTTAGCCAGTTGTACATTTTCCAGGTTCCACTTTTTGCTTTGCATTATTTTGGATGTCTTTTAACATTTCTTTAAATTTCTAGTATTTGTCATTCTTTTTTTTTTTTTTTTGGCCAGGCAATGGGGTTAAGTGACTTGCCCAGAGTCACACAGCTAGTAAGTGTTAGTGTCTGAGGCCAGGTCCTCCTGAATACAGGGCTGGTGCTCTACCCACTGTTCCACTTAGTTGCCCCAATATTTGTCATTCTTAATCTCTGTCTCCCATACTTGTATTTCTCCTCACCACTACCTCCTGGCATCCCTGCCTTTCTTTAAATATCAACTAAAATCCCATCTTCTTCCAGAAGTACTTTCTAGTCCCCCTTAATGCTGGTATCTTTCCTCTGAGATTAACTCCATTTATCCTATATATATATCTTGTTCATACATAGTTGTTTGTGTGTTGTCTTCCCATTTAGATTGTGAACTTCTTGAGAACAAGGAATGAGTGCTTAATAAATGATTGTTAACCTGATTGTTCCATTACTAGGTACCATAGTTTGTTCAGCCATTTCCCTGTGACTGGGCACTTACAAAGTCCTATATTCTGACAGTTGTGAGAGATCTCACAGGTTACTTATTACAACTCACATCCAAACAAAAATTCCCTGTACTACATATTTGACAAGTGATCATCTAACCTCTGAATTTTTAACGATGAAGGAAAAGGTTAGAGTATTACCTCCAGAAGAAGCCCATTACACTTTTGGATAGCCCTAATTTACAGGAAGTTTCTCCTTACATGTGATTTTGCTTCTTTTCAACTTCTATCCATTGCTTCTAATTCTTCCCTTTTGGGCCATAAGAACAATTCTATTTCCTTTTTCATATGATGGCCATTCAGATATTTGAACAGAGGTATGACATCTCCCTTGAGTTTTCTCTTCCCCAGGCTTCACATTCAAATTCCTCCATGATAGCTTCATATGGCATGATTTAGAAGCCTTACAATAAACTGCTTGTTCTCCTTCAAATTCTTTCCAACTTATTTATGTTTTCCCTAAAATTTGGCACTCAGTCCTGAACATAATAACGCAGACGTGGTCTAACCAGAACAATGTATAGGACTATCATTACTCTGTTTCTGGACACTTGTCTTTTTTAATGTAGTCTAAAATCACATGAGCTTTTCTGGTGGCCATGATGCATCAAACAATGCCTTATACTGAATTACTGTCCATTATGACTTTCATCTAAAATAGATGATGGCTAGATACACCTTCTCCATTTTGCACTTGAGAGATAGATTTTTTAAAACCCTCAAATTTCTGCTACATTTGCCCATGTCGATTTGACCTAATGACCTAGTGCATCAAGACCCAAGATCCAATGATTTAGACTGCCAAGATCTTTTTGGATGTTGATTCTATAATCCAATTTGTCAGTTCTTCCTCCTAGCCTTGTGTGTGCTTTCCCAGTCACAACAGAGTGAAACAAGGCTGTGTGCTTGCTCCCATGCTTTTTAGCATGAGGTTTTCAGCCATGTTATCAAATGCCTTCAGTGAGGATGAACACAGCATCAAGGTCAGCTACTGCATTAATGGTAAATTCTTCAGCTACAAGCCAAGAGCAAAGTGGAGGGAGTGTTGGTGCATGCTTTTCTGTTTGCAGAGGATTGTGCACTCAGTGCAGCCTCTGAAGCTGAGATGCAACAAAGTATGGGTCGATTCTCTGCTGCCTAACAATTAACACCAAGAAAACACACGATCTCCATCAGCCAGCACCACACCATCCATACATGGAACCATGAATTACAGCAAATGGAGAAATTTTGAACACTGTGGATAAGTTCACTTGCCTTGGTAGTGTGCTTTCCAGGGATGTACACACATTGATAATGAGGTTGATACATGCATTGCTAGAGCCAGCTTAGTATTTGGGAGACTGAAAGAAAGTGCGGGGGAAAAGTATTAGACTGATTACCAAACTAAAACAGTTGTGTTGACCTTATTGTTGTATGCCTGTGAAATCCAGACGGTACGCCAGGCCCATGCCAGGAACAGAATTGCTTCCATTTGAATGTCTTAGGAAGATTCTAAAGATCACCTGGAAGGATAAGATGCCAGACACTGAGCTCCTTTCTCAAACTAAACTGCCAAGCATTCAAACTCTACTGCAGAGTACAACTCCTATGGTTTGGCCATGTTGTTCAAATGCAAAATGTATGCTTGCCAAAAAGACTATTTTACGGAGAACTTACATAGGGCAAGTGTTCACATGGTGGTTAGAGGAAGCTATACAAGGACATTCTCGAGGTCTCTCTTAAGAACTTTGGAATTGATTGTGGGACATGGGAGACAGTGGCACAGGACTGCTCAGCATGGCATGCACATGTCAGAGAAGGTGCTGTGCTCTAAGAGCAAAGCAGAATTAAAGTAGCTCAAAAGAAATACAAGATGTGCAAATATAGAGAATCCACCCCAGATGTTCATATGGGCTATTTGTGCCCAACCTGTGATAGAACATTCTGAGCTTGCATTGGTCTGATCAGCCACAGTCAGACACACTAACACTTGACTCTAGCATAATGATATCATTTTGGTCCTCTTTGAGAATGAAGGACAATAACCAGTGTCATCTTCAAATTTGATGGCTTATGCCTTTATCCAAGTAATTGATAAAAATGACAAGTTAATCAATGATAAAACTGATAAAAATGTGTAAATAGCACAGCATCACATTTCCCAGGGCACTTCATTGGCAACCTCATGCTGCCTTGACAAAGAATCATTAATGAATACCCTGAAGGGCTAGGATGAGGCAACTTAAATAAAACATTAAGTATTATAATGTCATTGTCATGAAGCCATTCAGCCACTTAAGGCTTGACTTAAGGGGAAAAAACCCCCAAACTCCTAGCAATCAGAGCTTTCTAAAAGTGCAATGGGAAGTAGTAGGTTCATCCTCATTGGAAAACTTCATGCAGAGATTTAATGACTACTCGTTGGGTGCATTGCAGAACTCTTATTCAGGCATGGGGCAGACTAGATATTCTGTAAGGTCTCTTCCAATTCCGGGATTCAGGGTATAACAGGTACAACACAGGAGAAAAGGAATACAGCAGAAAGGCCAAGTAATTCACAGGAAACAAAAGGCAAGAAGAAAGCAGTAAAACCTAAGGCTACATATGCATTGTATTGTTGATATAGTTTGTGCATATGAATATTTCTTTTTCTTTGAAGTTGCTTATTTAAAAGATAACATTTTTAAAAATCCAAAAGAGAATAAGGCCAACACACCCAGATCTCCTAGAAAAGACAAGGATACACTGAGTATACAGCCAAACTATCACTCGGTGAAAGCTTCACTCCTTGTCTGATTTGAGTTCATTTGGCTCTAGATTTCTTGGCTCATTTGCTTCTTTCTGCTTTCATCCCAAATCCTGCAACAATATGAGTTCCATGTTAAAAAAACAAAAACGCAGCCAGCATGATAACTTCTACTAGGTTCTGTTTCCATGTTGTGATCATCTCGTTTGCTGACTCCTGAGTCTTGGGCTACAGTATCATGTTCTCTCCGTAGCTTTGATTTGGCCCACTGACATATGATTTAGCTTTTAATTCTAATGCTCAGCCTCCACTCCATATCACCCCAACCCTACCCCCAACAACTTTCAAACACATACAACTTCTCTTTTCTATCCAATTGACAACTCTTTCCTGATTAATTCCAGATAATCAGGGCATGTCAAGTAATGCTGTAGTCCCATCTATGTATTTAAAAGGCTACATTCACTATATTCTTTATGTTTCCATGCCCTAAATATTATTTTATTAGCCTACAAAACTTTCAAAAGCATCTACCTTACAGTTTATACTCAGGAGAAATCTTAATAAATATGTATGTGAGGTAAGTTTGAATGGTATTACAATATTTCTCTGATGTAAAATATTTTCCACTATTTTAAGATTTTATGATTATGTCAGTGGGGTCTTCTGTCCAGCATATATAATTATAATTCCTCTAGATCTTAGTCATTAATCTTAGATAATTGCATAATTTTAAAAAAATCAACATCCCACAACCAATCTGGTAATGATATGCCTCTCCAAACACAGTATGATCTTTGGACAACATACAACTCATCACTAGACCCACACGTGAAGCCTATGCAGGTTAGACTTGTCAGAGCTTGCATTCCAATTGTCATAGCCTTTGACAGTTTAGATTTGCCTCCATGCTACAATGAGGCATTGGAGTAGGACTTTTGTGGTGGACACATTTAATGTTTTAATATTCATCCCTTTTCTTTCAGTTAAATAAGTTCAAGGTAATAAGTAGTTGTTGAATATTTTGCAGTCTGTGAGATACATAATACTTAAATCAATTTTCTACATATTAAGAAATGATCTATAAATGAAGACTGAAAAGTAATTTCTGAGAAATCTATGATCAAGTGAAAACAGTATTGATATAAAGAATTCTGCAACATGAACTATTACATATGTCACCTGAAGCTTATTTGCAACCCATAGCTCTGAGCTTACATAGATTGGGCTAAATCTTGCTTCAGAATTTGTTTAGAGCCATTTTTTATGAGTATTTGGAGGGGTTTGGAGGACAGCTCAAGCAAGTAACTGCTTTCACTCTGCCATCTTGGCTCCTCCTCTCAGATTGGGCTAAATCTTGAAGGTTTCTTAGTAACTGTATTTGTTCCCATCTGAGGCTGAGACCCATACAGTCTATATGAGTCACCATGCAAGAGAAGATTGAGATTTGGCTTTGCCCTTTCACACTGTGACTTTGCACCTCATTGTGTCTCAAGGCATGTTTTCCCTCTGGTCCTTGGATTCATAGTTCTCTACCATGCTCAACTCTCTCTTTTCTCTGTGCAACTCCATTGCTTTGATACTCCACTATTCTCTCTTCTAGGGCTTGAACCTATTTACTCTTTAGTATTGTTTCAATCTCACTTTGATGTTTTGCTATTGTCACTAACATGGCCAGTGATGCTGTCATTCCAACTGTCATAGACTCCCCATTGTCTGTCTTCCTCAGGGGAAGTGTTACAGCACTTACGATAAAATGGTCAACATGTCCCTAAGCTACTTAATAAATATACAGTCCTTTTCTTAGTCAACTCTCTACCCTCCAATAGCCAGCACATAAAAAGCCCTCTCTGTTAATTGTAAATAACACTAAACTACCTGTTTCAGGATGAAGTAGCATGCTGCCACATGGTCAGGACTGTTGCTGAATCTTCCTCAGCTGATCAAGAATTCTTTAATAGATGTAATAGGTGTGTAACCATATAAGTTGTCGATGTTTAACATTGGGAGACAAGGATGGATTGGAGACAAAGATTAAAGGCTCTACAAAGAGTCCAGCAGAAAAGTGATATCATACCAAAGAAGAGCATCTGAAGAATTCCAGAAAAAGGAGTTCCTGGAACTAAAAATCAATCCCTTTTCTGGTCCCACATAAGACTCAGTGCTGAAGAAAATCTCTGCTTTTTCCATCTCCCTACAAATCACAACACAGGAAGTATTTGCCAAATCCTCCCAGAATAACCAAAGTCAACCTGATACAGCAAGTCCAACCAAACTCAATTTTGAATAGTAGGGCATCAAAGAAAATCTGCAACTCAATAAATAACTTCTTCAATATAATAGACTTTAAAAATAAGATTCCTCTAGAAATCCAAGTTAAGCATCAGTGGTTAGGATAGACTTGGTTCCAATGGAAAAGTTAAATTGAATAATAAAAATGTTAGTAAGGTAAAATATTGACACAGTTAAGAATCACAAGAGTTGAAACAACTAGTAGGGGAAAAGATATGCAAGATCTAAAAACATCTATGGAAGTGTTTAATATTAGAACAAAATAAATCAAGCAAAGATTAATAGATAATAAAAAATTAAATTTAATAAACTATAAAGCAACAAAATTGAAAAGGCAAGTAGTATATATGCAAGACAAAATAACAGATTTGGAAAGCAAAGCAAAAAGTACTATATTAGATTAGTTGGAGTCCTAGGAGTACTGAAAAAGAAAAATCTATACTGTAGTCAATGGCATAATTAGCAAAGAGTTTTCATAATGGGTCGGATCAGGCAACACATTGTAGAGAAAATACACAGGATATCAATGGGGAGAAATGTTGATTCACCAATGCACATGAAATATCACATGACTAAAAACATTTTTCCAAGTACAAAGACATAAACAGATGTCATATTTAAAGAATTTTAACAGTAAAATAAGACATCAAACAACAAGGAAAGAAAAATGTCAACAAATACAAAAAATCTTTAGATATTGAATCGACTGTCAAAATAATATATTCTACAAACATGACCGTATTGTCTGAAAACAAAACTACTTATTTCAAAGACAAACAAGACATAGAATAATTTGTTAATAAAAATCCACATCTAAAGAGATGATTACAAGCAATGCAAGAAGCAAGCCAAACTGACTAAATGTGAAGGAACTAAGACAAACAATACACATTATGTAATATGGTATATAATATTTCTTATGCAAATACAAAAATTATAGTTTGATATATGTGTGTCTACATATCTTATGATCAGCACAAAAGAATAAAAAAAGCACTCAAAATCTCCAGATGTACTGTTGAATAGGCTTTAACACATTTGGCAATAATAACAACAATAAAATAAAAAGAGAAATGAAAATGAGTTGGCAATTCCAAAGGCAAAGTTCTTCTATTTAGATAATAAAAGGACTAAACATCAATGAAGTATCAAAATTAATAGTTATTTTAGAAATACAACCCTTTGGAGGGAAAATAAATATGACCACTTTCTTTTATTATTTTTACTCATTGAAATAGTTATAGAAGATTAAAGACTGTATTCCTTCTAGATACCACCAATAAAAATAAGCAGAAAATGATTTAAAAAGTCAAATTTATTATTTGTGACAATAAATGTTAATGTTTATAAGCCTCCTATCAAAAGAGAACAGTTTACAAAATAAAAATAAATATACTTGGGAAATAAGGATGTCAGTTTAAAAAAAAAAGGCTTCATATATGCCAAAATGTGTGTGTGTGTGTGTGTGTGTGTGTGTGTATGTATGTGTGTGTACTACCAAAGAACTGGGGGGGGGAGTAGATGCCTATTAATCAGAGAATTGCCAAATTGTGGCACATGAATATTATGTTATTGTGCTATAAAAATGAAAGGAATGATGGATATAGAGAAGTATAGAAAGACTTAAATGGACTGATACATAGTGAAGTAAGCAGAGGCAGGAAAACAATATAAATAATAACTACAATGATTTAAATTGAAAGAACAGCAATTAAAAAAATTGAAACTGAGTGATGTGAAAATATAAAGAACAAGTTTGTCCTCAAAGAAGAGATATGAGAAGATACATCTTCCTGTTCCTTTGCAAATAGTTGGACTCCTAGTTCCAGAACATTAAGTATAATGTCCCATTTTTCAATGTGTTTTACTGAATTTTTTCCTTTCCATTCTCTTTTTTTCTTTCATTTTAAAAATATTATCTATTATAAGGGATTCATCTCTCTGGTAGGGGGAGTGAAGGCATGTAGGAGAAAACCTTAGTGTTGTAAAAATAAAAGAAAACAATAAAAATCTAAAAAAAAAAAGAAAGAAAACATGGGGCAGCTAGGTGGCACCATAATGCACAGAGCCCTGGGCTTGGCATCAGGAAGACTCATCTTCCTGAATTCAAATCCAGCCTCAGACACTTACTAGTTGCGTGACCCTGGGCAAGTCATTTAACCTTGTTTACCTTAGTTTCCTCATCTGTAAAATGAAATCGAGTAGGAAATGACAAACCATTCCACTATCTTTGCCAAGAAAAGCTCAAATGAGATCACAAAGAATCAGACACAGTCTGTCTGATAAGGGCCTCATTTCTAAAATATATAAGGAATTAAGTCAAATTTATAGGAATACAAGTCATTCCCCAATTGATAAATGGTCAAAGGATATGAACGGGTATGAAACTGGAATTATGTCTATTGTTAGTCTGGTGATACGAGTCTAGTTCAGAAGGAAAGCCATTTTCCTGGTTGCTCTAAATGGGGATAATAGCCCCAAACTTATACCCATTGACTTGGTCTCTTCCCACAAAATATTATCCATGCAAAAGGCCATTACACATTGCAAATGGTAAGTAAATTCATTTATCTAAGCAAATAAAATTGGAAAAGTTATATAGATTAATCCTGGAAAGAAGATATGTAGGGGAAAGCTAGCATGAGTCATTATTCTCTCTATTAATGAGGAGAGTCTTGTGCAAATATTTCAGGATTGAACCTGGATTACAAGAATATACTAGAAAACACAAATGTGAATGAGATCTTCAGCATCTCTCAAAGGAGAGAAATAGTATTTTTACACAAGGGGACTGTCTCCAAGGTTTCTAAGAAATGAAACAGGAAATCAGGGACATGTTAAGCAACCCAGCTTCCTCTACATGTCTGCGGCTTCCAAAATCATTTCTTCTCCATATAGGTCTCTCCCTGAGTCCCTGGAACCACACATATCACTCTTCCCCAAGAAGCTCTTGTAACAATTTCATCTCTCCCACAGGTCTACAGCCTCAAATTCATTCTACTAGTTACAAGTCATATTTCCCTCCACAAACTCAGCAGCACACCAAAAGTTACAGGCTTGGTTGGAAGCCCAATTACATAAAAACACTGTCAAAGTGTTGACTATTTTTGTGTATATGTTTTTGTTTTTTAGGTAATTGGGGTTAAGTGACTTCTTAAGTGACAGCTAGTAAGTATCTGAGGATTCTCCAGGTTTAGTTCTCTATCCACTGCACCACCTAGCTGCTAGTAGCTTCCTCATCTGTAAAATGAAGGTGTTGGTTAGATGGTCCTTTCATTTTTTTCATTTGCATTATCCTATTATGACATCTATGACCAGAAAAGAAGGCAGACTCAAGAATTAAAGCCAACAAATGAAGAGCCCGAGTAGTACTCTGGCATTGCTCAAGATAGTAAAGGAAGTGAAGAAAAACCTACAATGCATTGGTTCTGTGGAGGATTGATGGGAAAACATGAATAAGAATTTCACAAAGAATGGGCATGTGACCTATATCAACGGATTGAATTTCTACCCTAGAAATCATGAGGCTTTCAACATAGCAAAGTAAATGGATGAAAGAAGTACTAGAAATTTGAAATCCACAAAACTTAAAACTTTCCAAATTTAATTTTAATAATTATTTTCAACCCCTATACTTCCTTTTGTACCAAGTCATTTTTAAAACTATTAAACAGATTTCAGAATTAAAATCCCTCTCCCGGCTTAGCTTACTATTTTGTGGAGCTGCCAACCTGCAATAGTGTATCCACAGAAAGAAGCCAGGTAATCCATTTTAAAACATGGATAATTGGACCAAAAAACAACATTAATTCAATTTCAGATATTTGAGTCAAATATATCACTAGTCTCTTAAAAACAGAAAAATCAGCTCATAAGGGAGGACTCAGATAATAGTTTGGCCTAGTGAGTCAGTGACACTTAGGGCAGAAATCCAGTCCACACCCAACTCTCTGCCCCAAGTATTAACCACTATCTTTAGAAACTATATTAAATATCTTAGGGTTCAAAAATCTATTTAAATGTTTATTTGGAAAGTGTTCTATGAACTGTGCCTAAAGAGCTGAGTCAGCTCTGAGAAGCAGAAAAATATCTCACAGAAGGAGAGGCCCTGAAAATGATCCACTTTCTCCTTTAAATCAATAAAATGAAGTATGAGATCAAGAGCACTTACATTTACCTAGCTGCTTCAAATTATAGTATGTAATGTCTTTTGTTCTACTTCAAATTCTCTTTGGTATGTCTGGAGTGTGTGTGTGTGTGTGTGTGTGTGTGTGTGTGTGTGTGTGTGTACTTTCCTTCTGTTTTGATTTAGACTGAAGAACATGTTAGGCAAGTCTCTTATTCTCCTGAGTCAGCAAGTAAACTTCCCATGACTCTGCTGGTGGGATGAGTCACCAGTCCAATTTACCGGAAGTCACAAAGTCATTACAGTCTGGGCTGAATACTTAAGACCATTAGAGTCAATCAGTCTAGACAGTTTAGGGTGTAGCCACATATCCATTTTTGGTATTCTATCCCCCTAAACAGAGAGACACTAAGAAGCCTTGGGGCATACTTGAATCTCTAGTCATTTACCTTTTCCTAACAGTCTAAACTTTGTTCCCTATGGGATTTTTTTTTTACTAGGGGTTAGTAACAAGAAGACAGGTTATTTTCCATCATCCTTTCAATAAATGGGTAATTACTTGTCTGATGGATTAAAGAAAGACAGAATAAATTCTATCAAAGAGGGAAAGTTCTCAGATTACTGGGAAATACTTTCATGTTAATTATTGTCATCTGACTGGGAGACAAAGAGTGTGTTTGGTTTTTGGGTTTTTTTTTTTTATCTGAATAGGCATTGTTAAAATATGGATGTCCGTGAAGGTGTTGCCATTTTAAAAGCCATCAGAATGGCTGTATTTTCTTAAAGTATACTTATTTTCTCAGCTATAAAATTATACTTAAGTGAAGATGACATGAGAAGCAACATGGTATAGTGAATAGAGAGTTGCCCTCAAAGCCAAGAACACCAAAGGGCTGCCTCTGACACATACTGGTTGTGTGATCCTGAACAAGTTATTTAAAAGTGCTCTAGGACTCTCTCTAAGACTATAATTTTCAGAAAAGATATGGCTTTTCATTGGTAAAGGGAGTTTTGCCACTTGGTACTTCCCTATACAAGTGAAATCACAGGTCTCTAACCCTATTATGTGAGGAAATGGTAGGTGCTAAAGTTTTAAACCTTAAGCTACTAACTACTATCCAGTTTTGACACCTGTTATTATTGTAAATGTTGAAAACTATATTCCCCAACTTTCTGTAATAGTACTATTTTAAAATGATTCCCAGTGTGAACATGAATCCAGCAACCAATCAGCTTAACTAGAAGTTGACTAGAATTTACATTCTTCTTTGGTAAGACTTGGCTAAGGTCAAGGTATGTGATGTATAGAAGAAAAGAAAATCATCTCTTCTCAGTCTAGTGCAATGGCTTTATATAATCATTTCTTCCTATAGGGGCTATCAATAATGACCAAAGGGTGCTTTGCTGGATGTTGGGGAGAATTTGGCATGGGATTTATGTGTATTTGAATAAACTGCTTTGTTGCTATTAAATTAGGGTGAGGCAAGTAGTGTTTATAAGAAAGTTCTACTCTCCCCCACCCTCCCCATTTTAACTACATTATACTTTGATCATGGACAACACTTTTTTCCTTCTAGCCATATCCTCTCTTCATTGCTTTTCCAATTTCTTCCTTACCTTAAGTGTCCCTTTATTTTTCCTTCCACTCCCATGATTACTTATTTTTCCAAATTCCTTCCTTCCTGAAGCTTTTTATTTTGAACAAGTTTTTTTTTATAAGATATTCTCTATTCCTATTTGGAACTCCTTGTCTTTTCTTTGTCTATTTGGATCTACCTCCTGTCTCTATTTTGTCCCACATTTTCCACCCTAGTGTGTTCCTCTGTACACTAAAGCCTGTGGCAATACTGTGGGCTTTAATCTTCTTTCTCTACCACTCTAGATATCCATTTTCTAGCATGCCCATGGAGCAAAACCCATAATAAGAGCAGATATTTATATATTGACTTGAAGATTTGAAAATTACTTTACATGCATCATATCATCAAAACAACTCCTATGAGTTAGCTGAGATTATTTCCCCCCCTTTATAGATGAGGAAACAAGTTCAGAAAAGTTAAACTTATGACTTTGTCCAGGGTTGTTCTAAAGATTAAATTAGACAAAATTTATAAAGCACTTAGCAAAGTGCTTGGAACATAGTAACTGTTACACAAATACTTTTTTTCTTTTTTTCTCTCTCATCTTTAAGTTCTTTCCCTCTCTTTGGAAATAGAAAAAAAAGATACACACATATATAAATATTTTCTATCTTTTGTGGTCTTTCTGAGATGACTTCTCTTCAGAAATGTTTCTCTCCACTCTCCTAAAATCACAAAATGAAAGGTTCAAAGACACTACAGGGTCCAATCTCCTTATTTTATAACTGAGTAAACAGAGGCCTAGAAAAGAAAAGTTGCTCAGTTACACAGGTAATAAATTGCAGAGTTGGGATTTTATTGCAGATTCTCTGTCTCTAAATCTAGTGCTCTTTTAACCAACATTCTTACTAACCTATAGAAATAATCGATTCATTTGAGAGAATAAACATTAATGTTTTCTTTCGTAAAGCTGTTGGTTTACCACAGAGCATCAGCAAACAAATGTTAAGGACAAAAATGTGCACAGCACAGAAACACTTATTGATCTTTGGGGCATGAGGAGGATACTTTAAGGGCAAAGTGAGAATCTGATTTTGATTTGCTATTTAAAGAAACTGACTGAAATTCAATAAAATTGAACTGTGAATTTGAAGAGCTATATGGTAGTTGTTAGATAATAAGTTGTGGTATAATGAATGCAAGACATAAAAGCCTGTGGCTTCTAGCTTGGACTGTTTATTTTGCATATGAGGGTATTTTGTTTGTTTTTACACTGAAATGGCATGAAGCACTGTTATTGGCCACTGGTCAATGAACTGGAACTATCATTATGGCCAAAAGGGGTAAGTGAGCTATTTCTCTTGTAGCAGGAGAATATAGCTGAGGGAATACTCAGATAAAACTATTACATAAATGATGTATCTCAGACCTGCACAACTTGGCAGTAGGTAGGGGCCAAAATTAAAATAGGCTAAACTTCTTTGGGCTGCAGGTAGGTTTTTTGAGGCTCACTTTCCAAGTAAAGGTATAATTAATGATTAAACTATTTTGCAAATAAACTATTTTTATAAAAGGGAAATTTCAACTAATATCAATTAATTACACTTACCACTTAAGATTTTTATTTTTCATGAAATCACATTAATGTTAAAAAATTACTTTGCTAAGTGGTATAAGTTTTAATACATTTTTCAGGTTTTCTTATTTAGTTAATGGGATGTACTACACTTCTTGTCAGCAATCACTTTATCATATTCCAGCATCATATTTGAAATTGATTTCTTTAAAAATATGAAAATTAATCTTAGTAGCCACCTTATTTTCTGAGTTTACTTTCTTGAAAAACCATTGTTCCCCGCTGAGATTTTTCAACAATTTGGACACTTTTATTTGTTTTTCATTGGTCCAATTTGCTTAAGTCAGGATGTTTTGATTCAAAATGGCGACAAAGATTGTATTCCTTCAGAATGGCTATTACTTCTTGGCAAAAGAGGCACAATATTTTGTCTCTTGTGTAAGTAAACAAGCATCTATTTGTCCACTCCAGATTGAACACTCTGTTCTCACTTGATCTTCCATTTCTATCGCGCATTTTACAAAGTCACTCCAAAAACTTTAATGTTAAAAAATCTCCACAGCCACTGCTCACATATAAAGAAATACTGAACTGAGTGTCTAACCTTGAAGACAGCGCCATGTAACTTGGAGGGTAGCCACACAATGAGGGAGGGGAAGAAGCCCTCATGTTGTTGCTGCCTATCGCTTAGTGGGTGTCAGCTGTGTTGGCATGTGGCTGCACTCACTTTGTCCCTGCTCGATGCCAGTAACGACCGAAAACATGACGAAAATATACGACTGTCACTCCTCTTAGACTAGACTGACAATGGTTGATTGCTGCAGGTCACATGACAAACAGAAGACAGTGCACAGGTGGCAACCCATCTGCCATGTTACATGATGGGCACAATAGTGACTAGTGGAAGGCAGGTTAAGCGGGGCACAGACAAAGCATTCATTACATCTTTACTTTCTTTCACATTCTCTACATTTTTCACAGGCTACCCAACATCCTTTAGTGGGCCACAAGTGGCCCACATGCCGTATGTTGTGAAGGCCTGATCTGTCTGGTTGTTGCTCATTTGAGTTAAGCACATCTTAAAGTAGATACATACCCTCACTTAGTAAATGCCTTTCAACTTTTAAATTTCCAGTTGTCTGACAAAACTAACACAGCAAAAATACAGAAACATGAAACTACAGATACTTTTTCAACATGTATTCAAATACTCTAAATCTTACTCACCCTCCCCATTCCCAGTTTCATGATCCAGAATTTCAGATATTAGAAATTTGAAATGATAAACACACTTGTCAAAAGGAGGAAGAAAATTTGGATGAAAGAATATCCAATTGGCCCTATAATCAGCCCTATTTGAGAAGCAGGTACATATTGCATTCATTATAACACAACTTGATATCTGACATCTCCAATGTAATTCTCCAAATTCAGTTTCTTTTTTTTCCAGACATAAACTGAAATTATGAGCACTCTGTAAGTTGTACATAAGATATCTTGGTTACATATCATAACAGCTTGAGAAAGAACAGTTTATGATCCCTTAATGGCTTCAGAATCTTTGGAACAAAGAGAAAGGAATGTAAGATACTGTTTATTTTTCAAAAAGGGCATTATCAATTTGTCACTGTCAGTAACTTTTATAGATGCACACATGTGACTTCATTGCCCTCAAGAGAGTGATACAGCTGCTAAAACCCCATTGTAGCAAATGCTATTACATAACAAGATATTATTTTAAAACAACAATAACTATTTCCATGTCCTGTCACTGGCCCATAGTAGCCAGTGTTGTTGCTACCAATTCTCTACCTACACTATACAATCCCAAACAATAAATACTTTTTTGATTTCCATCCATATGAAGGTTATTTTCTATTATTATTTCATTGACTGTTGGAACTAGAGGTAGCCTGACAGATCATCTAGTCTAACATTTTCATTTTACAGGTGAGGAAACTGAGGCCCAGAGAAATGAAGAGACTTGTCCAAGATCATAAAGAAAATGAATGGCAGATCTGGGCTTTGAGCATAGATTTTCTGACTCTAAGTCAGGTGTTCTTTCTACTATGTTAAGATGTCTCAATTTAGTTCAGTTTTGTTCAATTCAAATCAATTCAACAAGAGTTGGCTTGATGCAGTGACTAAAAAGCTGGCCTTCAAGCCATGGAGTCCTTGGTTTAAGCCTTCCTTTTGGCACATAATGGATGTATGACTGAGCACAACTTGTTACATTCTAGTGCTCCAGGCAGCTCTCTTGTCTCTAAGTCTAAATTGCAGAACTCTCGAGGGAGTTTCCTTACCAGGAAGCTCCTTAGACTGATTAAATCACAGGGCAAAAAAAAAAAAAAAGATGTGTTGGGGATAGTATATTACCAACAGTAATTACCCTTTTAATCCCCCCCTCAGCAAAAATATTCCAATCATTTCCCTTGAAAAAATCCAAACTCTCAAACTGCTTACCTAAAAAAAAGAAAACCAAAACAACAACAACAAAAAAACCTCCAATAGCTCCAAGGAGAGAAGCAGGGATTCTCTTTTAGATGTCTAAGTCTTGAATTTATGCTCCATCTAAAAGAGATGTTTGCTAATAGTGGGCATTCATTAAATACTTTTTTCTATTTTTCTTCTTTTAAATAGTAGGTTTTTTTCCAATTACATGTAAAAACAATTTTTAACATTCATTAAAAAAAATATTGAGTTCCAAATTTTCTCCCTCTCTCTCTCACCTCTCTCCTCCTAAGATGGTAAACAATTGATATGTTATATATGTGCAATCATGTAAAATATCTTTCCATATCAGTCATATTGTGAAAGAAAAAAAACAGACCAAAAAGAAAAAAGGATAAAGAAAGTGAAAATAGTATGCTTTGGTCTTTATTCAGACTCCATCAGTTGTTTCTCCGGATGTGAATAGCATTTTTCTTCATGAGTCCTCTGGAATGGTTTTAGATCATTTCATTGCTGAGAAGAGCTAAGTTATTCATAGTGGATCATCACACAACATTGTTGTTACTATGTATACTGTTCTCCTGGTTCTTTTCACTTCACTTTATATCATTTCATATAAGTCTTTCATGTTTTTCTGAAATCCACCTGCTTGTCATTTTTTATAGCACAATAGTATTCCATGACACATATACCACAATTTTTTCAGTCATTCCCCAAATTCCAATTCTTTGCCACCACAAAAAGAGCTGTTATAAATATTTTTGTACGCATAATTCCTTTTGCCTTTTTTATGATCTCTTTGGGATTCAGACCTAGTAGTAGTATTGTTGAATCAAAAGGTATGTACAATTTTATATCACTTAGAGCATAGTTCCAAATTGCTCTCCAAAATGATTGGATCAGTTCACAACTCCACCAAAAATGCATCAGTGTCCCAATTTTCTCATATCCTCTCCAAAATTTATCATTTTCCTTTTCTGTCATATTAGTCAGTCTGATAGGTATGAGGTGGTACCTAAGAGTTGTTTTAATTTGCATTTCTCTGATCAATAGTTTTTCAGAACATTTTTATATGACTATAGGTAGCTTTGTTTTCTTCATCTGAAAACTGCCTGTTCGTATCCTTTCACATTTGTCAATTGGGGAACAATATGTATTCTTACAAATTTGACTCAATTCTCTATATATGAGATCATTATATACTTTTTTTTTTTTTGGTGAGGCAACTGGGTCTAAGTGACTTGTCCAGAGTCACACAACTAATAAGTGTTATGTGTCTGAGGTCAGATTTGAATTCAGGTCCTCCTGACTCCAGGACCGGTACTCTATCCACTGCACCTCCTAGCTGCCCAAGATCATTATTTAATTTTTAAAAGGAATGAATGAGGTAGAGTTGGCATATCCTTCTTTACCCCTATCAGATTTATAGGCCTTTAAAAAAATCTTTGTCATTTATACATTCTTATATGTAACAGGATGCTGGAGGATAGATTTCTTTCAGGTTCAGGAGGAAGTCTCCTTCTTTCAGCCCTTGAGTTTTGCCCTGACCCTTGGACTGGTGGACCAGAACTTTAATAGGCACAGTGTCTGTCATGTAGCAAGCACTTAATAAATGTTTGCCAGACATTCCCATTCTAAGAGATTGTGGGGAGGTAGAGAAACTACTTGGGAAGTTAAGGCATGGAAGCTAAACAGAGCAGAAATGGAGGAAGGGGATAGCCAGAGTGCAGACCCAGGTGTTATTACAGAATCAGGCATATGACAAAGGGCAGGTTTACCAGAGCTGATGATTCTTTATTTCCACTCTCTCCTTTCTTTTCCATGCTCTCCTTAGATGAGTCTAGCCTTTGAACCTAATGCCTTCACTAAAGATAGGGGCTGATGCTTGCTTCCTAAGTTTACCTTTCTTTGTTAAAACATTATTCACTTTTTTTTAGCTGCAATCAGGAAAAATAAGTTATATACCAAGCTGTGAGGAAGCAAAAAACTTTAAAATACTGATATTTTGCAAGACTGAGCTCTCTGGCTAGGGGCTTAGGCCTCCAAGAAAGTTGTTTCAATTTTATATCCTCCCAGGGCAGAGAGAATACTTATACCAAGGGTTCCCTAGGCAATTAGTCATCAGGATCTATGGATGGCTAATAGACAAGGCTGATGTTGAGTCGGAGCATCCATCTTCACAGGCTTACTTTAAGACAAAAGCCACTCCAAGAAGAGAATTACCAAGCCCAAGGGAAAGAAATAGCCCAATCCATAAAAGGGTGGCTATGAAGGGATGAATAAAAGTACTGATGACTCAAAGTGCTGCTCCAGCTCAGCATAGCAACATCACTGCTAGGTGGATTTAGAATTGGAAGGGATCTCAAAGGTCACCTACATCATAGAGACATGATTCAACTGCATTTGGCATTTGACCTTGAACTTCTACCAACTAGGAATGTAATTTCTAGAAATAAAATAATCAACAAGCATTTACCAATATTTTACTATGTGTAAAGCATTATATTAGTGCCAGGGATACATTGACAAAAATGTCCTTTCCCACAAGGAGCTTATATTCTGCTAATGTGTTGATTATAAACAGATTTCACTAAAATGAAACCATTTGACTGCATTCACTAGAATGGAATTCACAATAAATCAAACTTCTCTCTGATGTTATAGGGCAAGGGCCTTCTTCATCTTTGTATTATCTCCTCCCCCATTTACCACAGTTATTTCACATAGTTGATGATTAATAAGAATTTGTTGAGTTAGACCTGAATTCTTTCCTACCTAGCCTTTTTGCCATTTTTGTATTTAATACTTACAATTTTATCTCCTGCCTTTGTGCCTTTGCCCAGGCTATTTTCTATGTCATTTGAACCTTTAGGTTTCCCAGTGTTCAAGTATTACCTCCTTCAATGGATTCCTGCAGTTATGAGTGATCTACTCACTCACTCACTCCCTAACAAATTACTGTGGATTTATTTTGTAAATGTTCTATATGTATATATAAAATACATATATATGTGTATATGTATACACACACACACACGCACATATATATATATATATACACATATATGTATATATATATACATATATATATATATGTATATATATTTATCAGTGAACATGTCTATCCCCCCCAACCCATCTCTCTTAGAATACAAGCAGAAATTGTTTTACTTTTGCATTTGTATCCCTAGTATTTAGCACAGTGACTGGTACCTGGTAGGAGTTTAATAAATGCTTGTTGACTGATTGATTCCACACTGACCATCAGCTTCCTTGGCCACCTATAGGCCTTGAATTAGATAGAGGACATTTGAATATAAGTTGCTCCCTAGCACTATCAATTCACCTTTTGTGCCGTGTCTAATACTACTTAACTGCTTCAATGCTTTCCACGATGCCTGACGTCTGTAGTTCTGTATGCTTTTCTTATTTTGATAATTTTATTGTTGTTATTTGATAATTTATCATTGCTGTTCAGTTGTGTCTGACTCTTCACGACCACATTTGGGATTTTCTTGGCAAAGATACTAGAATGGTTTGTCATTTCTTTCTCCAGCGCATTTTACAGATGAGGAAACTAAGGCAAACAGGGTTAAGTGACTTTCCCAGAGTCACACAGCTATTAAGGTCATATTTGAACTCAGGTCTTCCTGACTCTAGTCCCTGTGTGCTACCACCTAGCTGCCTCTATTTTGATAATACCTAATATTTATATGGTGCTTTAAAGTTTGAAAAGCTTTTTACATATATTATCTAATTTGACCCTCACAACAACCCCCCTGAGGTAGGTGTTATTTGTCTCTAAGTCTAAAGCAATTTATTCATGTGCGACATTTTCTAGATGCAAGACATAATTAGATAATAGCTAAAATAATGATGCTACTTCAGTAGTACCAGGTACATAGTAAGCTCTTAATAAATATTTATTTACTGATTGAATATTGTTTGCTATAGAATATATGCATTTAAACACATATTATAAATAGCAATATCTGCGTGCACTGGAAGCTTATTTCATCCTCCCTTTTGGAATATGAGCTAGCATTTCACACATAAAATCCCAAAGAAAAAAATATAAGTACTCATATAGGGCTTTGAATTCTTCTTGAGAAGATAACTCAAGGCCATTCTTGAGGCACTTTGAAGATATTTGGCATTTATTATTTAAGTGTTAATTGTCCTTTTTTTGTTGTTTTATCCCTAAAACCAGGGTATAAAATCTCTTCTTTTCCCAGTAATATTTTCATAGATAAGCTTTAATTTGGTTCTAGATGATCCCATGGCATTTGTGATCAAAGATAAGATCCTCATTATCCCCCCTTATTAGCTAATATTGAGTAAATCAGGATACATTTTACTTGTATCTCTCATTTCCCTCAATTAAGTACTGCACTCAAAGACCCCTAAACATATATCTAGAAGCAGAGGTATCAGGTAATACCTTGTTCCCCACCGTTCACCATCCTGATATCCCCCAAAAGGAAGAAGCATCTCTAACACATCAGTGATAGTTTTTTTCTTTAAGCCCAAAAGGAAAGCTGGAAAGCTATCTTTGGAACTGGCACACCATCCTTTTCTGGTGACCTACCATACTACTTCCCCAGTGTTTAGGCATATTGGAAGGCCCTCAGCATACCATTCCTATCTCAAACTGCTTATAAAGAATCTCCTTTGATAAATCCATTTTGGACATGTAAATCTTATGCATGAGTTTCCTTTTCCCCTCCCTAATGCAGACATTTGAGTTAACGTATTTGAAGTAATGCATTTATTACCAAATGAAAGAACTATAACGTAGAGGAGAAAATGATCAATTTTCTTCCTCATTTTAAAATTTCTGGAACTCATCGAGAGCCCTGTGCAAAATGCTTTAAAGAGGGGCCCTAATTTACCCCATGGCTGCTGGAAAAGTCATCTGCTGTCTTTGATATGCAAGGATGCCAGATGCCTTTAATCTGTCTCTCATTCTTAAAATTAGCCTGGAGATTTTATCTCTGAACCATAGCCTTCTTTCTAGGAAGCTTTGTTTGAGTGCCAGCCTAAACAAACACTTATGAAGTGCCTACTATGTACCAGGCACTGTGCTAGCTGCTGTGAATACGAAGACAAAAACCAAACAAAACCTTTTCCCAAGAAACTTCTATTCTACTTTATGAAAGCAACATGTACAGAAATAAGGAAAAACAAAATATATACAAAGTAACTTGGTTTGGGTTGGAGCAGGGGACAGAAGCATTGACAACTAAGGGGATCAGGAGAGACCTTGATTAGGAAGTGGCACTTCAAATGAATCTTCAAGACATTGATTCCATCTTTACAATGTCTATTATCTTATTGATTTGAATATTTCCTCAGTCAGCTTAGATCACAACCCTTCCATGCTTTCTTCTTTCCTTGTGTGATGTTTGTCCATGTTTTACCCTATGTCCTCCAGGGAGGATTTACTCTAAATGCCAAGATTTCTACTTTAGGTCTCTTTACCTTTCATGGGTATCCCTCCTCGTTTTTATTACATGAGTAACCGATCATCTTTTCTGATCATACATTTTCCTTAGCCACAAAACTCATTGTTGAAAATATGATGTGATGTACTTGGATTAACAACATTGAATAATAAAGAAGACATTCTACAGTTACATTGTGTGGCTACAAATACACAAGCCATTCATTCTGGAGGAGAGAGCCTTGCAAAAGAGTTTTAGGATGTGACAGACTTGTTTATTTCACAATATTGGGTTTGCAGAAAATTATCATGTTACTTGTGATTTGTATTCTACTCATTTCCACGCAGAATTATAGATAAAACTGGAAGAGAGCTTCATAATATAATGAGATCTCTGAGTGAAAGGGAAGGAACATTTTTATAACTCTTATTGTATAATTCCATGTTGTATTCTAAAAATAATTGAACCAATTCATTGTTCCATTAGCAATAAATGCCAACATTGAATTTTATCACCTTTATGATCTTTGCCAATTTGATGGGTGGTATTTTAGAATTGTTTGAATTTATGTTTCTCTGGTTATTTCCAATTTTGAGCACTTTTTGATTGCAGGTTGGCAGAGTGAAAAGGGAGTTGGCCTTGGAGCTAAGAGGACTTGGGCTCAAGTCCTGACTCTGACATGTCCTGGCTATGTGACCCTGGGCAACTCACTTAATCTCTTGGCATTTTAAACTCTCTAAGAGTTGAGAAGGCCCCATCCTGTATTGGTGCAGGGAGTTTCCTCATTCAAAATCTCATTATAATCCTTCAGTCAGTTATCTCCAAATTGTCCTGCTATTTTTTTTTGTAAATAACTTTTTTACATATGTCTACTCTAATAGATTGTAAGATCCTTGAGAGCAGGGACTATCTTTTTGCCTTTTATTGAATTCCCACCTCTTAGAACAGTGCCTAGCACATAGTAGGCACTTAAATGTTTATTGCCTGACTGACACACTAATGAAATCACAGATCTATCCCTGTCCCTTGAGTGCTTTTTTCTTTTTAAGTATATATCCTAAAGATATATTCCTGAAGAAGGATCATTTCTTTTTAAGTCTTTGCATCCCTACCAACCAGCATAGTGATTTACATATAGGTGATGTTCAACAAATGCTTTTTGATGAGGATATTAATCATTTTGTTGTTCAATTGTGTCTGACTCTTTGTCAGCCCATTTGGAGTTTTCTTGGCAAAGATATTGGAGTGGCTTGCCATTTTTTTCTGCAGCTCATTTTATAGATGAGGAACTGAAGCAAACAGAGTTAAGATGATTTTTCCTGACTCCAGGACTGGTGCTCTATCCACTGTGCCACCTAGCTGCCCAATATTGGTCATAGAATCATAGATTTAGAACTGGAAGGGAGCATCTAGAGATCATCTTATCCAAATCTTTATTTTACACATGAGGAAACAGAGGGCCAGAAAATCTTAATGACTCACTTAAGGTCCAAGGGGTAGAACATGACAGAGTAAAGATGTGAACCTGAGTCTTCTTACTTTAACTACAGTGTTTTCCCCATTCTACCAGAATCCCTTGTTCTGATACAGGATCTATCACTGACTTAATTTTATTTCCAGCCGTATGTCACATAATCTGAAGCATAAACCCTTCCATTGGTTTCAAGGAGGAATTCTAATTTTGGCTTGGCAAGAATGAAATCATCACCACATGCCATTTAGTATTTTATATAGTTATTTTAACATCATTGCACTGACTGAGAATCTATCAATAGAACTGTTGCTCATGTAGCATTTATATTTAAGATGAACCTCTGTTTTGTGATTTGGGGACTGGAAAGGTAGGCATCTTTACAAATTAATAAATTAGGGAAACAATACATTATTATTGTTGTTTGGTTGTTTCAGTGGCATCTGACTCTATGTAACCCCTATTTGGGGTTTTAGTGGAAAGATCCTAGAGCAATTTGCCATTTCCTTCTCCAGATCGTTTTACAGATGAAGAACTGAGGCAGTTAAGTAACTTTCCCAGGGTCACACAGCTAGCAAGTGTCTGAGGCTGGATTTGAACTCACAAAGGTCCAGCACTCTATCCACACTGCACCACCTAGCTGCCCCTAATACATCATTACAGTAGAGTAAAATGCATAATGGGTTTTGAGTCAAAAGATCAAGGTTCAGTTCTAGATCTACATAATGATACTGTAACCTTGAATACGCTACAATCTTTCGGAGATATGGTTAATTTATTTGCAAAATGGACATGGTAATATTTATGCTGTCTTTTTAACATGACTGTTAGAGGATCAAGTGTGAGAATATATGTAAAATATTGTATAAATGTGAGCTATGGTTTAACTTTTGAAAAAGTGCTATTGTTGCCTTTTTGAGTTTATACTGCCAGCCTTTCCACTTTACTGCCCCCTTCTAACTAATCACTTTTATGAACAAGTAATGATCATTTAAAATATTTTTTCAGAGACATAAATGCTTTTGCTAATTAAAAAAAAAAGACAGGAATGGTCACCATCTTCAGAATTGCACTTATTTGACATTTAGTGATATAACCTTTGGTTTTGCACCCAAAGTTCTGGACTTACATGGACCAGGTTCAATCTTGGGGAAAGTCCCTCAAGTCACTCTCTTTGGCCTTTGCCCCAAGCCTTGTTCTGAGAACCTCAGAATTTACTTCATGTCTAGGTTTCCAGAGATGGGAGTAAAGGAGCCATAACTTCCATGCAAACATGTGTGGCAACAATGCATATTGGGGGAAAGGTAGATGGTGCAATGGATAGAGCATTGGCCCTGGAGTCAGGAGGACCTGAGTTCAAATCTGGTCTCAGGTACTTAGTAGCTGTGTTACCCTGGGCAAGTCACAATTGCCTCTAAAAAATACACCAAAAAGTGCATATTTGATGCAGAATGACTTATTTCACCTCACAAAGAATGCAAAGGACACAAAGAACTCACAAGACACTATAAATAATGCAGTAACTTTCCTTCCCTCTGGTGAATACCACTTTTAATAATGGTAGTAATAATAACATTTATAGCACTTAAGCATTAATATAGCACCTCAAGGTTTACAGAACCCTTTATACAAATTTGAACTTCACAATGTTATATCATTTAATCCTCCCAATGATCCTTGTAAAGTTGGTGTTATTATTATTCACATTCTAGAAATGAAGAAAGTGAGGCAGAGAGGTTAAGTGACTTGCCCAGGATCACACAGTTAATAAGTAAGGTCTGCCTGATTCCAAGCCTAGCACTCTAGCTACTCCACCCCTTACCAGTCACATTAGGGCCCTAGTGTATCCCTAGGTCTCCAGGCTTCATGTACTATTCTCAGGTTTACCTTCTTCTCAGAATTGAAATAAACTTGGGGTTACTAGAGAAGCTGCGTCTCTACTGTGGATCTGGGAACTCAGGGACACTTGCCAGTCTGCTACTTCCGCAAGCTGTTGCCTGTCTCATGGGCTTCAAGGTTCTGCCATTGCCTCTCCATTGCTACTATCTTAAGCTGAGGTATGGTTAAGCAGAGAGGAATATGGGGAAGGCTAGGCTTCATTCCTTCAGGAACCCCAATCTTCTTTAAGGTCCCTGATCTTTGAGTTCTTTGGATCTCTTTCTTGGACTGTCCAACAGAACTTTGGGATATCTGCTTGCCCCAGTTTCATATTCCCAGTACAAAGGTGTGGCCCAAAATTAGGGGTGTGCTAGAAGCAGAATAGCCATTGTTAAATTTTCAGGGTAAGCATTTACATCTCAGAAATTGACAAATGCTGTTTTGTGGATTGTCTAGAGTTGAGACTTAAGAAAGTGTTAATTATACAGATCAAACTTAAAAATATGTCTTCTGGTTTTAGAGAGAGAGCTGTTTGGTAAAAGTTTACCAGCATATCCCTGGCTCAAATTCAAAATAGTCTAAGCAATCAAACCACTTCCAATTTTGAGATTCAATCACTCTACAGGAATGTAGAGGCATATCAAGGACCCATAATCAGAGTCCTTTATACACCTATTCAATCTACCCATGGGATAGGGATGTATGACTTAATCACTCTATGGGAATTTTCCAACTCATCCAGGACACAGAGTCCTTTGTATATAATCAAAGTCTCAAACAATGAATTCATCCTTTCATCCTTATCAATCGGATCCTAAAGTGAAAAAAAAATCTTCTTGTATACCAGTAAACAACTGCTTGTAATAACTCTGCATCTGATCTTGCATTCCACCCAGATATATGCATGCACACACACATATACACACACACATACATACCTATAAGTAGATACATATGTATGTATCCCCCACGTATGTAACTTACTAAAATACATATGCACATATACATGAGTGTATATTTTGTTTTGTTTTCTGATAGTCTGAGGATAGAACTGGGAAAGACATTCTTCCACACTGTGGCAAACTCACTTTGCCTTTGTGGCACAGACAATTGAACTTACTATATTCTGAGTTCTACATTGCCAAGCTAAGTAATAAGCTCTTCTAAAGCTTAGCATTTACTAAGGCTTTGTGGGGCAAGATGCAAAGACCCTAATAGAGCAGACAAAAAGCTTCTCATAAGCACATGCAATGTCGGCACTATTGACTAAAAGAGATCTGAAAATGGTGGTGGAGAAGAGGGGGGTAATGTGGCAGAATTAATGGTTATTAAGAAGACCAAAACATTCTGAGAAAATCGCTCAGCCTCAGTTTCTTCAACTATAAAATGAAAACGTTGGACTAGATCTTTTCCAATGTTCTTTCCAGCTCTAAATCTATACTTGTAAATTCAATTTTAGGCTTGATTGTCTCAATTCTACCATTTAAAGTATACACACATCTAAAAATAGAGGACTGGGAAATGATATTGCTTTGTTAAGATAACCACAGTTGTTTTCACTGGTTGTTCTGAGTTCCTGGATCAATTAATGGTTGAAGCTGAGTGACAGATGTGATAATGGAAACACTAATGTTTTGTAAATTCCACAAGGATCTTTCTTTATGTATGGAACTGATGGCTTTGTATTAGACTAAGTGCTAGGCTTAGAGACTTAATTTAATTGAGCAACAAAGATATAAATAAGACTCAGCCTCTGCCTTCTAGGAATTTATAATGAAGTAGCAAAGACAAAACATGTGCATAAGTAACTAAAATTATTATAATAATTAACTTTTATGTAATGCTTTATTACTTTTCACACAATCCTCTGGGGATTTTATAGAAAAAGAAACAGGCTCAGAGATTAAATAAGTTAAAGCAGCTAGGTGATATAATGTATGGAACACTGGGCCTAGAATTAGGAAGACCTCAGTTCAAATCCAACCTCAGACAGCTAACCTCAAATTTACTAGCTTTCTGACCCTGGGGAAATCACTTCACCTCTTCTTGCCTTAGCTCTTTCAGCTGTAGAACTGGGCTAATAATAGCACTTGCCTTGTGGGATTGTTGTAAATTTCAAGTGGACATAATATTTGTAATCCACTTAGCAGTGCTTGGTTCATAGTAGGTGCTGTATAAATGCTAATTCCCTTACTGTTCCTAGCTATGTGAGCCTAAGCAAATTACCTAATCTCTGTCTGCCTGTCTTTCCCCAACTGCGAAATGGAGGTAATAATAACACCTATCCCTACCTCACAGAGTAGTTGTGAGGATCAAATTAGATATCTGTAAAGTACTTAGCACAGTGCCTGGCATATGGTTGTTGTTGTTTGCCCTTCATTCTAGAAGGGGACCAATGACATCAGGAGGGTGATGCCTTGACTTGCAAGTGAATTACAGGCAGAGCTGCACAAAGCCATCAGCCTCATTCTGTCCTCCAGAGTCATCAAAGTCCAGTGGCAAGACATAGGTTAGGACGACTGGCAAGGGATTCAGATGCAGCGGGAGACTTTGGCCTTTTTAAGCAGGGTCTTTCCTAGGTCTTAGTTTGTCTGAGTGAATGGCAGTACCCATACACTAATTAAAGGCTAGGTAAGAATTGAGGCAAAAGATGTCCTAGTTTGCTTTAATAAAAGAATCAATCTCCTGGCACATAGCAGATACTTAATAAATGTTTGTGTGTCTCTCTTCCCCCCCCCCCCTTCTTTTCGATTTCCTCTTTATGTGTCATTTTATCCCCATTCAGCGTAAGCTCTTTGATGGCAGAGATTGTCTTGCTTGACTGTATTTGTATCCTCAGTGCTTAGCACAGTGCTTGGCATAGTTAAGTACACAATAAATGCTCAGTCTATTTATGCTCCCTCTATTTTGAAAATTTTAAGTTAATCGTTTTGAATCCAAGGACATGACTTTCCACTTACTTTTACTGAATTTCATCCTCTTTGAGTAATTTCAAGGATTTGCATCTATTGTCCACCATATAAACCATGCCTCTCAGCTTTGTGTCATCCACAAATTTGAGAAGCAAGCCATGTACGCCTTTAGCCAAATCATTGATTTTTTTTTAATGTTAAATAACACAGGGCTAAGTACAGATCCTTGGAGGAGCTTTACTAATAATCTCCTGCCAAACTAAAGATGAATTCTTAACATACACTCTTTGAGTCTAGTTATTCAATCAGATCAGAATAGTATCTAACTATGTTGTTATCTAGCCCATATTGCTTCTTTTCCATTAAAAAAAAGAGATACTAAACTTAAGCATTACCTTGATGTGTCTATTTAGTAATCCAATTAAAAAAGAAAGTACTAACTGAAAAATAAAAGCTTAAAATTAAAAGGATACTGTCCTATTACAAGCTTTCTTTTTCTTTTTTTAGTTTTTGTTGATATTTTCTGTTTTTTATATCATCACAGTATCCTGAATACTCCCCTCCTTGAGAGCTATTCTATGTGACAGATAGGTTTTTTTCTTTTTAAATGGGGAGGAAAAAGTCACCACAACTGATTGATACATTGAAAAAGTCCAAAAATATGTGCAATGTAGAACACCTGTAGACTTCTCACCTCCACGTAGGGTTGCTGTGGATATTTTCCTGTCTAACTTCATTTGAGTCTCATTTGATCTTTATAATTTTGTTACATTTACTGTTTTTTTCTTTTTTGGTGTACTGTTCTTTCTGTCTACATTGTTGTAGTTACTGTGCATATTGATTTCTTGGCTCTGCTTACTTTGCTCTGCATAAATTCATATTGATCTCCTGACACTATTTTTAACTTTCCTTTTGGCACTCTTAAGTTTATCCTCTTTTATTTGCCCTTGCTTTCATTTTTCCTTTATATATATTTTACTATGTTTTTTGATGAGTTTCCTGAGATGAATTTCCAGATACCTCTCATTTTTACTCAAAAATTGCTTCCAGATGTGTATTTTATTTTTGAGAGTTTCCCATCCTTCCTGGGATGGCTTCCCTTACAGAATTATAGTCCGCAGAATCCTAGATCTGTCTGGATCCTTGAACATTTTGTCTTCTTAAATCTAGGCTACACATCATACTATATTTTTCTTTCCTTCTTTATCATAAACTCTAGGACAATGTTGTCTCTTTGAGATTCTTATTATTTTCACCACAGCTACCAGTTCAGTCTGATAAAGAATAGAATTTCCCTTTGCTGGATCCTTTACCTTTTGAAGTATCTATAAAATATCTATGTGGTGAAAACAAACAAGCAGTTTTCTCCGTCTCTTACCCTTTTTTATCTTAAAGGCCTTTTGATTACATTTGTGATTATAATTGGCAAATATAGTCTAACTAAGCCCTTTGTTAGGGACACTGCATTGCTGACATTCTTATATTTAAATCGTAGTATAAGTCTGAATTCCATTCTTAGATACTATCTTCTCAGCCAACTGTTCTTTTCCCAAATTTTGTTTATTGTATACTTTGCTATCAATGGATAGCAATGAACAAAATGTGACCCTATGGTCTTCAGTTCTTTGCCCAGGACTTCATAATCTTTGGAGACAATTTCTTTTTCTTCTAACAGTTATCATTTGTGTCCAATTAAATCACCGGAAGTGGATAGTAGTGATCCATTTTAGTAAATTCAATCCTTCCCCATCCTATCCCTGCTTGTTTTTTTTAACTGACAAGGAAGCTAAGGTCCAAATGGTTTACATAACCAACAAAGGATTACACAACTAGTTCCTTGCAGAGCTGTGGATATTTGAATACAAGTCTTCTGACTCAAGCCATAGCTAGAAATGTCTATAGATTTGGGATTAGACCTGGGAATTCGCTGATATGGGGAACTCCCAACTAAGTTAAATCCCTTTTAGGGGATTTAACTTAGGTTAGGCTAATACCTTCTCTGCAATTTAAAGTTTCAGAGGGTTGCTTGAGGACACATAGAGGTGATGCAGCTTCTCCAGAGTCACACAGATAGCTTGTGTCAGAAACTGGACTTGAAGGCAGGTCTTCCAACTTTAAGGCTTACTTTCTATCCATTACATAATGCTGTCTCTCAAGAATTTTTATATTTGGGGCAAATTGATTGAGCAAGGATGGGGGGGTAGGATGGGATGGGATACAGAAAATAGTCTAATCATGGGTCCAGTTACGTCAAGAGAGGGAATAGACCAACCTTATCCCCTTGGGCCTTGGTAGGTGTGGATGAGACAGGAGTATCATTATAATTGGACCCTGCGATGGGGACATAACAGTGCAAAGGATCATATTGCACATCAGTTTTCATATGAAACAGTACTGAACCAATAGTAACTTATATTGTATT
Source organism: Phascolarctos cinereus (assembly GCF_003287225.1). NCBI lineage: Eukaryota > Metazoa > Chordata > Mammalia > Diprotodontia > Phascolarctidae > Phascolarctos > Phascolarctos cinereus. Next base: position 198,970,747 of record NW_027556098.1, read on the forward strand.
AACTTTGAATCCTTATAGACCACTAAAGGCAGTTAATTATGAATGTTTGTAATTCATGCTTGTCAAAATGCTTTACATATATGCATAATAATCCATTTGAGACTCACAACAGCCTTGTCAGATTGGGAATATAAAAATATTCTTTTCCCATCCCCATTTTGTGGATAAGGACTTTAAAATTCAGAGAGGTTTAGTTTCTTGTTCAATTAATAACTAATGAATGCCAGGGCAAAGACAGCATAGTGTAAAGAGAATTGGACACACAGTAAGAAAAGACTGCATTTGAATTCTTTACAAATTCTCCAAAGAGTCTCAAGACTCTTAGACTTTTGTTATGATCATGAACAAGATATTTTCAGCGTTTGGGGCCTTAGTTTCTTCCCATACAAAATGAGGGTAATAATCCTTGTAGTACTTTCTTGCTGGGGCTGTGGTGAGAATAAAATGTGACAGTATTTTTAATGTGCTATAAAATGTCAATTATAACGATCTTTATCATCTGAGAGTTACCTGAGTTGACTCTTGAAGAATGTGCTTTTGAGAGGCAGAAATGAGGAAGAAATGACTTCAAGGATGGCAGGTATCCTATGTGAAAGAATGTGAGTTTAGGGCAGGGATCTCAAGGCCACATGTGGCCCTCAAGATCCTCAAGTGTGGCCCTTTGACTGAATCTAAACTTCACAGAACAAATCCCCTTAGTAAAAGGATTTCTTCTGTAGAACATGGACTCAGTCAAAAGGCTAAAACCCAAGGACCTAGAAGGCTACAGGCAGCCTTGAGGCCGCAGATTCACCACTCCAGCCCCTTAGTGTTTCCTTCCTTCCTTTACCTGTCTTTATCTCCCAGTCATTTCTCTTCCACCCCTTCCAAGTGAAGCTCCATCTCCTGACAAATAAATATTAAGCAAAAAAGTACATGATAAAGAGAGATTCTGACAACGAATGCAATATTACTTCTAGTAGTCCCCCTTTGATCTGCCTTGAGGAGGGATTTAATTTTCCATGATCTCTTCATTCACATTATTGTAGCCATCGTTTCTATTGTTCTCTTGGTTGTGCTTATTTTACTCTGTCTCAGTTCATACAGATCTCACATTTCTCTGAATTCCTCTTATTTGTCATTTCCTACCATACAATAATGTTTCATTACGTTCATGCCCCATAGTTTTTTCAGTCATCCCCACATCAGTTGGTATGCACTTTGTTTCTGGCTCTTTGCTTCCCAAAAGAATGTTACTTTGAACATTTAGGTATATGTTGAACCTTTGTCTTTGTCTTTGTCTTCCTTGAAGCACCTACCCAGTATCAGGTTTTCTTTGTCAAACAAAGAGTATGGACTGTGCCCTGAGGCAGCTACTCCACTGCAGTAATACCTCAGACTTAGGGAAGTACTTCTTTGTATTGCAGGTCCTTTTCTATGAAGCATTAATTAAGAGCTTATTATGTGTCAGGCAGTGTGAAGAAGAAAATAACAAATTAGCTCTGCTAGTACTTATAGAGTCATAGAATCATAGTTCCAGACCTGGAAGAGACTTCTGAGGTCATTCAGTCCAATTCCTCTATCCCCATTTTGCAGATAATGAAACTGGAGTCCAGGACGGCTGAGGGACATGTGCATTGTTGTGCAGATAATAAACATCAGAGACAGGATTCAGATTCAGGTCCTCTGACTCTAGAACCAGTGCTCTTTCCATTGCATCCTCATACCATGCTGCCCCCTCACAGGCAATAATCAGCAACAACAAGCATTTATCAAGCACTTACTATGTGCCAGGTATTGTGCTAAGCACTATGGATACAAATGTAAGCAAATAGAAAGTTAATCTCTGCCTTCAAGGAGCTAGAGGAAGAAAACTCAGAAAAGGAATTTGAAGAGTGGGGTGGGGAAAGGGGAAGAGAATGTAGCAAAGGAGGAATGGTGGCAAAGTCAGAAGTACAACTAGGAGACGATAGAAGCATGGCTGGCTTGGACCCATTCCCAAAATGGAAGCCCTTCTAAGGATGAGATCTAGGGAACTCATCAATGGGAAAACTGGAGCTGCCATGGTAGAGGCATATTCCAGGATAAGAAGGCCCTAACTCATGAAGGAAATTTCAGGATGAAAAGACTGTTGAGTCAACATGAAGTCGTCTGGAGAGCCAGAAGCACAGCTGGGAAAGGAATGAAGCATGGCTGGCTTTGGCCCATCCCCAAAATGTGAGATCCCAGAAGGAACTCATCAGCCTTCATCATAAAAGGATGTTCCAGGCTGTAAGAGAAGATGGTGAGAAAATATACTTCAGGGATACTGTGCGAAAATATACTACAATGCTTCTAAAGCACTGCATGACTTGAGAGATGCTACATTATGAAAAGTTTGAGCTCCTGGCCATGAAGCTTTTAGTGAGTTATGTGGTGGAGGAACAGGCTAAGCTTGTAGTCTGAATGGGGCTGACTTAAAGGCCTAGGTTTGTATTAATTTTGCCCTTGAGAGTTTAGTTATGAAATATATGATGGCTTATGATTATGTCCCCAGTGAGAGAGAGAAAAACTCTCTAATACAGTGAAGGAAGATAGAAGTGGAATCCTAGTTTTATGCTAGGAAAAATCACTATCTCCCCTTTGGCTCTCCTGGGCCCTCAGCAGCAAACCAGTAGGCACAAGGAAATAAATATTTGGCGTGACTACATGAGTTTATGAGGAATAACTAATTCAGAAAAACACAGTTTATAATAAGAGAGAAACAGGTTCCAGTCATACTTGGTTAGGAAGAGTTCAGTTTGCTATCACTGACCGTCCAAAGGAGCACTCCATATTTGATCATTCCCCTCTCTCCTTGCCTTCCCTTCCCTGTGGCCTAGAAAAGAAGCAAACACAACTCAGGCTGCTGTTCATACAACCACAGGGAGCCCTCCTTTTCGGCTTTATTCTGGAGGAAGCTTCCTGTCCTCTTGGTATATTCTTCTCTCTTCCCCTATCCCCATGGTCTCCTTTTAGTCCCACCTCAGTCTCAAACCACGTTATATTTCCTTGCCTCAGGAATTAAATCTCAGCAGTCTATGTGGGTCCAATCCATTTTTCTTTCCTCTAGAGGCATCAGGCAACTTTGTTTGGTTTTGGTCAAGACCTTTGATTTTATTGGTGAGGGGAAATCTCAGTGATGGAGTAGTGCATATTGGGCAACCATTCCACAACTTAGGTGCTTAAAGAGTTACACTAAAAGCTTAAGCAATTTGCTCAGTGTTGCATGATCAGTATGCATCAGGGCTCCAGCTTCCTCAGTTGACGACTGGGGTAGGGCCAATTACACTAAATGGCTTCTGAGAGCCCTTCTAGCACTAGAACTTTGAACCTATGACTTCAGCAATAGCAAGAGCTAATTGATGCTATTCCCTTCTTAAAATACAGGGAAATGAAACACAAAGAGATGACTTGCCCTAAAGTTAAAGTATTACTATATAGGGCACAATTCAGCAAAAACAGACTAGCTCTCTGTCCAATATTCTACTGCCTCTCATTGTTTTCATTATTATTGTCACTAATATAAAGTTAATAATAAAGTGCTCCAGTGGAGAGGATATGTTATAATTTTTTTTTTGTAAGAGAAGGGGAAAGGACTGTATTCCTTTAACGCTTTTCTTCTGGGACTGCTTTTATGGTGCACCAAGAACAACAGTCTGGTTTTGAGCCTCAATGTGTCCATTGTAGACATGCCCCTTTTATTAGGTCAGTGAAGCCCAAAATTCAAGTGGTAAAAGAGTTCTTTCAGGCTATAAATGTCAAGGGTGGTCATACGTAGCTGCCTTCTCATTACTGGACCACTGGAAGCCAACAAAGAAGAGATTAAACGGTCATAATTTATAATCCTATAAAAACACTATGACATGGTGACATTGCTCATCTATGCTTCTAAAGGACTAAAAAAATGACCAAATGGGGCTCCAGAGTAAGACAATATCTTTCCCCTTTTCTGGAAGCCTTCCTATGACAGGTGAGGATGTGGATTCATCTACAAATAGAACAATTGACCTCATACTCATTCATCAGATGTATCTAGGGTTGTAGGAAGTTTAAAAGCTTCTGGAGATTGCTTCTCTATGGATGTATGCTATGGAATGGTATATGAAATGATGGTTTGCCCATTGGTGAATTGTAGTTATACATAGATCACATTCTAAGCACTATAAACTGAGGAAAGGGAATTTAATTTTCGTCTAAAGAAACAGAATTAAGCTACAGAACTAATTATTTCATAATAACTAAATTTTTTACTGTCCTTTTTGTGCTCAGAAGAGTGCAAGGTAGTATGCGTGAAGCAACTGTGATATATTCACTCCACTCTATGTGACTGAGGGCTCCCCGCTTCTGAACTACAAAGGCTATTTAGGATTAGCTGAACCATAGGGGTGGCAGTCTGATAGGAATATTTATATTCACCAGCTTACCTCCACTGTAGGGGCAAGCGAATTACAGTAAAAATTGCCAGGGTTTGGGCTTTTTCTAAATTTTATTCATCGTATAACCAGACAATTTAGTTCTTTAAATACTTACTTCCAGATTCATCTGTCTAGCTCAGAAATTATTTTTTATTGTTTTTCTAAGCATTTATTCCAAATTCATTACTTGTACTCTAGAAATAAGTTCTCTTAGCAATCTATATGAGTCTCAATGATTCAATTGTATGAAATAAAAGAGTCATTATCCTGGTTTTCTGTTCAACAACTCCTCTATGAAGGGCAAATTATTAACTCTTTAAGCACTGGTTATGTCTTTAGCTAGTTATTGTTGTAGATCTTTCCTTCCTGGTCTCCGCCCTGCTTTTTTTTTTTTCAAATTTATTCCCTCTTACTACCCTTTTATCCCTACCTCCTGCCCCTCCCAAGCTACCCTGGTCATATTCGCTGTCTACCTGTGTGCCTCGTTACATTACATTGTACTTTGTGTCTATTCTCCCCCCAGACTCTCAGGTGTGTACTTGTGAGAGACTGCCCTGGATTTACAGGGAGGAAGGGTGTTTTTACAGTCACTTTTCTTACTATAACACTTCATTAAATGCCTTAGTGACAGATAATTTTGTCTATTATCTCACTTTTAACATGAGGCACATTTGTGGTGACGAGCTCTAGTAGGAGCCAGGATTCAGATGGTACCCTAGGGAATGTTGTTGTTGTTTAGTTGTTTTTAGTTGTGTCTGACTCTTTGTGACCCCTTTTGGGGTTTTCTGGAGAAAGATGCTGGAGTGGTTTGCCATTTCCTTCTCCAGCTCATTTTACAGATGAGGAAACTGAGGCAAACAGGTTAAGTGACTTGTTCGGGGTCATACAGTTAGTGTCTAAGGTCAGATTTGAATCCAGGTCTTGATTCCAGGCCTGGTACTCTATCCACTGTGCTACCCTAGGGAATAGGGAAGAAAATAAGCATTTATTAAGCACCTTCAGCGTGGGGGCACTTGTCAAGCACTTTTACAAACATTATCTCAGTTGATCCTCAAAACAACTTTGCAAGGGAGGTGCTGTAATTATCTGCATTTTTTGGTTGAGGAAAGAGGTTAAGTAACTTACCTAGGATGTATCAGCCTGAATTTGAACTCAGGTCTTTGTGACTCTAGTAGCCCAACACTCTTTCCAGTGTGCTACCTAACCAACTGAGGCAGCAAGAACTAACCTAGAACTTGAGACAGCAACAGGTCCTTGGAGAACCATGAGTTCTAATGCAAGTTGGTGGAGTGGTCTAAAAGGGGTGTTTAGACTATAACAGCTTATCTTTGATATCTGGGTCTCCCTTAGTCCTCCGTCATCTTCCCTTTCCCTTCTGATCTAAACAGTATTATATTGGACCTCTACATTGTTGTGTCCCTTCCCTATCCATTGCCACCTCTTTATTCCTGTTTGAGTATTGACTTCAATGGCCTCTTTGTGTTAAGGATGGGAGTAGGATTGGTTGGATCAAAGCCATGCAGACACTTCATGGGAAGATGAATGACAAAGGGTTTTATATCCACCCTTTACCATAGGTACAATAATCTATTCCATTCTGTACTAAATAGCTTTGGGCCAGGGGTTGGGAAGACCCTAGTTCAATTCTGGTTTCGGATACCTACTAGCTGCGTGACCCTGGGTAACTCATTTAGCCTGTTTGCCTCAGTTTTCTTAACTGCAAAGTGGGGATATTTGTAAAAAGATTTTAGCATAGTGCCTGGTACACACTAGACACCATATAAGTACTTATTCACTCCCTTCCCCTTTCCCCTATACTGCTGGATCCTCCTGTAACCTGGGTTGGGTGAATTCAGTTATCTAAGGCATAGGTATGGGTTCAAACTGGGTCACTGCTACAAGGAAACTTTGATAGGACAGCAATGTTTTCAATGTCACACACTCTACCAAAGAGACAGCTCAAAATTCAAGCCTGACAAAGGTCAGGTCGAGAACAGGACTTGCTGGGTACAGCTGGGGAGAATAGGTTTATACTGTAGACATCTGTTATTTTGGGTTGTTTTTCTCAGAAGAATTTTACTGTGTTGGGAAGTGTTTTTTTTTTCTCTTCTTTTTTTAAATTACTTTATTTTATTTATTTTTGGTTTTGAGGTGGAAAGTATGGGAGTTCAGCTGAGAAACAATCTCACTCTGACAACCTTATTCCTTTTGTCAAGAAAACGGATTTATGAATAGAAGGTATTTTAGTGATTATACTGGAATTAGAAGTATCAAAGTAAAGCCAACAGGTAGCTTTATAGTATCTGACATCTTGAATTTAATTAGATTATTATCTTGACATGTGTCATTCCCAAAACCTAAAACAGATTCACTAGCAGAATGAAACGTAGTCTCTTTCTCTGATCTTACTTTTGTAGGTTTTCATTTGAATTTTTAATTGGAAACTATTTTTAGAATGGAAATGATTATTTTTATCTTGTGAGCAAAAGTAGTTGTGTTGCTAGTAATATACTATTTAATAGAAAGAGATGAACACAACAGTCAAGAAAAAAGCGAATCACTTGCCCTGAATTTTCTTCTCCTGCTCTTATTTTTACAAACATTTCTCTGAGTTTCAGTCATTTGTTCTCAGGTAATTATGTAGATTACAAATTTTTGAGTTAATGGATGGTATCACATATTCTTGTTCAGTCATTTCATTCTTGTCTGACTTTTCATGACCCCTTTTGGGGTTTTCTTCGCAAAGAAATGGAGTGGTTTGCCATTTCTTTCTCCAGCTCATTTTACAGATGAGGAAACTGAGGCAAACAGGGTTAAGTGACCTAAGTCACACAGCTAATAAGTTTCTGAGGTCAAATTTGAATTCAGGTCTTCTTGACTCCTGGCCCAGGGCTTTATCCACTGCGTCACCTAGCTGCCTCATGAGTCCTTTGTAATTCTCTTAAGAACCCTGTACAATGTACCTGTGTTCAAGAAATGTCACTGATGATATAAGTATAGTGACCTATGAATATAAATAAGCTATTTTCATGCCAGTGATTTATTATTTATCAATGTACTCCAAGCTTGACAATCTTACTAAGTGCTTACCCCTAGCACTTACTGTCTACTTTAGTATAACTTAGATGTGAAAGGCATTAGATGAGGTTATAGACATGTTATAGATACTCATTGGCATTGATAAATTAGATGTGTGCACAAATTTTTAGCTTGAAAAAATGTTTGGCACATAAAATATCTTGAAACTCTATTCAAGTCTGCTTTAGTTAATTAAAAATACATGATATAATTTTTAAATTTTACTTTTTATTTTACAGGACAAATGAACATTTTCCTCCTTAAAATGAATATTCCCATGAAAACACTTCATCTATAAATAGCCATTCAATTGTCACTGGTAAGGAAACTCAAACTGTACTACAGGGGTAGTAAATAATGTTTAAGCTTGATTTTCTTATTTAATGTCATACCTCAGTAATTACAAGTAGCAGATATAATTTAATTATAATTCTAATTATTGAACTATACTTTCTTTCTTTTAACAAAATCATCCTTATGAAAAACAGTACTCAAAAGGGACCACGTGTTTTCCTGTATCCAAAGACAAATGGTTTAGTCTACTGAGATTATATTTGATTACTTTTTTTTGGGTGTGTGTGAGGCAATTGGGGTTAAGTGACTTGCCCAGACTCACACAGCTAGTGAGTATTATGTGTTTGAGGCTGGATTTGAACTTCAGGTCCTCCTGACTCCTGGGCCGGTGTTCTATCCACTGCGCCACCTACCTGCCCCTATACTTGATTTAAAGGGAAAGAAAATGAAGCATGGAATAACTCTTTGCAAAAATACTTCAGTATATATCAAACCTTAAATAATAATGCCAAAGAGCAAGTATAGTTAAGTTAGCTGTAGCTTGCCAACAAAAACTGTGTTTTTAATATTTGGCTTAGGAGAAAAAGTTACAAATTCAGATGATATGCCAAAATTATGGAAGATGAATTTACTCTGGGCATTAATGGTGATCTGTAATCTGAATAGTTTATCACCAATGAGTTCATCAGTTTTCCCATCTTAGGTAGCTTTTATTTTCAAACATTAATTTTTATTGATGTCTTTTATTTTTACATCATTTACATTTTGCACTCTACACATTTCCCCATCCCCTTCCAGAAAGCCATCCCTGATAATAAAGAACTTAAAGAGGAAGGAAAAGAAATTCAGTAAAATTAACCAACATATTGAAAGTCTGATGATAAACGCAGTGCTCCATATCTATGGCTAAGAAGAGTGGGGAAGTATCTTTTCCTATCTTTTCTTTGGGGCCAAGCTTGGTCATTACAATTTTGCAGAATTCAGTTTTGAGTGTCGTCCTTTCAATTTATATTATTGTAATCATTGTATAAACATAGTTTTCCTGGGTCTATTTACTTTACTTTGCTTTCCTTCATATAATTGGAAAGAGCCATTTCTAATGTGAAATCAAATCTTTTTCACCCTGCCACCATAAAAAGGCTAATCTTTGGTTTGAAGTTACTTCAAAGTTGACAATTCTCTGCAGAAAGTTTATAAAAGACCTTGGTCAGGATCTTGATGGCATTACAGAGCACAAAGATATTATGGCATTTTGTAGTGGTTACCTTTCCCATCTTTTTTTCTTGTATAGGGATTGAGAGTTAGCACAGTGTGATCAATAAAAGATTCTGGAAGATTTGCCTCTGAAATATATTGGCTGCGTGACCATGGGCAAGTTACTTAATCTCTAAAGGGCCCAGATGATTATCTGTAGCTACATTACACACAAGTTGCCAGGCTATATTAAGTGAGTAATTTCCCATGACTAGACCAACAAGGTGGAGCAAAGTGGGCTGGATTGCATTTGGGAAACTGTGCAGCAAAAACCTCAAGTTTCTATGTGGAATAAAAACTCATCTTTTTTTAGCACCTATTTTTTTTCCCAATGGCACAATAAAGCTCTGCATTGTGGGCTTTAATCTCTGAATAATCAAAATTGTGGCTATCCACCGAGGGTAATGGCGCATATATAGGAGCATAAACTGCAGCATATTACCAGGCCAGAAATAACATAAAATACATATTCTAAGAGAAACTACTTAACTATATACCATGCTACCTCTCATGTATACATATGTACATTTGTGCCAATGATGAACTTCAAATGTTAAGCTTATTTAAATCACAGATTCTTTAAAAAATTTGGAAGTTGCAACAAGGGGGAATTTTTATTTTAGGTCTGTCATCCTTCATGTTCTATTAAATAGATATCAGTCATTCTCACATTAAAACTAAAGGATCAGTGTGCTGGGATAAGATTAGTTATCTCTATCCTAAAAAAAAAATCTTGATTTAAACACTGCTTTTTCTCTGAAGCCCATGACATTTATATGATAGCTAGTTTGTTACCACAATGTTTCCTGATCATATTTTAACTTTTTATTTTATTGCAATATTGAAATGTAAAGAATGAATCTCACTCAAAATGTGTCACAGAGGAAAAAATGTTGCTCATCAAAGGACTTTATGACCAAGAAACACCAATACTTCTTCATACTTATATACTCTCTCACACTGAATGTGGATGTGTATTGATTGAGAAACTGGGGACATTTGCTTTGGAAAAAAGATTTAGGGAAAATATCTGAAGGACTGTTACATGGAAGGGTAGTTTGGCTTGCTCTGTTTAGCTCCAGAAGTGCAGAATTAGGTGCCATGGGGTGAAGGTGCAGGGAGACAGAAGTTAGGCTTGATGTAAAGAAAAATTTCTTAACAGTTAGAGCTATTGAAAAGGGTTGTTGGGCTGCTTTGGATGGTGCTGGGTTCCCCATTATAAGAGATCTTTAAAGAAAGGCTCAGTGACCGATTGTTGGGTGCATTGCAGAGGGAATTTTTGTTCAGGTGCCAATTAAACTAGATGGCTCTGAGGTGCCTTTTCCAGCACTGAGCTTTTGAGAGTACCTCCAAAATTAGCTAAGCTCCATTTGTATGTGCCTCACCATATAATCAAACTAGAGACCATATATGTAAGTCCCCTGAGAAAAGACAGTACATTGTAGAAAAACACAAAGGATCTGTCATACTGTAAAATCCCCCAAACTTCTACAGGGAAATAAAAGTGACCAGTAGGACTCATTCAGGTATTTCCTAAACATGTTCCTGTTAATGCATATGTGCCTCAGTGCAAATCCCAACTGATCTCTACTTAAAAATATTCTCAGAGAACATTTGGAGCTAATAGTTGAAAAGTATAAAGTTCTCTAAAAAGCCCTTTTGAGTCATCTCACAAACTAATGACTAATATTTTTAACCCCTAAAATTTATTCTGTTCTTTTCTTTAAAATCTGTAAATCACTTCTTTTCTGTAAAAATCTATAAATGATTTTATATTTCATTTTTAAGACAGAAAAATGTTTATTTGAAGAACACTATAGAGCTTCATCACGTAAGACCTACTGTATATTCAAAGTAAATATTGTTAAAACTGTTTTTCTTTACAATGTCTCACAGCTGTGTTCACTTTAATCTTTGATATAACTATTATGTCTTTTATCCAAGCAGTATATTATACAATATTCAATAAATATGAAAATACCAGTACAAGAAAAAACCTGTTAGCAATCCTGTTGTCAAGGGCCCTGAGATGTTACTGGCTCATATCCATCAATATGCTTTGAATTGTCTGTTTCAGGACAAGTTCTGACAGCTCATGTCTGAATTTCAGTTTTCTGATGTTCTATTTACCAAGTTAAAAAAGGAAGATAAAATTTGAGTTAGCCAACATCTTAAAGTCTTCAGAAAGCATTCATCCAGCACTTATGTATTCAAGCTTTTTCTCATTTGTCTCATTCTCATTTGTAAGTCAGTAAGTGTGTTCAAAGCACTAAGCCTGAGTGCTTTGTCCAGTTATCAATGAAGTGGTAGCTAAACCTGAAATACTGACTTTGAATCCTAGGTAGCTTACTCAAGAGTCTATCTTTATGCCAAAACTTGCCATTCTCAAGGAAAAAAAGTTACTTAAAGACTGATAAAGTGAAATTACATAAGATCTAATGAAAACTGGTTATAATACTATCTTAAATTTGAGATTTTGGTTAAATTTATAAAAAAGACATTGTGATTATTTCTACCCCTATATTAAGAGGTAAATTGGGGAAAGAAAACTTTTGTTGAATACTTATTTCTTTAATATTATTTATGTACTGAAGTTTCTTCAGTTTAAGAATTTTTGAAACTGAAAATTACAGAAATAATCTGAAAATTCTATGTAAAAACAAACATAAGAAATCAACTTAAAGTCTTGATTAAGCAAGCAGTAGTTTTCTAATAATACAAAATGAATGAATTGCATGATTTGTATAATACTAAAGTTTTTAGTGAATAATTATAGATTGTTAACTCTACTAAGCATTTTGGTAAAACTAACTATACTGAAATTTAAAAAAATTCAACCATTTCCAACTTTAACCCCTGACAGAAAACATCTTAGCTCACTTCTTGTAGCATTTTTAAGGTTTACTATATATTCAAAAGGAAAAAGCAAGAAGGATGGGTAGGTGTGAAGCATACCATCAAGATATAGTCCAGGATACAGTCTTTCAACCTGAAGAGCTATCTTTAACCCTATCTGAAGATGACTTAGGGTTATGGTATACCAGAGTGGATAACGATTTTTCCCCACTGTTCAATAAGGGAAGAGTTATTAGCTGGGTCTTGTAAATAATAAACAAATCTTTCTAGGGTGTGATGTTTGTCAGACTGAAAAAATGGCATCGTGATTCTCCATAGCTACATATCCTGCTGGAGAAACCTGCATGCATACACTGAAGAACTAAACTAATCATAGTATGGTGCTAAAGGGAGCATTTGTTTTTATTGGTTCTCAAATATGATGCAAATTCTTCTTTTCTTTGAAAACAGCAGCTCTTGAAGTTGAAAATCTAGGTGAGGAATTAATGAGAAAATGGAATTCAACATGCTTTTCAATCAACAAACAAACCAGAATTTATTAATTGCCCATGGTAACATAACTAGTAAGTGTCTGAGACTGGATTTGAACTCAGGACTTCCTGACTCCAGGCCAGGCACTCAATCCTCTGTGCCACCTAGTTGTCCTGAGCAAGTCACTTAACCTCTGTCTTCCTCAGTTAATCCAACTGTAAAATAAGAATAATAATAGCACTTGCTTTTTGGCACTGTTGTGAGGATCAAATGAGATAATAATTATAAGCACCTGGCACATAGGAATTTATTAAATCCTTAGTCCATTCCTTACTCCCTCTTTGAGAAGAAAAGTTTTGTTAACAATGGGATAGAGAAACAATTAAGGAAGAGTATTCTTTGGCAGCAAAGACCTCAGTTAAGATTAGGTAACATAAAATTATAGTGGATTGTCAGTACAGCTGCAAGAATTCTTCTGGTTCTGTTTAGCAGCATGTGATATTGGAACAGAGGAAGCAAATGGTAGGCATAATTCAGGACTGGGATTTAGCAAGGCATGAACTGAGTGAGACAGGACTAGGGAGCAAGAGATTCAAGAATACAGGATAATGTAGAGTAGAACTATTTCACCACTAGATTGAAATTTGGAAGTGGGGAGAAGAGTGTAGCCAGAGCACGTCTGATGGTGACCTGGCCAAGCAGTGTGTGGGGTGATTATAGGATACAGTAAGAACAAATAGGCTTGGGAAGACTAAGGGAGAGGGAGAGGGAGAGGAGAGGGAAAAGGAGGAGGAGGACAAGGGGAGAGGGAGAGGAAGAGGGAGAGGGAAAGGGGGGGAGAGAGAGAGAGAGAGAGAGAGAGAGAGAGAGAGAGAGAGAGAGAGAGAGAGAGAGAGAGATGAAATGAGAGAGGGTATGGTGATAAAGGAAATTTAAGTTCTTAATCTAAGACATGGAACACTTGAGTGTGATGGCAAGATCAAGGCTAAGACTCTCTGTGTGTAGCTGTGGTGGAGTGAGTGGTTTATGGACACTGAGCAGACTGAGGAACTGGTAGGTTAGGGTATTTGAGGAAACGTTAACATTTATATTGAAGTCCCCTAATACGAGGGCAGGAGTTGGGTTGGACGGGGAGTTCAAGTCAGGCAGTACATTCAATGAAAAAGGAGGGAGAATATGCTGGGGTGGGGCAGGGGCAGAGTCTGGAGGATAATAGCCATCAGGAACTGTTTCCAGTGAAAATTTGGATAGACTCCAAGGAGCAGAGAATGCTGAGTGATGGAAATAAATGAAGAGTTTGCAAGTGGACTGAGGAATAACTCAACTTCAGTTCTGGAACCAGTGAATTGTGGGGTATGAGAGATATTGCAACCAGCACTGATCTGCCTTAGAGCCAGAGGATGGAAAGTGCATGAGAGGAAGAGGTCTAAAATGAAGTCATGAGTCATAAATTGAGAATTCCAGAAGGCATAGTGAAAAGATGTAGATCCAGAGGGTGAACGGATAGCAATGAAGTGGATGGGGATGAGAAAGAGGGCCTCAGAAATTAGAGAAGGGGGTTTGCTTTTTTCTCTGTATTTGAATAGAACTACTGAGTTTCCCACTGCCCCTTCTCTCCTTTTCCTCTGACTAAATGTCTCCATTCCCTTAACTGATTCTATTATGACATGGTTAGCCCCCTTACTGCCCTATCTATCCTTTCCTTACCTATTCCTGCCAATGTAATAGAGAATCCTTGGCTCTTGTTTTTTAACCACTGACCTGGTTCTATTGCTTGTCCAGCATGGTTCTTCAGTCAACCTATCCTGATCTAAACTGTAAAAAGTGCAGCTGGAAAGAAATTGATTAACTCCTGGGTTTTAGAATGTTTTAAGTGGCACCAGTTCTATTTTTTGTTGTATAATCTGAACTCAGTATAGCACAGCTGAATTTCCGAAATCATTAGGAACTGGAATTTACCCTTTATAGGAAACAGAACTCTACTAGTTTATATTTATTTATATAGGCTCAGTAAAAGATGGTTCTGGTACAATGGGACAGGACTACAGAGATTTCTTCACAGAGAATATACGTACAAAAGAAAACAACATAAAACAACAAAAAATTTCTTGTTCTCAAATCTAGGTATATGCAATCTACCTCTGCTGCTTCAAAGATTGGGGGTTTAGAGAGTAGTTTGTACGGTTTTACAACAAAGGGAGGCAGGAAAATAAGAGGAATAGAGTACCTAGAATCAGGATGTTTGTACAAACTCTGTGGGTCCTGGGCATAGCAGAGGTGCTTTTGGTTCACCCAGTGGGCACTGCAAAGGATCACTCATTTTGCCTCCTGATTGGCTGATTATGATTTCCAGGCTATTTTGGTTTCTCCTGGATAATAAAGGAGCTCAAACAAATCAAAGTGATTAATAAACTTATTATTCATTCAATTTCTAAAAAACTTATATTTTTTCTGCCCCTTGCCTAGTAAGCATCTTTGGAGAAAGTTTTCTCTCATAAAAAAATTTATAGAGCATAATCTCAGCTGTATCACTTGATAATCCTTCTAACATTCTAACAGATTGCTCCTGATCTTGTCCTTTCTCCTAAAGCTCCCAATCTCAATTCAAAGCCTAAGATTTATAGCAGATAACTTAGCTTATTTCACAGAATGCAACCACATGATTTGTGAGTACCCTTAACTTCCCTCTCAGTATTATCTCTTCTATGCTGTTTTGTTCACAGAAGAGATATCCCTGGTTATTAAAGCAAATAGTAATAACAACAGCTAACTTTTATGTAGTGCTTACTATGTGACTACAAATCTTTACTCACAACAACCCTGGAAGGTTGGTGCTAATATCATCCCCATTTTACAGATGAGGAAATTGAATCAAAAAGAAGTCAAGTTACCTTGCATAGTGTCTGAGGCTAGATTTGAATTCTGGTCTTCCCAATTCCATTTTGCCACTCAGTTGCTGACTCTTCCCTCAACCTCACTGCAACTGACTCCTAACTGGTGCCCCAATCTCCTCTCTAATCCATCTGCCACACTGATGTTCCTAAAGCACAGGTGTGATCAAGTCATTCACCTGCTTAAGAAGCTTCAGTGAGTCCCAATTGTCTCTAGGACAAAATACAAGCTTTTCAGCCTGGTATTTAAAAGCCTTCTGTAATTTGGCTCTTACCTACCTTTCCAGTCATTTCATATCTGGTTATAAGCTTAACCACTGTAGGATCACAGAGGACCCCATGTTTGTGATGTTTGAATAGAACCTTGAAAAAAGCTAGGGATTCCAAAAGATAGAGCTAAGGAGGATGTTTCCAGTATGGAGAGAGCTTGTACAAAGGTTGTCCATTAGACAGAATGTGTTCTACAAGGAAAGCTGACAAGTCAGTTGACCAAAATGAGATGAGACTGGAAAGGCAGTTGGGCCCCAGATTGTGGAGGGCTTTAAATGCCAGGTCATATTTTATTCTAGAGACAATAGAGAGCCACTGAAGTTTTCTAATCTGGTGATGGTCTGACCTGTGCTTCAGGAACATCCACTTGTCTAGCATTTCAACAGCCTAAAAGGTCTTCTCTTTATTCTACGTTCTCCTCCACTCTCCCTCTCCTTGACTGTTAAACAGGTTAATTATTCTTTTAGTGTGGTTTATTTTTTGCTCTCATAGGCAACAGTAGTGAGGTTCAGGTGACTGACTATTTGCTATCTACCACTCCCTTTCCTCTCCAATTTCAGTCTTTTCATCTTCGGCTTTTTGTACACTCCACCGTTAGTACCTAGAAATTTTACTTTCCCTCAGCTGTTCTTCTGTCTTCTTCTCGGCTTTCATGGGGAAAAGGTAGCTTTATCTAAGTCATGTAAGTATAAGTTTTCTTTCCCTGAAACAAACTGACCTTCTGTAACATGCCTGCTGTAATCTTCAGATCTTCCTACTTTGATTATTCAGTTCAAAGACTTTCTTTGGGGATAGGGAGGCAGGGTATTCCTAGGGATGAAGCTGCCAGAAGTTTGCAGGTTTAGGAAGGCTAGAGGTCAGGAAAGCCAAAGTTTACACCACAGTATTTTATTTTTCTGCTATGTAAAACAAAGTATGTTCAGCCACAAATTGACAATGACAACACTGATAAGTGAAATAAGGTCTCTGGTATTATCACAAAGAAGCCATTTCAAGCTTCTGAAAACCTATACTCTCTTTCAAGTCAGGTTTAACATGTTCACCTTAAGTATGCAATTACATATTTGATTTTTTACTAAATGGTAAGGAAACTAACAATTCACTTGTTAGCTTCCATTTTGTAACAGGTAATCTACTAGAGAAGGGAAATGACAGATTAATGGTGCTGAGAAGCACACTGAAGAGTCAGTTACTGTACAATTTGGCCCTAATGTATCTGATTGGCTAATTAAGCCACAAATAACTCAATTTGCCACAAATGTTGTGTTGATTTATGCATAACTCTACCATTAGTTGACTTTCCAAATTTGTTAAACAATTACCAAACCACTTAGTCATGATACAACATTCTAAACAATTATCTACCCTGTCCATTTACCACTAAATATTCTAGGATTAAATCTCTTCCTAATATGCACAAATGTTTTGTTTGTCTTGTACTCAAATGGCTTTGTAGAATGAATCTCATCTATGAAAAAATATTTTATTAACAAAATATGCATTTACAATCATTCATAACCTGAAAATAAGCTTTAACCCAGGTTACTCAAAATCTTTACAAACTGTGGTTATTCTGACAACGTAAAGTATAGTAAATGCAGGTAACATTATTAAAAGTTTTAAGCTATTCACATACCTGGAATTTCACAAGTTTCTTTAGGATATGGCACATAGATACACATTATCAAAATGTAGAGAATAAGGATCATTAAAGTAAAGAACTGCTACCCAAATCATATACAACTATAATGGAATTACTCAAAGTTCATGTACTGCTACAACATAAAATGAAGAATTAATAGCTTTAACTGGTGAGCTAGTTTAGTTTTGTGCTGCTTAGGATGCACAGACATGGAAAGAAAACAGCTGAAAAAAGAAAAATAAATATTGAATGGAAATGACATACATAGATAGCTAGTAAAGTGAATATCAAAACTGGAATGTCCTAAAGATGAATCAATTGGCCAATGGTGGTAATTATCTTGACAGAGATCTTGGAAATGAAAAAACAAAACAAAACAAACCTATGAAAATATGGAAAGAGAAGCAAAACAAATGTACTTAAATTTTATACCAGTTAGATTTGGAGAAAATGTGTAGTTCCCATTTGGACCAGTACAGTATTGATTAACTAAAACTGTCATTCAGAGTCAACTAGTTATAGACAAGGCTAAGACCAAGGTGGCAGATTCAATCCAATGAGGGATAGTTAACTTCACAGAGAAATCATCATTATGGGACAAGTTATATAACTTGTAAGATCTGCTATTAGGTCATTAATTTTTTTTTTAATTAGAGAATATAAAATGAACCACTTTTTACTAAAATACCTATCAACACCCTGATTAATCATTTTTGCCTTGACATCTATCACTTTCTTGTATTTTTTTTTCCAATTCAACTGAACTGGATTCAATAAGCATTTGGGTCTATGAAGATATGATATAGACCTTACAATCTAAAAGGGAAAGGGGACAATGAAAACATAACAACCATAAACCATGATAAAAATGGCTAGCAAAACAAAGGTGAGGTTCAGGGAAAAATACTGGAAAACTTGTGGAGAAATATATAACTTTTGGCTTTGATTGCTAGAGGAAAAGGGTATGGTAAAAGAATAGATTCATGTACATGAATGGGAGTAATATGAGAAGTATTAGAAACATAGACTGAAGGGCAGGTAGGCAGCATAGTAGATACAGCTCTGGCCTTAGAATCAGCAGGACCTGAGTTCCAATCCCATCTCAGACACTTCACACTTACTAGCTGTGAGACCCTGAGTAAGTCACTTAACCCAGATTGCCTCACCAAAAAAAAAAAAAAGAGAGAGAGAGAGAGACACTGGAGTCAGGTGTATATACTTTAGCAGTGGGAAACTAAGGAAGGTTTTTGAGTAGAAGGGTGACTGGAATGAAGTATCAGAAAGACCAAAAAGACTTGGCAACTGACCAGAAAAGAGAGTGAGGGGGAAATAACTCTAAGATGGTTCTGGGTTTGAGAATCTGGATGATGTGGAAGATGTAGCAATATTAAAAGAAATTGAGAAAGGGGGGAAGGAGACAGATTTAGGGAAGAAACAGAATTATTCACCTTTGGCCCAAAATTCCACATTTTAAGGTGGAAATATCCAATTGGAAAAAGGAAACTGGAGCTGAGGAGAAAGCCTGAGGATAGCTATTTGGCAATTATGTGATAAGTAAAGTAATGAAGATTCTTTGAAGTCTTGGGCATGGATGAGATCAAGAGAAAGCATACAGAAATGAATATAAAGTGTAGGGCAAGATTAAGAAAAAGAAAGAACCTGCAAAATATTCAGTGAAAAACATGAAGGAAAGAACCAGGAAGAGCAATGAGAGACTATGGGAGAAGGGAAGAGCATATTAAGTAGAAGAGGGTAGTCAATAGAGTAAAATATTATAAAGGAAGACACTGTTCTGTCACTGAAAGCTCCCCAAAATATACCTCTTAATACTGGTGAGGGTTATGTACTGAGATAATCATACTTCATCCATCCTCACACATATTTGTTGAGAGGTTACTAGGTACTACAAAGTGTTGAACTGGGTAAAAGATGGAAGAAAAAAAAGAAAAATGCAAACTAAGGTCCTGCCTTAAACTCATGGGCTACAATTGGACAATCTATGACTATGAGGCTGTGTGAAATTAATTGGCTTGAATGATAACCAAACTCATGAAGGTCACTAACTAGCCACCAAATGATTTTGGACAAACAACTTAACCCATGCTTTCTGAAGTTGCTTCCAGCTAAAAATCCCTAAATTTCATTTGACTTATTAGCACCATACTTTAAATTAGAAGTGTCAAACATATGGCACAGTGTGGGCTCAACTAGATTACAATGTAACTGGTAAATATTTAACAATATAAATGAAAATACAATAAAAATAGATAACATTACATTTTTAAACTAAGGCAATATGTGACTTATAAGGATCTTTAGGTATGGATTAGTACACACCATTTATATTTGAGTTTCACACCACTGCTCTAAATCATTAACAATAGATAGAATAAACTTAGGTTGACAAATCTAATGACCAAAAAATTAAGCTGAAACAATTATGCATACATATTAATGGTGAGCCAGCTATTCCTTGCTTTCTAATAGTGGTGAATTAACCACACCTGCAAAGGCAGAATAAAATCCATAATATAGCTATTTTGAAACACCCAGCATTTTCACAAGTAGTTTACCAAAAACCAACAGAAACAAACACAATCCACAAAACCTGTTGTAGAGAATAGTGACTTTACAACAAAGAGAGGCCAAATACAGAGTATAAGGCTGAAGTAATAGTCTATACTGTTTTCAAACTTTTGAAAAAAATGACTGCATCTTACATAAATATAAGAAACCAAATGCCAAGAAAGTTTCATATTATAGATAGTTCTAGTCTTATTTTACAGTTAAAAAGTCTAAGGATAAAGACTGAGTTTTTTTACGTGTCTAAATCACAAAGATTTTTTTAAAAATATAAACCAAGTTCATATGACTGAATTCAGATCAAAAGCATTCTTTCCTCTGCTAAGCATAAAAAAAGATCACTTATAGGACTATATTAAACAGTTTGGGAGCAAGAAAAAAAAATTAGCTAGCTTTAAGGTGACCTGGAAAAGTTTCTAAAAGTACCAATAACTCACAAGTATCTTAACAAATAGAAGGTAACCATGATGTGGATAATCCAAAAGTAATTTCTCTCTGGTTTAAACATGTATCACTGCAATACTTCAGAGGTCTCTTTCATTTTCTTCTGGTTAATATCAATATGGGAAAGGGAATAGTAGAGAATAAGCATTTATTACAGTGCCTACTAGCAGGCACTGTGCTAAAAATTTTTATGAATACTACCTCATTTGACGCTCACAACAACCCTGTGAAATAAGTACTATTATTATCCCCATTTTACAATTCAGGAAACTGAAGCAAACAGACTCGCCCAGGTCACAGAATTAGTTAAGTGTCTGAGAGAAAATTCAAACTTAGGTCTGACTCCAGGCCCACTGTTCTATCCACTGTGCTGATAGCTGCCTGAGTAAGATGATTTTGCATTTCCCATGCACACGACTCCTGTAGATGGAAGCAACACAGAAAGGAAGCACAGTGGGTGAAATAAATTAATTTGCTGCAGGGAACTTATGGTCAGCTATATGTGGATAAATTTTTAATCCTGAAATATTTCCCTTTTATTTTATTCAAGTATTTCAGAGGTGTCTTTCCAAAATACCAAAAATATTCTTTAAAACTATAATCTACTAGTAGCTGTTTGGTGGTTTCAAAAATCATACATTGGTTTTAAGGCACTAACAATCTCTTTCTTTGACCAGAGAACTAAACTTGAGTTAAGCCATCAAAATATCTGCTATCTTATTTTGGTATTTATACTGGCCTATATTAATGCAGCAAAAACCGAAGCCCAAAGTCAGTGTAATCTTTCACTTCTCTTGATTTAACATGTGAAAGATCTTTAGTCAGTTTACAAAATGAGGACACAAAGGAAGGGGGAAAAAAAATCACTTTACCTCTTCTCCTCACCCCCAATAAGAACTCCAGGTTCTTAAAATAGTTTTGGAAATAACTGTTAACAATTCAATGTATTGAATTCAATATATACTGGTAATGAACATTTTCAAAAAGCTATCAGGGTCCTGGATAAAGAAAAGTTAAAGCATAATTCCTACATAAAAATTTTAGTAACTTTGCTTCTCCACATAAATAACTTTAGTTAAATATACTTCTTCACTATGGTGAGAAGAAATGAATTCAGTCCTTATAAGCATGGTCCATGCTGTCACAAGGTTTGAGAAATTCCAACGATAGCACTTTTTAGATAAAAGCAACTTTTGGGTGATTAACACCTTTACCAACTAGGAATCTGACTCTCCATGATGCAAGACCATAGGAGATTAATCTAGTGCATCCCCTATGTTTAACAGAAAATTAACTTGCAGAAATGATCTGCTTAAGATTGCATGGCTAGTTAGTGGCAAAGCAAATATTAGAACCCAGATGCTATAATTCACAGGATCATAGATTTAGAGATGGAAGGGTCTTCAGAGGCCATGCAAACCCAACTCTCTCATTTTATAGATGAGGAAAATGAGCACCAGGGAAACTACATGACTTGTTCAAGTCACACAGGTAAGTGTCAGAGGTAGGAGTTGAACTTATGTCCTCTGACTCTAGGCCAGTGCTCTTTCCACCATACCTCAGTTATCTTTTTATTACATTTCTCTTAACTATATCCACCCTGAATCATTAACAATGACAAATTATGATACAGTTGCATTTGAAGTACTGTTTTAATTCTAAACATTCTATAGTATGGTGTATCACCACAATGTTTATGGATAATTAAAACCACTCACTGAGAAACACTGATGATGGTTTTACATTTCCCTATTGCCCAAGAGTCTGGCTTTAGTTCCATGAAAGTAAAACCTTCCAGAGATGATCTTAGGACTCCTGAGGTCTTAGAGTGACCACCAGGCTACCTACCAGGATGTTTGTAAGGAACTAAGCTGTTTCCTTACCACCACCACCCTGTTAAAAAAGGGTGTCATTTCACCTCATCCCCAAACTCTCTTATGACACTGTGGATATAACCAACTTTTGCTATTTCATTTGTTAATTAGGAGTCCAATTATAAGTTTTATGGTTAGGTATCTGTCAGGCATAACTAGATCATGTGCTTTTATAGTGTTAAAGGTCACAGCCTCTTTTAAAAGAAAAAAAATTGGCTTTATTTTTGATATGCTAATTTTTGAAGCCAAAGGTGAGAGAACAGATTGCCATGTCAATTATCATGAGTGTCAACATCACTCAGTAAATAATCCTTAAGTATTTTGACTGTGCGCTACTATAAGATTTAACTAAGACATAAACTGGTATGGTAATTGATGTTTAAAGTCTTAAAACAGTTTAAGAGATCACTTATATATAGTATTACTTTCAGTTTAGGTTAGGTAGTAAATAGGTATCTTGGAGGCTATTGTTATTATTGTTAATGGATTACTTAGTAAAACAGAATTGTATGTTTAAATTTGTATACCAGACAAAGAGAATAGTCCCAAGGGCCTATGTTTGCTGAGGTGAGCTACTAATTATTGTCAACCTATTTAGAAGAAATTTAAACTTCCAAAATGGAACTGAGACAAAAATATTCATACAAATCTAGTGTGGCCAACATACTTTATGAAATATATAAAAATTATAAAATCATAAAAAAATAAAAAGCCCATGTTGTGATTTTAACATCTGATGGTCTTTATTTACAACTTTGTTGGCAAAAAAGGCAGAGGGAAAATTTAAAACGGTGTACAGAGGGCATTCCAGATGATGCTGTCAGTTTAAAGAACCTGCATCTTTAATGTCCATCTGATTAATTATCCAAAGAAACCCAACACTGAATGTGCATAAGTAGTCTATTTTAGGCAGTCTCTCTCTCTCTCTCTCTGTTATATATAAATACAAAGGAAATCAAATCACTCATTAAAAAGATGCAGCTTAAATGAGGGATATTTTCAATATGTATGTTGTACTTGGTAATAACACATGCCCAATGAAACTCACAAATTGGAAAAAAAGCAGTTATACTTCCTACTTCAATTATTTACAAAATCTTTTCTGTAATGACCATTATATTTCAGATTACTTATGACTTACTCTGAACTTACTATGAGGTGTAGTCAAGGTCAGAATAGAGGTGATAAGGGTGAATATTCCTTTTTTTTTTTTTGGTTGGAGGAAAAGGTGCCCTCCCAAAATCAGTGTGAGAAACCATAAACATCCTGTTTAAGAATTCTAGACAGGAGAAAAAAATTAATGTAGTCAATTTCAATTTATGTTGAGCTGACAATTTTTTCCATCTGACTTGCTTGTTGTCATTCCTCTAAGTCAAGTGTGTTTAATTCTTCTTCTAGTTCATCCAAATCCTCTCCAGTAAAAAGGTTTTCATCAACAGGAACAGCACCAATAACTCCATTTTCCTGTTCTTCTTCATTATTTTCTTCCAAATCACTTTGTTCTCCATTTTCTGCTCCACCTCCTGAAGCTTCACTCAATTTATTATCTGAAAATAAAGAAAAATTAATAAACGTGAAAACAGAATAGCCATGCCAGTACTTGGCTGAAAATCTAAGCTACAAGATAGGCTTGTTATATCCTATCCCACACATGAATATTCTTTTTCCCACCTAAGAACTGGCTTATAACAGGCTCCTAGTAATGGTTTCACACTGCCACGTATTACAGATATTACTGAGAACATAAACACGTCTGTCAACAACAAAGTTCCTTGAAAGAAGAGATCTGTCTTACTCATTTCTAAATCTTCCTTAAGGATGTACTACACTGGCTTGTACAAAGTAGTTGTCAATAAATATTCACTGAATTAGAAATCTATTTTAAGAGAAGGCTAAATAGAGTGAAGGAAGTATTACTTTCATAAAAGCCTGGTTACCATATAGTATCTTACTGTAAACAAGTCATCACACAGATATTCCTGCCGATGTACGCTGGATTTCCTGACAATGTGCTACAAGCTCACCTTGCCAACACTTGCTTATTAAGACCTATAGGTGGACTTGACCACTGATAGGTTATAACTTGCATTTTGTGTGTTTATTTGAAAAACAACGTAATCACTATGACTTTAACTCTGTTACACAACAGATAAAACATGTACGAGCAGTTCTAAAAAATTTTCTTGTATTCTCTTCTTTCCTTATATTCCCACCACTCCCTTATTTTTATTTAATGCCACCCAATTGTACCCAAGGCTACTACTACTGCCTCTATCAATTCAGGCCCCCCCCCCCCCGATTGGTAATGCCCACTTTGGGAAGTGGCACCTGAGCTAAGCTTTGAAGGAAGCTAAGGATTCTAAGAGTCAGACATCAGGAGAAAATCTACTTCAAGAATGAAATTCTGTCAATGAAGAAGGCCAGTTTGGTTGGACTAAAGTATGTCTGATGGGAATTAATGTATGAAAATTAGAAACCAGGCTGTGAAGGGTTTAAATGTCAAACAGAGCAGTTTATATATGATATGACAGGTAATGCAGAGCCCTGGGAATTTACCTATACTTTAGGATTATCACTTTGGTAGCTAAGTAGAGAATGGTTGGGGGTGGACTGGGGGTATATGTGAGATTTGAGGCAGGGAGTCTATTATAATAGTCCAGGGAAGAAGTGAAGAAAGCTGTTCTTAAGAAAGGCTGTGATTTTACCAGTTAAAATACATTTTGTTTTCTTTAGACAACTCCATCTCCATTCAAAAGTATAGCACAGTTAAAACACCAAGAGTACAGAATCACTGGTACTCAACACAAAATACTACGCTGCCTTATGGGATACTATCAGCAGTTGTTGGGAAGACAGATAAAAGTGCTACCACAAGTTACACTTATCTAAATATAACTATACACACACACAAGAATGCAATGGTAGTGTAATAGTTAAGGAAAGAACTGTCCAGACCAACTATCATCCATAACTGGAGTTTTCTTCAGTTTCTACTTTTTTTTTTCATTGCTCAGACTTTACTGACCAGCAATGTAAAACTGTTGGGGTGATATTTCTATACTGCTGCCACCAATCTTTAGCTAATCTAAACATGGGTGTCTCCCACTTTCTTTTCCCTATATCACCTGAAAAAAAATAAAAGGTGAGATCTTAAAAAGATTCTGCTAGCATTTAAGACGGAAGGGGGTAAAATGAAACAAGTTTATAGAGAAGAGAATTGTCAAACTACAGTATATGAATGATGCTGATATTTAAACCCCCAAATACCAGTCATTTAGACATAGATTGTTAGTTGCCTGAGTATATCTGGAACCTGCTTCTTTCTAGCTATGCCCTCAAACCAACTTCAATTCCTTGAGATTTTTAGCTGGTAACTCTTAAGTGCCTTTAGTCTTCTACACATCAGCAAAACTTTACCCAGATTGATAAGTTATATACTCATCTACAACAGAACCATTAATCTTAAGTGTCTCACAAATTTACAATACCCAATGTACACTACATATAGTCACGACTACATACATTTCCAATAGTTAGAAGGGTTTTAAACAGAAAGAAAAAAATTGAGAGAGAAAGACAGCAGTATGAAAAAGGAATGAAAGAGCAGCAAAAAGGAAGACAAAGGGTGCAGGCCAGGGCTTTCTCTAATGTTCTTCTATCCACCTCCACCACTTCCCTCCAAATATTCTCCCCTCCAATAGGTGAAAGTTGGGATGAAATAAGATCCACGCACATTTCAGGAGGAAAAAAAAGCATTAGGCTGTCCAGAGAATATCATAGGAGCTAGGATAAGGATGAGGATATAGAGGTCCAGAGGCAAATAGGTCAAAGGGCTTAGAAAGAGTAAGTATTCAGGGTAAGAGAAGATCTGTCTTATGAACTTTTTACTGCCTCATAAATAATCTCACCATTTCAGACAGGACTGCAGCAGGTGAGACTTATTATCAGGGGGTAGGTAAAAAAATGGAAAATCCAAGCAGTAGTGATAGCACCTAGTGCCACTCAACTGCTAAGGTGGCCATTTGTAATTTAAGTGTGCTTAAGTCAGTGGCTTCCCATAACAAAACTATTTCCATAATTGCCCAGTACCTGTGAGGCATAACATCTTTTGCTTACCATCTTCGACTTACCATTTCCCTCTCCCTGATCATGGCTAAAATGAAGAATGGGTATTTTAAATTTAATGGCATCTCTTCAACTCAATTTAAGAAACTTCAGATATTTACTTAAAACTTAGTGTTTTCTGTTTGCTGTATCTGAACAAAAAATGTTCCAGACTGTATTACAGGCCAATTTTAACAACTGCCAAGTGGATTATTTATCCCTTGGATTTGTATGCAGAAGCTTAATAAACATCTTATAATGTAGGATGTTTATTAACTACTGTTTGAAATAGGGCTTTAAAATATAATGTATATCTTGTTTACTTTCTAGCAATTATCTATGTTGGCTATATTTGCCTAATTTTAAAAAAGTGAAGTCTTAAAACTATTGTAATGTGATTATTAAAAGGGCAAAAGTCCATGCCCATATTAAAAGAATATTGCAAAATAAAGCGCTATAGCATGGTATCAAAGATATAAAGCAAATACACTTTATTTAGTTCCCAAGTGTTAGTTATAAAGCAAGAAATTTAAGAAAAGGGAAGTAACATGCAGTGTTATGGTTGCTTTTTACTATTATATATTCATTTTTTAACTATCAGAAGTAGAGATATTTCACAAAATCATATTTCTTTTGTGATTTCTAGCTCTTGAGAAATAGTTTTTTGGAAAAAAAAATATAACGACTCCATTCAGTTTTCTACTTCTTGGAAATATACATATATTAGCCTACTTACCATCCTTCTCTACTGAAGTATATGTACTGAATCTTTCAAGACTGGCCACAGTAATACCAGTCTCATCTACGTCCTTTGGGATGTACTGGCTCAAATCAATATCATTTACTCTTATTAGATCTTCAACCTTCAAGAAAAAACACAAAAATGAAAATTCTGCTACAAATATGAAGAGATATTATAGATAAACAATATATGATATCTATATATTTATTATATTATTTATCTATAATAGATACATCTATCACTCATATTTTTTTTTGGTAACACTTTTCATGTCCAAAGATCATCCCCCAAATGAACCAATATTATATGATGCCAGGTAAAAATGCTCAACTCTGAAAGACAACCCAAGCAATTTATGGCTAAATTTTCTTTTCTGAACTTGCACTACTACTTATTGGTCATTTCCTGAAACACCATTTCATACTTACTATCCTTTTCCAGGAGAGGAAATCAGACAGTCTATTTGCTATTACTTCCAAGTGTACTCACAATCACTTGACCATGATTGTTTTGTTGACTCTACTTTCCCCATTACTCCTTCTACCCTTTTCTACTAATTCTGCTCTGCCACTGATTTTATTTAGTTCTCTACAAAATGCTCTGGATTCTGCAGGACAGTCTGGTGGGAAGAGGACTGGCTTCTGAAATTAGAGACCCTAGGCTTCATCACAGCTTTGCTACTTACTAGTGTGATCTTAGACAACTTACTTCACCCCTCAGAGCTTTACCTCCCTCACTGGTTAAACGAAGGGACTGGATTTAAGACCCTAATATTCCATCTTTAAATCTACAATCTAACAACAGCAAAGACATAATTGGTTATCATAAGCATCCTTTTACCTCGTCACCACCTGTTCCTTGAGTGTACCGGGTATCGTCTGCTTCTTCATCATCATCATCAACCAGCTCAGGACGAAATTCAAATACTTCACGGCCACTGATCTACTCATATACAAATACACGTATGTTAAATACTCAATGTCAGAATTTCAGAATTAAAAAACAACGAAAAACTTTGTTGTCTACTGCAGGTTTCCTATCTAATGTTCCATATAGTTACTATCTTTAGTACTGACATGATAATTATTTTAGAACCTACCACCAGTGCTTTTCCTGCCTTAAAGTCTGCTTTTCTTCTTTCCATATCTTGCTCAAGCTTATCAATCTTCTCTTGTCTTTTCCTTTTCTTCCATGCAAGAAAAGACTCTAATGTGATTTTGGTAACATTTGGTCCTAAAGCAGAACGCTGGAGAGATTTAAAAAAAAAGTTAACTCACCTTTTTAGAAAGCCATGTTTCCAGTACTGTATCAAAAGAACAGATTTTTTTACAATGTCCCTGATTCTAAGAATTATTCTGAAGATTATATGGTAGTAAAATGAGGTAGCATTTAATTTTCTCCCCACAAACACCAATGGTCAATAATTCTTAAAAAATGAGGTTCAACTTTACTTAATGTATTACAGACTAATTATACCATACTCTGAATAGTCAAAAGTTTTTACAAAATTAGAAGCAGTATGGAAGGGTTTCATAGAAGATCTATATTCCCAAGAAATAAACAACTGAATCTCTAATACCACCTAGGAAAGTGATGATAAGAATTAATGATGTAAAAGTTTTATTTCATTGTTTCCCTTGCAAATTAATAATTTATAAGGAAAACTGCTTAATAAAAATGTTAACCGAAGACTGTGAACCATGATGTAATCTATAAGTCTAGGAATTAGGTTGGTGAACCCTAATAGTATAAACTGCATAATTACATAATTTTATTGTACTGTAGATTATCCATGCTGAGACATAAGGAACAAAACTCTGAAACACACACACAATCCACATTTCGTTTTGGTCGAGTCCTAAGAAGCCCTACTCTTCCTCCCTCTTTGGCTGCGCTGCCTGACTGCTGACAGGGCTTAGATGAGATGGCCATTGACAACACCATATTTTCTGATGAAATGGAGGACCAACAGGCCCTATATGCCTTATTAGTGCCTGCTAAGATGATGTAGGCCAAGGAATCTTAACTTGAGGTTCAAGAACTCTAAAGAAATATATACACACAGAGCCTCAATTTCAATGTAACTGGTTTCCTTTATAATCCTATGTATTCCACTTTATGAACTTAAAAACATTATTCTGAGGAGGGATCCCTAGGTTTCACTAGACTGCCAAAGAAGTCCGTTTCACAAAAGGTTAAGAACCTCACTGTCAACTAAACTACTTATTTAGCCAACTAGGATTTTAGGGCCTTGCCATTTACTCTGTAGGCAAACTGCCTTTTATTTATTATCTCCCCCAATTAGACTATATGAGGTCCTTGAGAGTACGGTCTATTTTGATTTTTCTATTTGTATTCTTGGCACTTAGCATAGTGCTTGACACATATTAAGTACTTAATAAATACTTTTAAGTTAATTTGTTCATTCATTCCTTTCTGATAAATGTCTCACTAGAATTAAAGTTGCAAAAGAGAGATTTTGATTCTATCTCAAGATTTTTTCTTTCTACTCATGTCTTCTTGTTGTTCAGGCATTTCAGTCACATCTCACTCTTTCTGACCCCATATGGGATTTTCTTGGAAAAGATATTAGAGTAGTCTGCCATTTTCTCACCAGTGCATTAAGACAGACGAAGGTTAAGTGGCTTGCCCAGAGTCATACAGCTAAAAGAGTTATCTGAGGCCACATCTGAACTCCTATCTATCTTCCTGACTCCAATCCCATCATTCTACCCACTGAACCACCTAGTTATCTCATAGCTGCTCAAGTCTAAACACACATAAATGCATCAAACCAGTTTTCAAAAAAGTATAATTTTATATCAATGAGCAAAAGCTGAAAGCTATCTCAATAAAAAACAAATATAACACATAAGCTTAAGGTTAGAACAATAAAATCTTTACCATTAAACAGGCTACATTAATCATCTTTTTCAAACAAAACTGTGCTGTTGCCCCCAAGTGGCAAACATTAAAAATTCACAATAAAGGCTGTCTTTAGGATTGGAAGAAACCCAAAAAACAAAACAAACTCCTAAGAAACAAAAACACAACCCAAAATCCACAACCTGTTATAGTTACCTCTCTTTCGATTAGATCTTCTAATGAAATTTCATCTTCTTTTTCTTCTTTCTTTTTATCTTTTTTTAATACAAAACCAGGAGGAAGAGCATGACGGTACATACAATTATCACCACCTCCAGGGCAAACCCAAAACCAGCCATATTTGTTGTTTTCAATAGCATCAAGAAAATGTTTGCATACCTATAAAGAAACAATAATTTTCACTGATAACTGCTCTTCTGTCCTTGAATATCTTTTGTGGTAATATTAAGAATACAGAAAAGATAAATTTTCATCTGCACAAACACAAAATTTCAGCTTAAAAAACAATTACAAGGAAAAAAATGCAAAGAAAAACTTTGGAGCTTTTAAATTATAAAATAATGTAATGGTCAACTAATTATAATTACACTTATACACACAAATCATAGATTTAGTTGAATCCTTAAATGCTTTCATATAATTCAATTTATTTATATATATATAGCTTATAAAGTTCATATTAACAGCCATGAAGGAAAAAAAAAGCCCGTTCTAATGTTTATTTACCTTATAAAATGCAAGTTTACTAATCTGAGATAACTACACAGATATTAGTAGCTTTTAATGTCAATTATTAAGGCATAAGGAACAGACAGGTATAAAATGACAAAGGATAGCTATTAAAGAATTATAGATAAATACAAATAACTAAGTGAAAAGGTCTGTGAAATAGGGCAGGTCATATGAACTTGAAAAATCGCATCAACTTCTTGAACACTAAAGCCATTTCATGTCTAAAATTCGTTTCCCCAAATGTCAAAATGTTTTCTTCCAGTTTTAGTAATTCAAAATTATGCCAACTGAGATTTTTAATTCCAAAGACCACTTAAGTTCAATGTACATAGATAAGAAGAAAAAAAAGTCTTACCCACTGACTCTGTGTGTCCTCCAAAGCTCTGGTCCTGGGCCTTTTTCTCTTGTCTCTCTATAACTTATATTTTGCTTGATCTCATCAGTAACTATACATTCAATTTTATCACATCTACGGCAGATAATTCTCAGATTTATCTAGCCCTAACCCTCTCCCAACCTTCAGTCTCTCACCTCAAATTGCCTACTGAACATTGTACAATAGACATCTTAAACTTAGCATGTCCAAAAAATCTTAACTCATTGTTTCCCTCCAAAACTCACTCCCTTCTCTATCGAAAATTTCTCTCATCCTTAACTCCTCACTCTCTTATATGCCCCCCCCATTTAATAAGCTAAGTCAGGTCTTAGCCATTCTATCTTTGCCACATCTCTTGTATGTCTTATTCTCCTCTGACATTGCTATTGTCCTGGTACAGATCCATAACAACTCATGTTTAGACTACTGAAAGAGGTTTTTAATTGGTTTCCCTGCCACAAATCTCTCCTCAGGACATTCTATCCTCCACTCAGCTGTCAAATTAATCTTCCTGAAGTACAAGGTCTGACCAAGTCACTCTCTCTTCCTTTCTCATTCAATAAACTCCAGTGACTTCCTATTATGGTAGGATCAAATATAAAATCTTCTCTTTGGCTTTTAAAGCCTTTCACAGTGTGGTCCCTTCCTACCTTTCCACTGTCATTACACCTTACTCCCCCCTCTACAAACTCTGTTACTTAGCAATCCAATGACATTGGCTTCCTTTCTGTTCTTCTCATATGACAATCATTAAGCACATTTTTGCTGGCTGCCCTCCCCAAAACCCCCCAAACTCTCCTTTCTCTACTCTATCTTTCAGCTTCCTTCAGATTCCAGTTAAAAATCTTACCTTCTGCCCTTCCCAATTTTCCTTGATGCTAGTACCTTTCATCTAAGATTATCTCCAATTTATCCTGTATATACTTTTGTGCAGTTGTTTGCATGCTGTCTTTCCCATTAGACTGTGAGCTCCTTAAGAGCAGGGACCGTTATTTCTCTTTCATTAATCTCCATCACGTAGCAGTGTCTGGCACATAGCAGGTACTTAAAAAGGCTTTTCCAAGTTGACCTGACATAGCATATTTGATCATATTATTTTGCAGCACTTATGATGATGGTGAACAAAAATAACACCAGGAAGAAAATGAATGAAGAGGCACAGAAATCTGATGAGCTGAATGGACAAACTAGAAATGCTGGGATATAGTGCATACAGAACAATAGTAGGAACTATTTCCACTCACTGGAAGGAGCACTGAAATTGGGAGTCACAGGACCTGAGTCCCAACCCTAGCTCTTTGCCTATGTGCTATTCCCCACTGTAAACTTGAACAAAACACTTAACCTCTTTGGACCTCAGTTTTCTTTTTCATAAAAACAGGGACTTGGACTAGAATATTTCCAAAGTCCCTTCAAGGCCTAAATTTATGATTATGTGAGGATGAAACTGATTAAAATGTCATGGATAAGAAGACTATGACAGTGAAAAGCAAAGAAGGTTAAATTAAGTTGACAAAAAGCTTGATCTGAAACCCAATTAAGTGATTATCATCCCAAGGACACATATATAGGAAGACAACAAGCTAACGAAAATACATCAAACTGATGGAAAACTGAACAGATATGTAAGCATTTCTCTAACAATCCACTTTCATCATCTGGGGAACTACTATTCTGACACTAACACTCAGTTTGACATAAACACTTAAAGCTTTCAGGGAAATAAAATTCAGGATACAGGAGAGGCAGGGGCAATGGGGAACTGGTGACAACACCTCCAATACTGCTGGCCAAGCATCCCTGTAGACGTTCTCACATCCCCATCCAGGATCCCTTAAAAATCAGCCTAACAATCTATAGGAGCAAAATGAATGAAAAATGCCTGTTGTTCTGACTATGCCGTGTATTTGGAAGACCAGTTGGTCTAGGTAATATATCAACACATTTATCTTGGGCAGATATTTTAAATGAGCAACGAATTAGGTCTAGAATAGAGGAGTAGAACATGTTTAAATCATACTTACAGGTCTACATGTGGTTTTAATGATCCAAAAGTACTCTCTAGAACAAAGCTCCACCTTCTAAATACAAATGTTCTAGCAGTAATGTCACATGGTTATGAACCTCAAACGCCAGCATCAAGTATTTAAAAGGCAATGGAGGGATGTACGGTGAATGTACGACGTTCAGACTATTTCTCGGGATACCCTACACGCAGGAGGTGGTATATGTTATATTTAGTTCAGGAAAAGGAAGGGGAGGAGAGGGTCTGACAAGAGTAAGGGATAACAGTAGATGGGCATCATGAGTTTTTAGTGGTACTCATAAAACATAAAACAACCTAAAGTAAGGTCCCTAGGACAATGGGAAAATCTATGGTCGAACATGGTAAAATAACTACATGGGAAAGGATTGTGCAGAAGGATTGTAATATGCACCAGTGGCTGGATAACAAAATCAATGAAATAAGAGATGCATTAAAATAAAAGGCATATCAAGTATTCTAAAGTCTGTTTTAAAAATAAAACCTTGTTTCCCTGTAACCCACATTTATACTTATCATAAACTGAATTTTTAAATTTAAGGTATGACCTATTAAAAAGAGTCAAATACCTTGCCATATTAATTTCTCCCTAATGATAACAAATACTGCAAACTCAATTCAAGAAAAGGACATACTATTTGAGTTTTTGGTTTTTTCTTTTCCGCCTCACCATGCTTCTTGTTCACCACTTCTTCCAGCTTTTTCTCATCCCAATTATCCATGGTATCTAGATATGAAAGATGTTAAAATTAAAATAGCTACAGCTCCTCCTCATTACATAATATTTCTCCTAAGAAAAATTTGGATATTTTGTTAAAGATAAATAACATCGCAAAAATTGCTGGTACAGTTAACTGTTCTTTACATGTTTTAATTTAATAATGTAAAAATGACATAAGGAAGTATGATTTTACAACTCAGAAAAAATTATAATATTTAGGCAAGTGATTCCAATTGCTTATGAAAGTTCTTTAAGTTACTGAACACTACTACCAATGAACTAAAAACTGATATTCAGATTTAATAACAGAAAAACCATATGTACCTTTTTCAAGTTCTTCATCTCTTGCATCTATATAAACACTTCGTTTTTCACATTTTCTTTCCAGAGATAAATCATGGGAGAACTTACATTTATCTCCTTTAGTACACTGCCCTTGCTTGAAGAATGCACATACTACTGATTTGGGATCTGCACCTGTGACAAATGAAAGATAAAATTTGGCATTATAACCTTCTATTAATCCTGTTTGGAGGTAGGCAGGGTATAAATTCCAAATAAGTGAATCAGGTATTATCATCATCAGAATCTTGAGGAACTGTGTCAGTATGGAGCATAATTAGCTTTTGTATAAATTGATGAGGTCAATGCATTGATTAAAAGATTAAGCTATAATTACATGTAAATAATGCAATTTATTTTATTTAAAAAAATCCACATCTGTGATATCACAGGTTATGTAATTTCCATGGTGGAAACTCCTCCACAGAAGAATACTGGTAACTCATCCATAACTTAAAGTATTAAGAGTTATCCAGGCCACCGACAGGTTAAGAAATTTGCCTGTGATCACAACTCTAGTATGTATCAAGCCTTTTTAATGACAGCCAGACCACTTCGTGACTCTCAACTAATTTCTTTACTATTCATTTCAATTCAACCAACTTTTAACCTGCTACGTGACAAGCATGGTGCTTATTAGATATGAGCATCGAACATACACATGCAAAAAGGAAACCATCTATGCCATCGAGGAACTTTTGACAAAAATAAAACATACTGAGGTTATACAAAAAATAAAGTCTACACAAGGTAATTTGCATGCAGATAGTTGTACAGTATGAAGTGGCACTTCACTGAGCTTTGAAGAATCTGAAGATTCTTTGAAACAGAGGTGAAAAGACAACCAACCCACTCCCAGGCACGGAACAAAGAATGATGATAGGAGATGGAATGTTGTATACTGAAGCAGTAAGCAGGCCAATTTGTTGAATGTGTGAAGAATCATAGATTTAACAGTGGAAGGGACCTTAGAAGCCCTCTAGTCCAAATCCCTTATTTTACAAATGAGGAAGCTGAGACATTAAATGATTTGCCCATAGTCTTACAGGTGCTAAGAGTTAAGAAGTAGGATTTAACCTATGTCCTTTGATTCCAGAACCAGTCCTCTTTCCATAATACATACTATTATATTTAAAAATATGCATGACTAATAATGACTTGTAATCCAGTTACATCTAAATCTACTCTCTTAAATTTTTAAAATTCATAGTATGTATATGAGATAAAAATTGAGTAGGTAAATATTTATAATCATATGGTGCAGGCTAACATTGCCTTTATTAACAATTTTTGAGGATTTTAAGCTGACGGGTCTTGGGATTCCAATTATGATATTCTTAAATTACACCATGGTGCTGATGTTCTCAAAAGATATATTTGTATTCTTTTCCTTTGAACGTGCTGAGTTTGAGTCCAAAGGGACATCTAGGTGGAGATGCTCAGCAGGCAGCTGGTGGGATGGGAATGGAATTCAGGAGGAAGACTATTAGGGCTAGAGACACAGGAGTCTTTTGCATATTTCTCAACCGAATCCATGGAAAGTGATAAATTCACCAAAGAAGGAAGACAAGCTGAAGAGAAGAACGCTCAAGACTCAGACTGGCATATACCCTTTGTTAAAGAGATGAGATTATTCAGCAAAGAAGTTAGGAAAAACTGGGAAAAGTGTGTCATGAAAATCACAGTAAGAACATATCCAGGAAGCAGGGTATCATTAGATTGGCAGTACCAAAAACTGCAGAAAGCATAAGAACTGAGAAAAAGATAACTGAGTAAACATGAGAGGAAGAGATAGATCTAGGATGAAGGGGACTTTGTTAATAATAGATAAAGGGTTCCCATAGAGCATAAATGCAAGGTGTGAAGCAGAAGAAAGAGACTGAAGGTGAAAGCTAAGTTGCATAGAAATGAAAGAGATACTAGGGGAAAGGCATTTTTTATATTGGCAGACTATGACTCAATCATAAGAATTAAGGGACCAAGAAGTAAAAGTTTGCTAGCCATAAGATTAGCGAAATACCAGCTCCCTGGGGCTGGCCCTTTAGAGTCCAGGGATAACTGAGGGAAATTTAGTGGCACTGACAAGTGCTCCTTTTCTTGAAAGAGAAGAGAGATGGAATGAGGTGGCAGAGCTAATTAAACACCTGATGACTGGGTCCTCAAGGCCAGTAGCAAGCTCTCATAAAGTACTAGCTTAGAGGAGCAGCCTCAAAGGCTTACAAGGTCACAGTCATATGAAGAAGATGAGGAACAGAAATTGGTCTTTTGGGGAAGAGGCCATATTATGTGCTAGGGTAATAGCAATGACAGTAATTCAAGTCTTTTAGCTATTCTATCTTGGTGGGAAAAAAGCAGGAAAAAAAGCAGCTACAGAAAATACACCTGACAAAATACAAAAACACTTGACAAAATACAACACCCATTCCTATTAAAAACACTAGAGAGCATTGCAATAAATGGAGTTTTCCTTAAAATAATAGATAGCATCTATCAAAAACCAGCAGCAAACATTATATGCAATGGGGATAAACTAGAAGCATTTCCAATAAGATCAGGGGTGAAACAAGGATGTTCATTATCACCCCTGTTACACCTGTGCTACAAATATGTTAGCTTTAGCAATCAGAGAAGAAATTGAAGGAATTAGAACAGGCAAAGAAGAAACAAAGCTATCAGTCTTTGCAGAGGATATGATGGTATACTCGGAGAATCCTAAAGAATCAAGTAAAAAATTACCTGAAATAATAAACAAATTAGCAAAGTTGTAGGATATAAAATAAACCCACACAAATCATCGGAATTTCTATATATTACTAACAAAGCCCAATAGCAAGAGATAGAAAGAGAAATTCCATTTAAAATTAAAGCATTTGGGAGACTACTACCAAAACAAAACCAGGAACTATATGAACACAATTATAAAACCCTTTTCACACAAATAAAGTCAAATCTAAATAACTGGAAAAATATCAGTTCCTCATGGGTAGGCAGAGCTAATATAATAAAAATGATAATTCTACCTAAATTAATCTACTTATTCAGCGTCATATCAATCAAATTACCCCCAAAAAATTTTTTACAGAGCTAGAAAAAACAATAACAAAACTCATCTGGAAGAACAAAAGGTCCAGAATATCAAGGGAACTAATGAAAAGAAATGCAAGAGAAGGTGGCCTACCTGTACCAGCTGTACTGGCTAAGAAACAGAGTAGTGGATCAGTGGAATAGGTTCAGTGGAATAGGTTATGTATTCAAGATACAACAGTCAATGACTATACTAATTTACTCTTTGATAAATCCAAAGACTCTAGCTTCTGGGATAAGAAATCACTATTTAATAAAAACTACTGGGAGAACTGGAAAATAGCACGGCAGAAAATGAGTATAGACCAACATCTCATACCCTATATCAAGATAAAGTCAAAATGGGTACGTGATTTAGATATAAAGACTGATACTATAAGCAAACTAGGAGAGCAAGGAATAGTTTACCTTTCAGATCTATGGAGAAGGGAAGAAATTATGACCAAACAAAAGATAGAGAACATTATGAAATACAAAATAGATAATTCTGATTACTACATTAAATTGAAAAGTTTTTACACAAAGCCAATGTATCCAAGGTTAGGAGGCAAGCAGAAAACTGGGAAAAAATTTTCACAACTAGTATCTCTGAAAAAGGCCTCATTCCTAAAACATGTAGAGAACTGAGTCCAATTTGTAAGAATACAAGTCATTCCCTAATTGATAAATGGTCAAAGGATATGAACAGGAAGTTTTCAGAGGAAGAAATTAAAGCTATCTGTAGTTATATGAAAAAATGTTCTAAATCACTATTATAGACAAATGCAAATCAAAACGACTCTGAGGTACCACATCATACCTATTAGATTGGCTAACATGACAATACAAGTAAACGATAAACGTTGGAGAAGATGTGGGAAAATGAACACTAATGCATTGTTGGTGGAATTGTAAACTGATCCAACCATTCTGTTTGTTTGTTTTTTTGGTTGGGTAATGGGGGTTAAGTGACTTGCCCAGGGTCACACAGCTAGTAAGTGCTATGTGTCTGAGGCCGGTTTTGAACTCAGGTCCTCCTGAACCCAGGGTCGGTGCTCTATCCACTGCGCCACCTAGCTGCCCCTGATGCAACCATTCTGGAAAGCAATTTGGAATTATGCCCAAAGGGCTATAAAATTGTATCTACCCTTACCTAGCAACACCACTTCTAGGTCTTTATCTCTAAGCAAAAACAAGAAAAGGACCCATGTGTACAAAAATATTTGTAGCTGCTCTTATGGTGGTGGCAAAGAATTGGAAACTGAGGGAATGCCCATCAATTGGGGAATGGCTGAACAAGTTGTGGTATATGAATGTAATGGAATACTATTGTGCTATAAGAAATGATGCACAGGCAGACTTCAGAAAAACCTGGAAAGACTCGTATTGACTGCTGCTAAGTGAAGTGAGCAGAACCAGGAGAACACTGTACACAGTAACAGCCACATTGTACAGTGACTAACTTTGATACACTTGGCTCTTCTCAGCAATGCAAGGATCTAAGACATCTTAAAAAGACTCATGGAAAATGCTATTCACATCCAGAGAAAGAACTATGGAGTCTGAAAGCAGATGGAAGAATACTACTTTCTCTCCTTTTCCTCTACTGTTTTGTTTTATTGCTTCATTCTCATGGTCCCTCCCATTAGTTCTAGTTGTTCTTTACATCATAACTAATGGGAAAATATGCTTAATATGAATAAGTAGAGCCTATATAGAATTGCATGCCATCTCCGGAGGCTCTTTCCACTATCCCCGGGAAGAGGAATGGGAAAAAAAAAACAACTCAAAATTTTATGGAAG
This sequence comes from Phascolarctos cinereus, assembly GCF_003287225.1. NCBI lineage: Eukaryota > Metazoa > Chordata > Mammalia > Diprotodontia > Phascolarctidae > Phascolarctos > Phascolarctos cinereus. The sequence goes on from NW_027556098.1 coordinate 199,009,632, forward strand.
TAAATGGCGAAAACAAAATATTAATTAATTATTTAAAAAATACATAAGGTTGTTACTTTCTGTATGTTGCACAAGGTTCATAATAAATAAATGTTCATTGGATTGGGGGGGAAGCAGCCACAAAATTAATATTTCAGATTGCTTGTAGTTATCTTAAGGTACTCTATAAAAGTAAAACAAAAATTAATTTAAATTTTTAAAAAATGTCATATATTATGCCACGCATGAGGAACAAAGTAGACCCCAAAACAGAAAAAAAAATGTTAACTCTGAAGTTAAAAAGTTACTGGTATAAACACATGCTACCAGGTTACTGCTCATAATTGACAACAAAACAACTCTTCATGTTAATTCACAATATACACCATAAAATCTGATTATGAGCACCTTAGATGTACAGTCTAAATTATTTTGATACTAGATTTTAAAATTTAATCTTTTTGATTAAAATCTCTTTTATCTCTTTTTCTCCTGCTTTCCCTCCATTTGGAAACAAAACAAAACAAAAACCTGTAACAAATATACTTAGCCAAGTAAAACACTCATTCCTTAATAGGCCATGTCCAAAAATTATGTGTTTAATTTGTACCCTGAAACCATTACCTCTTTTTTAGGAGGTGATTAACAATTTTCAACATGGATTTTCTGGAATTTGGATACACTAGAATGTAATTGTATCATACTGATACTATGTAAAATAGGTGGGCCCACTTGTGTTTGACCTACAGAGTTGAATAAATAATTAACAGCAAGAAAGGAGTTATCAGTCAATGGTGTACTTGACCTAAAGGATCATTAATTACAAGTTAGTTATTTTCAGTAAGTATGTTTTGAAAACAAATGCAAATAAAATGGATTTTAAGAGTTTTATATGAGTTATGCTAAACACAAATGAAACAAATTCTCAATTTTACCTTTACTTATTTTCTGAGCAGCAACTACTGGTTTGAATAGTTCATTTAGCTCCTGAAGTTCTTTCTTCTTGTCATCTTTCTTCAATTTTTTATCACCTTCATTCTGTGCAGCCTATAATTCCAGATTTAAAATATTAATTTTAGATCACTTAATTCCAAAGACTAAATACAGTGAAGCATTGCTATGCTATGGATTGGTTACATAAGTTAAGCTATGCTCCGTACAAAGCAATTTGTATACCATACAATACAGACATTACCTTTGTCTCTGTGACAATGTTAGAGATGATGCTCTTTTCCATGTTAAATACACTTAAAACAGAATTTTCAATAATCTTATAGAAGATGTAAAAGAAATTTTAACACAACAACAGTTTTCAAGGATTTTATCCTTTAGTTGGAAGTGATATCTATGAAATTATTAGCATACAATAAATTCAATAAACCACCAAATTATCACTTTCTTAAAGTCATATTTTTTCTTTTTGATGTATAGTAATTCTTCAAAGCTTCATTAGTTTGTATTTATTTTAAAGTAAATATACATACTGAAAAATGCAGCAAAAAATTTCTTCTAAATGAGGGTCCCCTTAATGAGGGACCAACTGGTTGCTCTGTTCATTAAAACATTTTGGTTAACAGCTATTCCCTAAGTACTTTATTATAACTACTTGCCAAAAATCTTCTGGAAATAAAATAATATTTTATTGATAAAAACAAATAGTTTTTTTCCTACTTAGTTCCTTCAGGAGGTATATTTGCTAAAATCTTACTGCACAGATCAACAGAAAAGTAACAACAGATGAGAATCCTAATGTTAGGGCAGTCAGTATAGATGTACTCCTCATAAACCTATATAATGAAAAATAACTTTCTAGTCTTACTGAAGAAAGTAGGATGCTACAGTAGTACACTCAGTTCAATTTTACAGCCTTCTCAATAAAACTTGTGTTTTTCCTTTTTCCTTCCCCAACCCAAGAGAGTTCATGTGCCCAACAAAAGAAGAATTTTCCTTTTCTAATCATTAGGGAATTTACAAATCCATACCTGTCAAGGACTATATTAAAAGTATATAAACTAAGAAGAATGCTGGTTTTATAAAGTTGGCCAATACCACTTAAAAAATTCAGCTGTATTAATCTCGTTGAAGAAAGTTATGCATGTGTGTATGTGGGCACATGCACACACAAACATACACTCTAGTGTAACATTATTTATTTGGTACTATGTGATGACTATGAAGTCACATAAGGGAATTTTGTTTTTGTTTTTGGGCGAGGCAGTTGGGGTTACGTGACTTGCCCAGAGTCACACAGCTAGTAAGTATCAAGTGTCTGAGGCTGGATTTGAACTTGGGTCCTCCATGATTTCAGAGCTGGTGCTCTATCCACTGTGCCACCTAGCTGCCTCACATAAAGGAATTTTTAAAAAGAAGTAAAATGTACCTACTTTTGTTGTTCTTACCATTCCTAGGCAGCCTCGGTTCCTGACACCATTTTAGTAAGTTCATGTCATGCTTTTAAAAAATTAATCCTCCTTCATTATAATTTTTAAAAATGCCTTCATGTCTTTTTTTTAAAAATTAATTGGTAATGAGCTTAAACATTGACACTGGCCTTTACACAAGTCCTCCCAACCCTTCCCTGCCTTTTTTCTTTCTATCAAGATTGTTTACTTTTGTGGTTTTATTCATTGTTGAGTGCTTACCAACCTCCTATGATTTCTTTTGTAAAAGTTTAGGCCATGGGACCCTACCTATACTTTCTTATAAATCTGTCTTCTTATGCCATGCTTTATTCCCCTTTCTTCTTCATAATAAATTCTAAATTGAAGTAGTCATATTCCACTGCCTCCCTGCCCAATCACTGTTTCTGCTTTGTCGATTCCCTTCATTGGTTCTTTTTTCTTATATCTATTTTTTAGCTTATGCTTATTCTTTCCAAATCTGTGACTGGTTGTCATTTACAACTACTATCAGTATAGTATGCCTTTAAGAAACAATTTATGTTGACCTTCCTATTTTGCTGCTTCTAATTTCTCATACACTGAGAAAACATGGGCTACACTGTAAAAATTATATCTAAATTAAGTATAAATACATTTTTGTGATATATAAGATCAAAAGCCATTGCCCAATTGATCAGTAGTTAAAGGATATGAATAAAGAATTCTTAAAAGAAAAATTGCCAACTATTAACCACATTAAACAGTGCTTTAAATTAAAAAAAGAAAAGAAATGCAAATCAAGTAACCTGAGGTTTCACCTCACCTCTAGAAAACTGGAAAAGTTGATAAAAGATGGGAATAGTCAGTGTGAGAGGGGATGTGAAAGATAGGCCCACTGATACCTTGTTGGTGGAGCTGCGAACCAGTCCAAATATTCTGAAAAGCAATTTGGAATTATGCCAAAAAAGGTGACAAAAATGCCCATACAATTTGACCCAAAGATTATGCCTTCTGGCATATGTTCTAAGACCATTAATAAAAAGGCTCCACACGCACCAAAATATTTATAGCAAACTTTTTTTCTTAGTAAAGAATTGTAAACAAAATAGATGGCCACAGACTGGAGAATGGCTGAAAAAACTTGTCTTATGTATAGAAATGTAATGGTATATGACTATGATCTAAGAAATAATGAATTTGATGAATAGAGAAGTGTGGGAAGACTGATGTAAAATGAAATGAGCAGAACTAGGGAACCAACATATAGAATGACTACAATAATGTAAATGGAAAGAACAACAAAATAATTAAAGCTGTGTGTGATAAAATAGTAACATATAATCTGGGCCCCAATGAAAAGAGAAGGTACAACCTTCTACTTCTTTGCAGAGGTAAGAGAAAAGGCATATGGGACACTACACATAGCGTCAGACCCTTTAAATATGTTGGTTAGTTTTGCTGAATTTTTTTCCTATCTTTTAAAATTTTTTTGTATTAAAGATGCTGCTCAGGGAAGGGGAAGAGGGAGCCTGACAAAAAACAACTCATTTCACTTAAATATTTTTTGATAGTCTTGCTGTCTACCAGTTCATGGGTAAAAAAATCAAGGTTTTCTCTATTCTGGAGTCAGAAGTGTGTACATGGTTAACAGGAAGGCACTGAAAGAACCCCCTGAAAAAGGCAATCAACTTTCTGAATGAAGTTCCAATTAACAGATATTTCTTGTTCATAACAATTTTACAGATTAAGTATAAATAGCTTTTATGATACAGCATTACCATTCAGATCAAAGTCAGGTAGCTCAGGAAAATAAGGAATGCAGTGGGCTCATTAAAATGAACTATGATAACTCATCTGATAAAACACTTCTTGATGGATAAATTTTATGATCAAGCTTAACATGAAAATTACTTACCTGTCTTGGATTTTGTTGACCAAATTTAACTTGATGAGTCACAGCCTTGATGAACTTCTGTTGCTTTGCTCCTTTCTTATTCTTCAAACCAAAAGTTTTGTCCTAAATGAGAAATATCATAAAAGGGTCTTCACAAAGAAAAAAGATGCAGGTTTCAACTAGTCATTAAGTTTCTCTCTCTCTTTCTCTCTCTTATATCCCCAAGCTGATTTTCACAACTTATTTTCTATTGAGGCTCCTATCCAAAATCACACTTAAAGTAGGCAAGTGATCATTAAGTTTTTAAAAAGTCAAATCCTGGCAGACGTATTTTTGTTTAGTTATTAATCACTTGCTGAATGCTATTAAAGAATTTCAATTTTAGTAATTTCATTGTCTAGGTACTTCCTAATACCTGAAGATAAGGTAGATTAAAAAAACAAAACAAAACCAAAACAACCCACTGTAATTATAAAATAAACATCCTCAAAACTATTTGGCACTGGTTAAAATCCAGAAATGAATATATGAGGAACAGACTAGAATAAGCAAAACCCAAACGTAACCAAATACAATTGTCTGGCATTTCATCAATTATTCAACTTGCATTTAGTATGCACCTACTATGTGCCAAGAAAACACAATTAGAAGGAAGCGTAGTGTGCCTGAGATTAGGTTTAGACCAGCATCATAAATTCATAATAAGCTTTAAATATATACTCAACTTATACATAAAAAGAGATCTTTTCATGGCTATGACTCGGGAGAATTTTTAACCAAATGAAGGAGAGGGGTGAACATAAAGAAAGAATAATTTGCATTAAAAGTAAAAATCTTATATATAAGATCTATAGGAAAGAGACAACAATATACAAGACTAAAAGCCATCCCTAATAAATTAAAAAAAGTCAAAGGATACAAGTTTTCAGAAAAAAAAAGACAAAAAACCAACTCACAAATAACCAACCATAAGATTGCTACTACTAAAAGAAATGAAAATTAAATACCTCACACTAAACAAACTGGCAAAGATGATAAAAAGGACAATGTTGGAAGGGCTTTGGGAAAATATACACACTAATAAATGAATTCACCATTGGGAAAGTTAGAAATTGGTCCAAATGATCTAGAAAAGCAAATAGAAGGCCACTGTAATGGTTGAGAAGAAGTGTTAAGGCCCTGAACTAGAGCAGGCCTCAGCATCTCTTATGGACCATTGCAATGGCTTCCTAAGTGGTCTCCTTTCAATCTCTCCTCTTTCCATACCATCTGTAGATGCCATTCCTGAAACACAAGTCTGACCATATACATTCCTTAAAATTCAGGGCTACCTATTAACTTTACAACCAGGTTTCAAATTACCTTTCCAGCTTTATTATATTCTACTTCAGGCACTCTACGTTTGAGCCATATTGGCCTTCTTGCTGTTCCCCACTTTTCTCTACCTTTTTTGTACAGGTTTCCTTCCCTCCCCCATGTCCGAAGTACATTCCCCTCCTCACTTTTACTTCTTAGAATTGCCAATTTCCTTCAAAGTGCCACCTTCTACATTGGCCTTTCCATAGCTGCTCATCCCTCAAATTACCTTGTATTTAGTTTGCAGACACTTGCACTCACTTAACTGTTCTCCCAATAGAATGTAAACTCCTTAGAAGCAAAGACTTTCATTTTTGGCTTTTCAGACCCAGTTCTAGGACACTGATTGACACATGGCAGGCACTTAATAAATACTTAATAGTTACTTGATTGGAAGATGGAATAGAGAGGAGAGGGACTTAAAGCTACCATGTTAGGATGTGAGTGTCTAATAGTATCTAAGCATCTTTGAACAATTCATTTTGTTCAACTTCCTCACAGGTCAAATGACTTGTTCAACATCACTTTTTTAATAAGTGGTAATATGACTTGGAACTAGTTCTTCCAAATCCAGAACTCCTTTCACTAATGATGTTTACGGGGAGCTAGTGGCACAGTGGATAGAGATCAGGCCTTGTAGTCAGGAGGACCTAAGTTCAAATCCCACCTCACATACCTGTCACGTACTAGTTGTGTGACCATCCCTGGGCAAGTCACTTATCCCCGACTGCCTCACCCAAAGGGGGAAAAAAAAAGCAAAAAAAAAGCACTAATGTTTAAAACACAGCAGACTTACCTGATTTCATTAGCTAGCATTTCTGTCCACTTGCAATTAATTGTATTTGATGTTCATAATGATTCCAAGGCCCTTGCAAGATCCAGTGTATGTTACAGTCTAATGATAACTACCTATTATTCCTTCTCTTCCTATGCCTCACTTCTCCTTAAACAATTGAGACCTTCAATTCTTCCATCTCTTAGTACCTGCTCAGGACATTACCTTAGTTCATTTTTTCCCTTTTAAATCCTGCCCATTAATTAGCCATTTTAATTCTACATTGTACTTGGCTCTCTAATCTCAGTTGCCCAGATGCTCAATTTATCTCTTGCCAAACTTGTCCTGGATTATCCAACTTTAATTAGAGTCCTTTTAACCTTCCCCGATTGATTCCCCCACTCTTCACAGTATCCTCACTGCTTCTTTGCCCTCCTTAAGCCTTTCACATCTTCCTCTTCTACCTCTCAGCTGAGGAACTTGTCGCTTATTTTACTGAAACAATTGATGCCATTCAACTGAGCTATCTTTTCCATTCTCTTCATCTTAACTTTTCAACTTTTTTTTAAGGCAATTGGGGTTAAGTGACTTGCCCAGGGTCACACAGTGTCTGAGGCCACATTTGAATTTAGGTCCTCCTGACTACAGAGCCAGTGCTCTATCCACTGCACTACCTACTTGCCCCCATTCTCTTCATCTGAAACCCCTTCCCATTAGTCCTCACTCTCTCCTTTTTTCTAGTCTCTGACAGTGGCTCTTCTCCCTGGCAAAGACAACTCTTTCTACAGCTATATTTGATTCCATGCCTTCCCATCTTCTCTAGCTGAGTGCAAAGCCAATATGCCCTCCTCAAATCTTCAACCTCTCTTTATCCACTGGTTCCTTCTCTGTTGCCTTAAAATATGCCCAATTTTCCCCAATCCTAAAAAAAAAAACACACAAAAAATTAGGGCCTACAATCCTTTTCAAGGTAACGTTATTTCTCCTTCCTTTCTCAGCAAACCTCCTGGAAAAGCTGTCTCTATTCCTTGCCTCTACCTCCTGTCTTCAAAATGAGTTTTAAACTCATTACTCACCTAAAACTCTTCTTTTCAGTTACCAATGATGAAAGATTATTGAATCTGATTGGTCTTTTCTCAGGTCATGTCCTTCTCAACCAATCCATTCCTTTCTAAATTTGTGAATACCCTTTCCTTTCCTAGTTATTTTCCTCCCTGTCTATTCACTTCTTTTTTTCAATCTCCTTTGCTGGTTCATTATCATCGTCATATATTCTAACTGTGGGTGTTCCTCAAGATTCTGTCCTAGGACCTCTCCTCATCTCCCTCTATGTTCTCTTTTGGTAAGTTTATTAGTTCCCATGTGTTCAAATTATCTAGATGCAGATGACTAAGATCTATATATATAGCCCCAATCTACCTTCTGATCATCAATACCACATCTCCAATTACTGGACATTTAAAAATGTCCCAAGCTCAACATATCTAAAAACAAACTTAATATCCTCTCCCCAAACCCTGCCCTCTCTTAAAATTCTTTATGTCAAAGACTCCATATCTTTATCTTCCAGGTGTGTAACTTAAATACTCCTTCTTTTGCCTCCTCTACTACACTGAGATACTGCACCCTACGAACTATCTTTTGTCTTTCTGTATCCTCAAACTTTTGCATAGTGCTTGGCACAAAGTAGTCTCTTAGTAAATGCTTACTGACAGACTGAGCAACCTCACTTCACATACCTAATCAGTTAGTTGTCAAATTCTATTTTTACCTAGGCAACATTAGGTATTATTAGCTTTTAGAATGAAATATTCATTCACTTACATACAACACAGAATTGAACATAACCAGTTCTCAAACTTTATGAAATTTAAACAATAAATATGTTAACATGAAAATGTCTTCATATCAAGAATAAGATAAAAAACACGATTCTGGTACTAACAGCTTTTAAGTTAAAAAAAGACATCAACAGGCTAAGCAAATGTAAGGCATAATTAAAAACAGTTTTGAACCTCAGTTACTAACTTTATTCTTAATTTTAATAAGCAGTATTTTTTTTTGGGGGGAGAGGGGTTTCCTCTTCTTTCTTAAGCAAATATCTGCCTATATTTAATTTTGACATTTAATTTGTCAGGATAATGCTTTCTTGTGAGTTCAGGTATGAAGCTGTTTTAATCACATTTTCCTCTGGAGACTTCTCTGTTAAGCAAAACAAAGCTAAAGAGCTTTTTTTTTTTTTTTAAAGAAAGTTTAATATATTTGGATACTATGTGTATGACCTTGGACAAGTCAAATCACAACTGCCCTTCCTCACTTGGAAAATAAGGGTTAGATTAGATGGGCTGTGAAGTCTTTTCTAGAAATAAATCTAGAATTTTATATTTAGAAATGAAGGTAATTCAAAAAAACAAAATTCAATAAAAATCTGATTAAGAAACAAGCTTGTTAGTTGAATAGAACATAGCTACCATAAAAACTGGTTGGAGATGGAAAATAGCAAGTGACTATAACTTCTTAATAACTAGAAAAGTTCAAATAAGCCAGAAAAAAATCCAATTTGAAGATTATATAGCCAATAGGTACATAGAGTAGGCACTTTGAATAAAATGACAGCATCAGAATCTCTTTGTAACGCAGGTCCTTGGGGTTAGTTATCAATGAAGCTGACACTGTACCAAGGAGGTACTTTGTTGAAGTATATAGTTATTATTCAAGCGACAATTATTTTATTGATTTCGTGACAGCAGTAAAACAGTAAGGTGCAGTGCAATATTCTAGAAGTGGGTGGGGAAAGCAGATGGCCATCTCACTTTCTTATTTTTAACTTGAGTCAGGGAAAAAAAACAACAACCCCAAAAAACAAAACACACTCTCAGTTAAATAGACCTAGATTCCATTCTCCACCTAGTTATTCGTTTAAATACAGGTAACTCAACATCTACAAGTCTTTTAATTGAAATAACAATATGGCAGCAGGTGAGGTGAAAAGATTTGAGCTTTCATTATATTATTTTGTGACACCGTAAAAAAGCAATAAACTCTTCCTTAAAAGAAAAAAAAACGGACAGTGGAAAACCTTTCTTGCTGTCACAAACTATTTGATCAAACACGTTATTTCATAAATATTTTACTGAAATCAAAGAGGTTTCAAATTGAGAATGTACGGTTTTGATCCGCACATACTGGACTTTCATAACTATTTAAGTAGTAGTAAACAGTATCAACTAAGTCCCTAAGAGAAGTTTTAAAATATAATAAACTTATCTAACATTAAAAAAAACTTTTAAAAGCAGTAGGAGAAATAAGCATCTCATAAAAAGTTATTCTGAGATAGAAACAAAAAAGCTATTATACACATATGTGCTGAATGTTTACCTCTTTTAAAATAATAATTATGGTAACACTAATAGTAAAGAATGATGGGAATATGACTTTTAAGTGACTTTCTTATGTTTCTAGTATGGGTCTCATACAAAAAAATACATTAAAACTATTTTGAAAAACTCCGAATTTAAAAGCTTGATCTTTATTTTCAAGGGCTTAACACCTTATAACTTAATGAATATAAACAGACATCGAATGGTTTAACATACACTTTGGAGGGACAAATTCCCAAAACCCTGATTTTTGAATTACCCCAATCCCTGCGCCCAAAACTATTTATATTGAGTAAAAGTCTTGTTTCAGTTATTTTTGTAGTTCCTTTACAGAGGAGATTAGATTGAAAGGGCAACATTACTGGGACAAAAAAACCAACTTTGTCACTATCTCTTTTCTCTTCACGTGTCTTTTTTTGTTGGAGTGGGTGTGGGGGAGGGAGAAAGCAGAGGCCCAGAGAGTCGAAGAACGAATTGCTAGACTGAAAGTCTAACTGGCAGACCAAGGAACAACACTGCCTTTCCAAACTCCTCAAGCACCCGGTGTACTGGATGGAAAGGACAAAGGCCATCCGTCTGCACAGGAGAGGACACTAAATGGGGGGAGTGGGGTCGAGGATGGTCATACTTTTAAATAAAATCCTGAGAGAATACAAAGTGTGAGCGCATGTTTTGCAAAGATGGGGGATGGGACAGCAGCAGCAGGGGGAGGGGGAGGAGCAGCAATAGCAGTCCATGCCTCTCCCTTTCTCATTCCCCCACCCTCAGCTCACCCTAGCCGCTGGTCATAGTCACTAGGGCGATAGAAAGGGAAGCGTCACTATAGGGATTAGAGAGAAGAGAAGTTATGAGCACGGCAAAAGGATGGGGAGGAGCGGGTTGCAAGGGGGCAGGATTGAAACTGAAGCGAGGCACGTGGACACGAGAGATCCAAGGGCCTGCGGACCCGGACGCGGGCGCTCTGAGGGCCCAGTTCCGGAGGGAGGAGGGAGGGGCCGCTCACTCACCTCAATGATTTTCTCTTCTTTTTCTGCTCCGCCTTCTTGTTGCCCCCAGCTGGAGCCTGTTTTTTGGGGGGCATCGCGGAGAGGGCCCAGTCTCAGGGCACTGCACCGCTCGAGTCCGACTGGAGGGGAATGGGGAAAAGGAAAAAGGCCACTGCAGCCACCGCCGCCCAGCACGGAAGGCGAGTCGTTCACGCCCGAGCGAAAAGCGGCCTTTACGACAGGTCGGAACCGGTGCCGCGGAGCATTGTGGGGGCCCCCTCCGGAGAAGCAACCGGAAGCAGGGATACGCATGCGTCGTTTTAGCTTGTTGCGAAAGGGGAGGGGAGGAAATCCCTGTGCGTCACGCTGTCCTGCCACCTCAGGCCTCTTCCGGAGGTCCTACGTGAGCGACGCCTGGCGGGTATATTAAGGATGCCCCGGAAGGCGTGGCTGAGAGAGCGGAAGTTCTCAGACGTCCTCGTGGCTGTCTGCGGAGAGGTAGGTGCTGATTTTCGGAGTGTCTTTCCTACTGTGTTTACGTTTGACAACCACCGATCAACTTAACTTTAGTCTCTTATTATCAGGTGAGGCATTTCTGTAGTGACCCACTTCTTTGCGCCTTGTGTGGACCGAGGCCGCGTGGCCGTTTTGGGTGGAGAACCGGCTGGGCTTCAACTCTGCTCAAGACTGCGCCCGGGCCTTCTGAGAACTCGCGAGACCCGAGACTTGTTCCCGCCGGTGCCCTTGATTCCAGGTGTTGATTTGCCGGGCGAGAGGTTTGGGGGACCCTAATCTCTGCTTGTGTGGTGGGCCTGGGGTTCGCAGTTATCTTGCTCTCTCTGTCTTGAAGGTACTACCTTAGGAGGCCAGATGAAAGTGGAAGAGTGGTAGTGCCACCCTCCATGATAAGGACACGTGGCCTGAAAGGCTCAATAGCTTGCCCCTCCCGCCAAAAAAAAAAAAAACAACAACCCAGAAAACTATCGTTGATTTTTCTTAACTATATTGTTGCAGTCGGAGTCATCTGATGAGATGTTTTTGTTTTACAAAGATGTAAATTTAGGTCCAGAAAAGTGAAATGATAACGAGTGTATGGAAGAACTCGTTTTGAAATACTGATCTCTAGACTGTGAACTCCACAAGGATTCCTTTCACTAGGCTGCCACTGTGGACTTTTTAATTCAATTTAACATACCTTTTAAAGTGGCCTATCATGTGTATCCGGGGATACAAAAATACACACCCTACAAGGGCTCTTGCCTTTCAGGAACTTATTTACTAGAGGGGTCCAACAGTATGATTATAAGTAAGACATAACATGTGACAATCGAGAGCCACTAAATAAGAGGGTTCAAGAAAGTCTCGTACATGAACCTAGCATTTGAGACATGTGCTTTGAAGGAAGCTGTGGATTTTATAAATGATGGGTGAGGAATATGTCCAGATGTGTTGGACTGCCTTGCACAGAAGCATTGCTGTAGAAGATGGAATGTCGTTTTGAGGAAGGGCTAGTGCCTGAAGACAAGTAAAATGAAATGAATAGAGAGGTAGATGGGGGATTTAAAATTCTATGCAAAGAATTTTGTATTTTGTTTTTTAGCAGTAGGGAAGACTTTTGAATAGGGGAGTAATATGTTCAGATCTATGTTTGAGGAATATTTAAAAAGGACAGCTTGCATTACTTTATGGGAATAACGAATATGACATTTAGTATTCAGTGTAGTCTTTATTTTAATTGAACTTCAAAGTGTATCCTTTTTAAAATAGTTTTGGACTTGATAAATAATTCCTGTTGCTTTATCCCATATGTTCTATGATTTTATGAATACTTAAGGATTTAAATTGAAAAGTGAAAGGCAACTGTACTAAGAAATGTTGTATAGTAGTACTAAAGTTCTTTTGTTCATATAATGTTATACACAGGAGACAATAATTATATTCCGATTAATGTAGTATGACAGTAAATTAAGCTATTACATTTTCTCCAGAGATTCACTTTAATTATCTGCACTTTTTTTTAAGATGGGGTTTTTGTTATATTCAACATAGGATGGGAGCAGCTAGAGGGTGTGGTGGATAGAGCACAGTCCCTGGAGTCAGAAGGAATAGAGTTCAAATCTGGCCTTAGACACTTAGCTGCATCACTTAACCCCATTGCCTAGCCAAAAACAAAAAAAACCATAGGATCAGAGTATTTTTCCTTAAACATATACAAGACTTATAAGGCTTTAAAATTTCTAATGTTTTGTTCATTCCTTACCAACATGGACCTTTGATATTATACCTATCAAATGAAAACTTCAAAATGCTCAAAATATTTATTTGGCATATCTTGATAATACCAGGTAACAATATAAAATTAATTTCTGGGGAAACTTCATTGTTTTTATTTTTGACCTTTCATTGATATCTTGCTTTTATATCACCTTCATTTTCCAGTATAATATCCCTCACCTATCCAGGGAGCCATGTTGTATGACAAAAATTTTTAAAAAGGGGAAGCAATTCAGTAAACTAAGGTACTCTCAACTCTGACAGTGTATGCTCTATGTTTTACTTCCATGCCCCCCACCTTTGCAAAGAATATTACAACTTTATTTGCCCTTAAGAACAAATTTTTGTTTTGGTCAGTATTTTGAGGTAAAACTATTCACAAACAAAAAAAAAAGTTAATATTTTTTTCTTCTTGATGTCCTTACCCTTGATCTTATATAAAACTTCATTATAAATCTATTCTTTGGAAGAAGACACTTTACTAACAGTCAAAATATTAATACTGTAGTCTCTTTTTAGGCACCAGTCTGCCAGAAACAAATTGTATCAATTAGCATTATTCCAAATCCAAATGGTTCTAGCTTAAAGAACTTTCCAAACTGACATAATGCTCCCCTGCCCCCTGAACATCTTATTCTTAAAAGACAATTTGAGGTGACATTTATAAGAATCTTGGATAAAAGGTCTCAGCATATTCAAAGAGTTTAACTCTTTCCTCTGTCCAGTATAATAATTTCTGCTACTGGGGTCCATGAACTTTTGTTAGTGAATTCATTTTATAAGATCTTTTAACTTGGATTGGAAAAATACTTTCATAACCTTCTAAATAAATATATCATTAGGTTTTCTTTGTAACTTTTATTTTATGTGTTCAGACATTTTAAGAAGGGCTCCACCTGACTAGCCGTGGAGTCTTGTACACAAAAATTAAGACTCCAGAATAACAACAGGTCACCTTATCTTCTAAATACTCAGCTCCATTCTAAACTTCTTGCAGAGGAGCCAGTGGGACTTTGTGGAAGTCCTGCCCTGATCCCTTCAAAATATGAAAGGGAATTAGTTTATCTTCATTGTGAAGCCTTTTTTTTTCTTTTGAGTTTGGTTACCATTCATAACCTGTTTTTCCTAGGCTTTAACTTTTGTTCTTGACCTTCTACAAACTTTACTAAAGGATAAAAGTCTGAAAAAGACTTTAGGCTAGAGAAATATTTGTTGATATTTGGAGTTAAACTAAAAAGGAGGCTTTAAAAATGCTTCCACACTCTACAACCTACCCCTCTTCCCATCCTTTTAGTCATCTAGATTACAACCTCAATATTAACTTCAGTTCCAAGTAAATATAGTGAGGATGTATGTTCAAAGTCATGTCCGTCCACGTCCCCACCCCCACAGGAATGTATGTTTAATCAAAAAGCTCGGAGATAATTTGTTTGGATTACTAGGTAGCCAACCAGCTGGTGTTTTTGCTTAGACTCTTCAATATGTTCTTCACATTTTGTATCTAAAGTCATGTTCCTAATGTATAATACTCCTTTCATTACTATCCTGCTCAAAACAACTTCTTGGGACCTTAGTTTCTTCATGTAAAATGGAGAGATTTGGGGTAGATGGCCTAAGATTCCCTCCCAGCTCTGGTGTGTGATCCTATGAATGCCACTCTCTCACTGTGGGCATTTAGGATTAAATATTTGCATTCTTTATTTTAGCATTCAAAGATATCTGCAATTTGACTGTAGTAAAACTTTTAGCTTTATTTCATGCTTTCATCCTTTACACATTTTACACTGTGGCCAGACTAGACTACTAGCCATTTCCTGATCTATTATTATGTACTCTTTTCTATGTCTATTTCTGCAGACTCTCCAGTGGCACAAAATGAACTTCCCACGTGGCTAGCTGCTGAAATCTCACATATTCAGAACTGAAGGGGACCTTGGATGTCATCTACTCTGACCTCCTCACTTTGTACTTGAAAATAGAGCCCCTGGAAACTACAAGACTTGTCCACATTCACACTAGTAGTAACTGTCAGATTGTGGACTTGGAACCAAGGTCCTTTGACCCCAAATTTATCATTTTTTCTGGTATCCCAGTTACCATATCCATTAATAATAGTAGTAGCTAACATTTATATTATCCTTGTAAGGTTTGAATGTATTAACTAAGTTTATCACCATAACTGTGGTGTAGTAATTATCCCTGTTTCACAGATGAGGAAACTGAGGCTTAAGGGGGGTTAAGTGATTTGCACAGGATCCCACAAACTAGTGAGGTTCTGATTCAGAATTCAAATTCAGGCATACCTGACCCCAAGTCCAACACTATTGCACTATCTAAGCTGCCCCTTCCCTGTTCCTCTCTTGATTCTTTCCAAAGCCTCAACCCTATATGTTTGACTTATACACTTATTTTCTAATTTGTATTATAGTTATTTGCATACCTAACCACTTTATTAGATTTTGTTTTCATTTGTAACCCCTGGTACCTTGCACACAGAAGGCACTTAATGTGTGTAGGATTGGTTTGGATTGAATTAAATTGATTTAAATTTGACTGATATCTGAAGCTAAAATATCCTTGATTCATAAGTAAATCATAGAATTTTCCATCTTGTAGCATATATAATCCAAACCCTACTGTTTATCGAACCTAAATGCATGCTACAGATTATTATCACAGAAAAATAGGGGAATAATGATGAAAAACTCTCCAATATAGCCACTGACAGAAGAATTGATATAAGATTAAAAATACAGTAAGGGTATATTCTTAACAATGGAATTATTAGGTCAAAGGATATAATTATTTTTGTAACTTCTGTAGACCTGCCAGGTGGATTTCTAATAAGATTGTATTTGTTTTCTTACTTTAATTTTTGCCATTTGGGGATAGCTTGGGGTTTTATTTTGCATCTTTTTAATTAATGAGGCTAAGCATTTTTTTCAAGTGATCATCAGTAATCTAACCTCTGAAGTCCCTACCAGTTTATAAGCCTATGATGCAGAGTCTGTTAGCTCTTCTGAAAAGTTAACTGTCCCATAACCATTATCCATTGTGAACTTGGAGTTATCTCTATGAATTTTTTTTTCCTTCTTTTGACTAGGCAGTGGGGTTAAGTGACTTGCCCTGGGGTCACACAGCTAGTAAGTGTCATGTGAGGCTGGATTTGAACTCAGATTTTCCTGACTCCAAGGCTGGAGCTCTATCCACTGTGCCACCTAGCTGCCCCCATCTCTGAATTTATAACCATTCCTTATGTTTAAATTTTTCTTAGCATAAATATTTTTAAGTTTTTTTCCGTTCATTATGTTTTTATTGTATAGAAATTTGTTTTAATATAATAGTTTTATCATTAATTTGTTCTAATCTTTTAGTTTGTTTTGTAGAAAAAAGTAATTTCCCCTCTGTAATAGAGTTAAAATATATCGTTCTCCTAAATTTTTACTGGTTTTTTTTTGTCATCCAGCTGCAATTCATTGATATATACTATGTGAGATATATAGCTCAGCAAAGCAATTGCTAGCCAGTTTTCCCTAACACGTGCTAAATAAATCCTTTTCCTAGTTTTATACTATAACATTTCTATAACTTTATCAAACACTAATATTTTGTGTACATTTGATTGAAGTCTGGTATATGATATAGTTCTTTGTTTTATTTTATTTTTCACCTACAATCAACAAGATATTTTGATGATAACCACTTCTGTAATTTATTTTAAAGTCTGAAAATGCAATACCATTGTCATTTGTTTTTACCCCAGTGTGTCCTTTGATATTCTTTTTTTTCCCCTCATATATTTTCTTGATGATTTTATCCATTCTTTAAGAAACCCCTTGATACTTTGGTATTGCTTTTAATGTATGAATTAATGTGAAAGTTGTCATTTTTACTGTATTAATTTAATTCATCAGTGAATATTAAATGTCCCTGTTAGGTTTAACTTTATTTCAGTTGTTTTTTATAATTGTCCTGTTTTGTTTCATATTATTATATGCTATTATGTATTTTCCTGATTTCATTTTGTTGTCTCAGATTTTTTTGATTGAAACAGTTGGATTTTAGATGTACTAGAAGGGAGATTGATAGGAATCAGGTAATAAGCATTAATTAAGAATCTGCTGTTTGTCACATGCTGGTCCCAAGTGGAAGGAGACAGATCTCTGTTAATAGTAATGTTTCATCTTGATATTTTTGAATAATCTGTGTTATTTAGGGATTATTTGTTCTTGGTTTGAAAGAATAATCCTGGGAATTCCATCTAAGCTGTGTGTGTGTGTGGGTGGGGGGGTAGTAGTATTCTTTGATGGTTTGTCTTGTTTCTTCCTCTGAGGTTGGTCTAATTGTTAATTTCCTATTAATGGCCTTTCCCTAGGCCCAGCACAGCCATGGCTCGTGGTCCCAAGAAGCACCTGAAGCGTGTGGCAGCCCCAAAGCATTGGATGCTTGATAAGTTGACAGGAGTGTTTGCTCCTAGACCCTCCACAGGCCCCCATAAGCTGAGGGAGTGCCTCCCCCTCATCATCTTCCTTAGAAATAGACTCAAGTATGCCCTGACGGGAGATGAGGTAAAGAAGATCTGTATGCAGCGGTTCATCAAGATTGATGGCAAAGTCCGCACTGACATTACCTACCCTGCTGGCTTTATGGATGTCATCAGCATCGATAAGACAGGAGAACATTTCCGTCTGGTATATGACACCAAGGGCCGTTTTGCTGTTCATCGCATCACGGCTGAAGAGGCAAAATATAAATTGTGCAAAGTGAGAAAGATCTTTGTGGCTACAAAAGGGATCCCTCATCTGGTGACCCATGATGCCCGTACGATCCGTTATCCAGATCCTCTAATCAAAGTGAATGACACCGTCCAGATTGATTTAGAGACTGGCAAGATCACTGAATTCATCAAATTTGATACTGGCAACCTATGTATGGTGACTGGTGGTGCTAACCTGGGTCGAATTGGTGTGATCACCAACAGGGAGAGGCATCCAGGCTCTTTTGATGTTGTCCATGTGAAGGATGCCAATGGCAATAGCTTTGCCACTAGGCTTTCAAATATTTTCGTTATTGGCAAAGGTAACAAGCCTTGGATTTCTCTACCCCGTGGAAAAGGTATCCGTCTCACCATTGCTGAAGAAAGAGATAAGAGATTGGCAGCCAAACAGAGCAGTGGATAAATGAAGATGAGGACTAGTGGAATATGTGATCAGATAAAGCTGTTACAGCATGGAAAAAATTTCCTTTTGTCAATTTTGGTAGTTGATACTGTTGTAGGTAGTCATCTGTTTCATTTATGTTGTCTGATTTATTGGAATATAGCTCTGTGGACTGGTTTTATTTAGTAGTTTACATTTTCTTGGTCAACTTTTGGTTTATTCTAGTTTAATAAAACAGCATATATTATTTCTTCCTTTTATAATTTGTTGGCTTTTACAGGCTAGACTGAGATTAATATTTGTGAGTGTTCTATATGCATTTGAAAAGAATGCTTATTCTCTGCTTATCCTGTTTAGTTCTCTTCATATAACTCGTAATTCTAATGTATTTAAGTAAGTTCAGATCAAATATTTACTGTTAACCTCATTTGGGTTTATCCTTCTGATGATTGAATGTTGACATCTATTATATTTGTCTTTTTTCTTATATCACTGTTATACTTTTCTTAATTTAGTAGATGTGTTTGTCTCAAATAAAATGAGAATTACTGCATACTTGTTAATGTTTTCTGTCACAACTTTATCAAATTCTTTTTGTGCTTCTTCAGAGAGCATCTAATAACTAACCAATCAAAAAAGATGTGTCAGGAACTGTGCCAATAAGCACTGGGAATACAAACACAAGTGATCAAAAAAGAAAAAAAACCTGTCCTTAAGGAGGAGCTTACATTCTAATAGGGGAAGACAACATACATACATAAGAGAACTAGAAAAGCTGCAGGGTAGGATGGTAGTGCTGGGAAGGGGGGAAGACACCTATGGGGCATAAAAGTAAAGGCCAGACAGGAGCACATCAGGGAGGAGGAATGGCGGCTCTGAGAGGAATTGATCAATGAGAGAAGAGGGCTTTGTGGGAAATTTCGGAGTGTGAAGGCCACAGGCATTGAGGGAAGGTTGAGAGGGGGGCTGAGGGACAGTGGCAGTCTGGACCCTTTCCCAAAATGGAGGCCTGGAGAGGATCTCACTAGATGATTAAGTTATTTTTATTTCATTGCAGCTTTCTTAATTTCATTTGTAGTGGATATGGCAGTATCACTATGATTGAGTCTCTCTCATCCTGCAACACAAAAAATTTCCCATTCAGCTTATCAGGAGTTAAATTTGTATGCGTCCAAATCAGTTTCTTAACCTCTTCTGCTACTTTGCCAGTACAACTGAAGGTTTCAGTCATGCAGAGCTGATGGATGTTTTCTTTTTTTTTTTTCCTGTTTCATGAATTATCACATCCGAAGGATTAATCCCCAACTTCTTTATCATAGAATTGAGATAGGGACTGGACCTATAACTTTTTGTTTGGGAACTCCCAGATAACAAAACTGCTACCAATGCAAATACTTTATGGTTTGGTCTAGGATACCAAGAGGTTAAGTGATTTGTCTAGTCTTTCCCTGAAGACAGCTGTCTGTCTTCGGTGTTCTCTGCTACCTGTTATTTATATTTTGAGAATAATAAATTTAAAATCTCTTAATAAAAAATCTTAAGGCTACTATTATCTTTGAGGAATAGCTATTTAGGTGGCGAAGTAGGGCACTGGCCTTGGAGTCTATTTGAAAAGTTATTTAGCAATTTTAGCTTAACTTGACCTATTATGGCCTAAGACTTCTCTGTTTTCAGGAAAAATGTCTGTTTTCTTTAAGTTGATTTTCATATAGCATGAACTCAAGGCTCTTCATTCTGGTTGTCTGCAGTACACTTAGTCAACAGCCATTTATTAAGGGTTTTCTAAATGCCAGGTACCGTGCTAAGTGATACAATGAAAAGGTAGTTCCTGCTCTTGAGCTAATTCTAATGGGGGAGACATGCAAACAACTAAGATCACGAGGATGTCTTGTACAAGATAGGATTTTAGCTGGGACCTGAAGGAAGCTAGGGTAATCCAGGAGATGGAGGTGAGTACTGGCCCTCTAGGAGTGTCTTCTCTTATCCCTTTCAGTTCTGGGGCTCTTTTGTAGGATCCCAAATTTAAGTTAGATGGGACCTTAGAGATTATCTAGTTCAAACCCCACATTTTTATACATGAGGAAACTCAGGCCCAAAGAGACCCAAGTTAAGTTGCCCACAATTAAATGGGCTGTCACAGATAGGATTTAAACCTAGGTCTTTCGAATCCCAGTCTAGCACTCATTTTTTGGCACCACAATGCTCTCTAGAAAGATCACTGATCCTCGGGTTAAATAATACACATTTATGTTAGGTGTCAACAAGGAACCCTAAAGAGATGAGGAAATACCCAGAGAGACCTGTACTCAGCCTGACCTGAAGTCATTTTATTGTCTTCTGATGAGGTGAGGAAGCCAAAGAAGTTGCAGAGTCTCAAGCTCTTTTAAAGGTTTGAGGGAATCCTTTTTAAAGATCAAATCATATGCATGCCTGGAGAAAGCTTCCCAGGGAAGCATTAAGCTACACTATTAAATAACCAAGTTTTACTGAGATATTTCCAAGCTACTTGCTTTCTTCAGAAGCCTGAGGTTGGACTTTAAGGTGGTATAGTTATCTGGTCATAATCTGACAAGCTGACAATTTTCTATGTATATAGAAGATGAAAGCGGAGGCACATAATAGGATGGATAGGATAAGGGAAAAGTTCTGCAAAAACAGGAAGATTAAAGCCCAGGGTTTTCAATAAATACTAAGGATAATAGAACTTTTTGCTTTTTAGTTATGTTGGGGGCAAAAGAAAAATCAAGAAAAGGATAGGATTATTGACTGTCAGATGGGACCAGTGAAACAGTGATAATGAGTGGTGGAGAGAAGAGATGAATCCACTCAATTTATATTTTACTTCTCTTTACAGAGGGAGTTGATTGTCAGACTGGGCAAGACAAAATTATTAATAGGGAAAGGAAACTTATCCTAAGTGAGTACATTGTGACAAGAGTACCAACATGCTTAAAAGGGCTTCAAGTCACCAGACTGACATAGACCAGAGTTCTGAGAAATCTTGTGGCTGGGATTGTTGAACTATCACCAGTGATATGTGAGGAAGTACCAAAGACTGAAAGTGGGCAAATATTGTTCTTATTGTCAAGAAGGAAAAGAAAGTATTTCAAACTTTCAGCTAGTGAACTTGATAGAATTTCCATCCAAGGGATGATTTAAGATTACAAAGGAGAAGTGATTACTATAAGCTTGTAAAAACATGTTATGTCACTCTCAGGAGGTAGTCAGGTATTGTGGACAGAGACTTGAGATGTAGAATCAGAGAAACTTGGTTTAAATTATTATCCATAATTTGACCTTGAAAAAGTCACATCCTCTGTGGGTCTGTTTCCTTGTCCACAAAATGAGTTACCTAGCTGGCTGCTGAGGTCTCTTCTAGTTCTAAGGATGTGATCTTGTGAATGGTAGTAAATTTTCTCTCTCTTTTACTTTAAGCTAAATGATGTTGTAGATATTGTAGGGAGAATTCATGCTTTGGGTAAGAGTTGGAATAGGCTAATTCTGAGTTGCATTTCAACTTTAGAATTTTTTGATCCTATGAACTATTTATCCTGCCCTTGACCTCACCTGCTCTCTCCTTTCTCCCACCTCTGACCCCCACCAGTTTTGATGAGTAGATCTTGACATGCTAATCTTCTACCCATATTCTGCCATCATAGCTGCTGCCATCCTTAGTCTTCAGCCACAGTACTGAGGTGCAATCACCTGTTATCTGGTCTCTTCTGGATTGCTTCATCAGGAAATTTCTTGGCATCACCAGCCTGGCCTAACTTAGCCAATCTGGCTCATTCGGCTTTGGAATCGATAACATTATGACTGCAAGAGGAAAATAGAGTGATATAGGACTCATAGTTAACTTCAGAAAAGTGGAACTGTGTATAGATCCCTTTATACATGGAATTGTTCTCCCTACCCCATTAAGTTCCCCTCAGATCTTGGAGAATGAACTTTCTCATCAGTTTTCTGGCTGCTTGAGCTATCTGTTGGACTATACCTTACGTATTTTAGAAGAACTTCTTGATTATTACTATGCTTATTTCATCACTGAATTCCAGCAAACGTTCATTGATCTTCCACTGAAGATCTTCAGTCAGTAGCTCTGGCAAGGTGGTGGTTCTATCCTCAGTTATGTGAGTTCCTTGAAGATTGTTAGCTCACAACTTGGATTCAAGTGAGGCTGTATTTGTTGAAGGCATACGATTTTTCAGTCAAATTTGTCTCGGTGGTAGTGACTGATATTTTTACCTACCTTCATCTGTCATTTGTCAGTTTAATTCAGAGAATTATCATTTACATCCTACATACAAGGCACAGTGCCAGGCATGGGAGAAATGAAGATAACAACAATACAGTCCCTTCTCTTAAGGAGCTTACAATCTGTATCTTGAGATAGGCCAAGGGTGATAGTGTGATAGATAAGAAAAGAAGTAGAACTACATCTCCTGGAATGTAAAACGTGTGAAGGGCATATAATATTTTTACCCATTATTATGAAGTACCAAGCCCCATTCGCTCTCTGAACTCTATCTTGTACGCCCTCCTTCCTGGAAGCTAGAGTTCCCGTCTTAGAAAGCCCACCAAAAGTTCCCGCCTTAGAAGGCCACCCGCCCCAACCTTTTTCACCCAATCGGTTTCATGATTCTTATGAACTAACCAACCGCTTGTTTGGCTTCTGTATCTTCCCGCTTACACAACCCCTGACTGATTCTGCCTTTATAAACCCGAGCTCTGCCCCTGATTGGGGCTGCTTGATTTAGGACTTCCCCTTGCAGCCCCGTGCTTCAATAAACCTCCACATTAAATTTTCTGATTGGTTCTCTGTCTCCCTTCTGTTATGGCACAACAATTACTGTTGGAAAATCTGCTGGAGATCTAGTGTTGGATATGACCAGCTTGGTGCCTGTAATAACATAATCCATTACTTTGTCTTTGAATGCTCGATCAGCATGACAGTCAATGACCTTTAAGTACATGTACTTTCCTTTATGCTAATAATTCCTGGTAGTTCATTGACAGCCCCATTCTTCTCCTCCCTCCCTTTTGGCCTCATTGGGATGGCAAAGTCTCCAGGGAATATGAAGGAAAAGATGATCTTGGATAAGTAATGTTAAGCTGTAAATATTACAGATCACCAGTATGATAGTAATTTAACTAAACAGTATATGGCACTGTTAAATTTTCTATTAAAGTAATGCTATTCTGAAAATTTTTTAGGTTAAAACTACTAAATGTTCCTTTATCATGAAATTATATTTACATGACAAATCATAGATAAAATAGATTTCAAGATGACCACAGAGAGAGCCTACTTTTCTGGAGATAAGTATGGTTTTGATAAATATAAATGTAAATCATTTTTAGGGCAGCTAGGTGGCACAGTGGATAAAAGTGCCAGGCCTGGAGTCAGGAAGACTCATCTTCATTAGTTCAAATCTAGCCTCAGATATTTACTAGCTGTGTGGCCCTGGGCAAGTCACTTAACCTTGTCTGCCTCGGTTCCTCATCTGTTGTTGTTCATCCATCATTCTCAAAGAGCACTAATGACATCATGAGGATGATGACTTGCGGCAAAACAAAGGTCAAGACAACTGATGATGGCCCAGGATGCAGTAGGTGACCTTGGCCTTTCAAAATTAATGTCTTTCTCAGAGCTCAATTTGTCTGAGGCCATGCCCATTCAATGACTAAGGTCTAGGTAAGAATTGAGAAAAAAGATGGCTCAATTTACCCTCACAAAGATGTTAATCTGGCAAACACCCTCAGAGTTTCTGGCCAGAACAGAAAAGATTTGCTATTTATATTCATTCTAAGCCATGAAAACAATGAGCCACAGAGGCCTGGGTTGGAGGCCATTATTGGCCATTCAGTGAAAGCCAGAATGATTTGGGTTTAAAGGTGTAGTCAAGTAGCTCCATTTAAAACGCAATGGGCTTTTAAAAAGCCTCTTTTTTTTTCCAGAGCTATATTTTAAGAAATCATGATAAAAACTGTGTAGGACAAAAAGCAAATTGTCTCAGCTTTTTGAAAGAAGGAGGAGAAGGAAGAGGAAGAGAAGAAAGAGGAGAAGGAGGAGGAGGAAGAGGAGAAGAAGGAGAAGCAGCAGAAGAAGCAGAAGCAGAAAAAACAGCAGCAGAAGAAATAATAGCATCCCCCAATTTTTGCTTGAATTGACAGGTTGAGTTCCCAAGGGCTGCTACTACTAATCTCAGATAAAATAGCAAAGACAGTTAATACAAAATGTTCTAGTGAAAAATTCCTTAGAGTTGAAACCAAGCAAAGCTACTGCTGGAAAATGAAGAGTTATTATGCAGTACCATGACTAACTCCTAGGATTCCTTTCTGCCATGCCCTTTTCATGGCTCTGTCTTAAACACTATCATAATAAGGATATTAATCATAATAAAGATGCAACTCACCTGCCAGTGTGAAACAGCAAAATACTTTCAGATTTGTCACTGTCTCTGGCCATGGTGCTGACCCACTCTCAGATAACATATATGTAAATCACTTGGTGCAGGCCTCTAGTATCTAATGGATCTATTGCTTCTGCTGTTTCTCACCTGACCAAAAAAATAGATAACCTATTATGATATAGTTATTATAAGTTAAACATAGATTTTAGCAAAAAAAGAAAGCTAGAACTTGCCAAATTTATGGGGGAAAGTATGGTTTATATTTGAATATAGTAAAAAAGAATATTACAATATTACACCATAAGTGACAATGAGAAGCAGCGTGGTGTAGTGGATAGAGGGCTGGCACTGAAGTGAGAAGACTGGGTTCAAGTCCTCCTTCTAAAATATACTGACAGAGTGACCTTGGATGAATAATTTTATCTCTTAGTGTCCCAGACAACTGACTAAGACTACAAGTTTCAGAACAGTTGTTGGTCTGCATTGATAGAAGCTATATCCTCATTGGCATCTTTCTCCACTGATTAAATGGCAGATTTGGACCTCTGAAATAGCATTACTAATATCAACAATGTATGTGGCAATTGGTGAAGAGAGCTAGGTTAACATCTCTGAAATGAGTTTTGGGAGCTTCCCTAAAACATGAATCAGAAAAAAAAAGTTATTTAAACAAAACTTAGTCTACATTTAGTGCTAGCTGATGTATGAACAGTTTTCAAAACAGCCGTTCTTTTGTGATGTGTATAGTGCTGTGTGTGGCAAAGGGCAGAGGTGAATGGCCAAGTAAGTTAATTCATGGAATAATACTGGTATGACACAGTTGTGATTTAATGAGATTTTCTCCCAAATTCCCAACATGTTTTGTGTAGCCCTACTTACTTAAATTATGGAGAAGAAAATCTGAAGCGCATATGATATGCCTATGTTTCCCTGGGGATTCTGCACAAGATCCACAGTAAGACTTTGTAATGTGCTGGAATGAGGTCAGAGTCTCTCAAATGGGAAGCCTGAGCTGTCCTTATTCTCCATGACTGACAGAAGTTAATAACCTGTCACTAGGAATCTCATCTATAAAATGAGCTGGAGAAGGAAATGGCAAACCACTCTAGTATCTTTGCCAAGAAAACTCCAAATGGGATCACAGAGTTGGACATGACCAAAACACTGAGCCACAACAAAAATAATTTTTACATTTAAAATCAGAGTTATTGAGAAACAATTTCAGCACATCTTAAGAATGAGAATCCCAAACATATCTTGTGGTTAGCAAAAATGTAGAAAATAGTAGAGATGCTACCCTTTGGTTCAGGTCCTTTCCTCAAATTGCTGTGGATCTATTATCCCAAACTGGGGAGCGTGCAATAGAGCTGCCCATTAATACTAGTTTTTGCACGCAAGTTTAGATACCTCCATGCTGGATCTGGGACCTTTTTTTGACCTGGTGCACAGCTTCTCCCTTTGAATGCTTGCTGGTGCTCCCTGTTCCCAGGATCAAAAGAATTCTCTGTCTGTCTCCCTCTGTCAACCTGGGCTGGAAAAAATGTCTTACTTATTTTTTCTTAGATTTCCTGATCAGGACCTAGGTCTGAGACCACAAAGTCAACTCCAAAAGAAAACATTCCAGGGGAAGAATCATCCCTGGTGGTGAAAGTTAAAAGACTCAGAGGGCCTGACTTTTGCTACTTCACTGGGAGAAAGATACTCAAAGCTAGAAAAAGAAGTGGGAAAGGAAGAGAGATAGGTGAGGCAATTAACTAAACCTTTGCTTCTTAAACTGTAGGTCATGACCCTACATAGGATGATAAAAAAAATTTGGCAACAGTAAAAGGTTTCTGAATGCATAATGACCAAGAATTAATAAAAATCAAAGGTGTAGTGAATCCAGGGTGTTTCTGGCAGCTTATTGCACAATTTTACTGCAACCTTGGTTCTGAACATAAGTGTGCACACTTTGCACTGCACATTCTGTCATGCCACACAACACCAGTGAATGCTGCCAAAACTCCAAAAGGGGTCATGAGTGGAAAAAGTTTGAGAAGCCCTGTCTAAACAGTTGATCAGGACAGTTGAACTTGCCTTCACCCACAAATGCACCAGTTCCAGGTTCATGAACTCTGAAATTCCCTCATCTGATCCCTGTTTTCATTCTATTTTTCCCTTTGCTTTGCAACTTCAAACTCTGTTCTTCATCTTTATTGTGATCTCTAATTTCTTGACTCTTGTTTTATTTATTAGGCTATTAGCTCTGCATTAGCTAGACTTTCCTCCTTTCCTAACTTGACCCTTTGGTGAATCAGTTCAACTCTATACTTTTTCTCTTGAGTCTCTTTCCCCTTTAAAGTATTACTAATCTTGCCCTGCCAAACCTTTAACTTTGGGTCACTCTCACCATTTGCTCCTACACATGTGCTACTAAATGAAGCTGGAGATAAAAACAAAAACAAACAAACCAAAAAATTATGTTGATGGGTTCCACTACAAATTCATTTTGTAAACAATCTCAATCGGGTCCTTAGTATGACAAAGCAATCCTTTTACATATCCTTAATTAACTCACTATTCTATTCATCACAGCAGCACTTCTAAACAATTTTTTCCCTCCTTTTCCCTTCTATGACACTTCTTCCCCCATCCTCTCAGCTGAGAACCTTGCCTCCTATTTTATCAAAAAAATGAGGCCATTCATCCAGAGCTCCCACATCTCTGGTCCTCATTTCACATCACTCAGATGTTTTCTGCATCTCCTCCTCCTACCTGTCATGAAGAGGTTCTCCTTATAAGGCAAGCCCCACTACATGTGCAGGTTATCCCATTCTAACCTGTTATCTCAAGCAGATTGTCCCTTCCATCATTCTAACCCTTTCACTTATCTTCAATCTCTTCTTGTCTACTGTCTGCTTTCCTACTGCCTACAAACATACCCATGCCTCCCCCATTCTCTGCACAAACTCACTTCAACCATTCATCTCTAATGGCTATTATCCCATATTTCTTCTCCCTTTTGGGACTAAACTCTTTGAGAAGGCTATTTACAATAGGTACCTCTCTTTCCTTCCCACTCACTCTCTTCTTATCTCTCTGCAGTCTAGCTTGCCTTTTAAAAAAATTTTTGGTATCCCAGTGTTTAGCACAGTCCCGTGACATAGAAGGCAGTTAAATGTTTATTGACTCATTGGTGTATTTTATAGATTTGTTGGGAGATTTTTTTTTGTGGGGGGGCAGTTCTCAGTATTTTTTCTTTCTTCTCTGCTATCTTTGCTCTGCCTATCTCCTTATTTTAAAATCAATTTTTGGGAATTACCATTCTACCAGTAATACAACTAATGTTTATTTCAAATGGACTAAAAATAAACAACTCATCTGTATGCTCTAAAGCCATGAGCTTATTATACCATTCGCTCATGAAACATTTACCTCTTTCTCTGGAGTCAGGTCCCAGAATTATTAATAAAAGGAGATCATAAAAGAGAAATCCTTCTTTTTCTTACCAAGTATGTGGTCAAAGGATCTTCTTTAAGAAGTATTTAGAAGGGGGCAGCTAGGTGGCTAGTGGATAGAGCTCTGGCCTTGGAGTCAGGAGGACCTGAGTTCAAATCTGGCCTCAGACACTTGACGCTTACTAGTTGAGTGACCCTGAGCAAGTCACTTAACCTCAATTACCTCACCAAAAGAAGCAAAAAAAAAAGTGTTTAGAAGAACAATGATATAGAGGAAAATAGAGAGCATAGCGAGAAGTCCTAATTACTAGAGGTTAAATAAAGAGCAGTCCTATTCACAGCACTCAAAGTAGAAAAATGACCTTTTAAAAAGAGAAATAGGTTGGATTTCTGCCCCTCACCCCCAATATTCCAGACCTCCTAGGTCTTCCTGCTGGCCAGCTATAGTTTTATTCCAATTCTACTCATTGGAATCCAGGCAAGGTTGAATGGAAAGCTGTGCTGAAAGGTGGGTATGTTTGTTGTTTACTACATTGTTGGATGAGGAGTACAGGTAAGAGATGTGTGCACTTCTTCTGAGGGAAAATCCCTAACTTTGATAGTTTTATAGTTCTAAGGCAGGATGTTGTTTTTATACATTTCCATGATTTCCAGTATTTTTTCTTTTAATTTTATATGCAATAAAAAATTACATTTCTTTAATGATTATACTTTTTCTCATCTTGGTGAATTATTTTTCGCATTATGGTACTGGCAAATATGATGAAATGATCTTAACCTAAACTAAGGTTTTTTTTCTAAAAATTTCTTATTGCTCATAGATTTCTGTAAGTTTAAATCATCTTTGAACAACAACTTACAAAAGTGGAATCTTAAATTCTTAAAATGACTGCAACACAAAAATGAAGGGGAATAAAAAATGGTCAGTTGAATGATATACAGTTGGAATTGCCCATTCCCACAAATGCACTTACATTCACCTTACAAGACCTCTAGAGGCTAGTTCTTGCCATTTAAAATATAACCACTAGATGTCACAATTGGCATACTCTGAAATCATGCTTACTGTTTCCTTCATTTCAGTAAAAGCCACTGGAAGTCCTTTTGTACTTTTATGGGTTGGGTTTTCTAAATACATAAAATTACATTTTAGAAAGTAAGCAATGGGTACCCTTCTAACCCTACCATTAGGAATTTCATGTTGCCTAGTATATTCCAATTCATCATTCCATAGCATTTCAGTAGTCTAATCCCAGACTACCTGTATAGCGAGATAGAAAATAACAATATTACACAGATAATCAATACTTACTGGCATAATAAAGATTTTTCTATTAGAGTTTAAAAAAATTATCAATATTTTTATAACATAAAAGGCTTTCTTTGCTATTCATTCTTATCAAATAATTTCAAATGGAACAAGAAAAATCAAGTTTTAAACACTGTAGTTGATCATGCTTGTCAAATTTGAGATAATGCTATGCCCTATTTTCATGTCATCACTATGTTTTATTATTTGTTAATACTAATTTAAAAGTCACACCCACACTGAGACGCAGTGGGATTATTGTGTTCGAGTTTATTAGCACTTATTAATAACATGATGGGATGTTACTATAAGAAGTGAAATCACTTCATTTGTAATTTAGTTTTTGCAGATTGTTATAGGATTTAAAAAATAGAGATTAGAAAAGCCATTTTTATTTTAGAATCCTCTGACATTTTTCTTTTGTTTTGAGCTTGTTTTGCTCTGAGTATATTTTGCTTATAAATTGGATTGTCTTTACCAAACCAGTGGTTTTTAATATTTTATTTTTTCTATTCTTTACTTTTTGAAAGAGTATATATAAAAGAGACCAGATTCAAACATTTCTAAGGTAAGAGGATCTGAGCTAATAAAATATTCAGGAAAGCTACAATATAAGGAAAGAACTTCATTAATGTAGAATCATAGAATATTATCCAGGAAGGGGCCAGCTCCTTCATTTCATCAGTAAGAAAAATAAAGGACAGGGAGATCAAGTTGCTTTCAAGATCACATAGCTAGTCAGTGTTAGGGCCTGGATTGGAACTCAGTTCTCTTAACTGAGTTCTCTTTCATTTTTCACCCACCATGCTTGCCTCCTTACTGGTATCTCTTTTACGAGGATTTTCATTTATGTTACACAGATTTGTATTTTAGATTGCTCTCACTTCATTCCAAGTACATACTACAGTAGTATACTATAGTTCCTTGTAGAATGTACAAGGTGCATTTTTTTTCCTTTGTACTCTGGAAAGGTGGTGTACTTCCTTGTTGGCTAAGGGCAGAACTGAAGTTCTGATTTGATTATGTTATTGACTTGCTGTATATGCCTGGACAAGTATTAGAGTAAAAATTACTGAAAATTTGTGAAGGAAAGCTAATAAAAGAAAATATTAGCATTAAGCTATTTTTTAAAAAATAGTAAACTTAGGGCACATAGTCCAAGTGGGTAATCTATGGGCAAGTAAAAATTTTCATAAAAATTAGAAGTCTGGACAACTCTACTGGCTATTGCTTTTATTTATATTAAGCACAGCATTCTTGTTGATTCTATAGGATGAAATGAAATGATGTTTGTAAAAGTGTTTACTTAGCACAGTGCCAAGTTATATAATGAATACGCTATAAATGCTTATAAATAAATACTTCCTTTCCCCCTTTCTAACATCATGAATTTTGGGAAGGAGTCCTAAAATTTGTGTGAGCTGATAATTGTTTTGGTGGTAGAGTAGTTAAACAATTTGACACTTCAAGATTAGACTAATCATTAACTATATTCTGTTATGTGGAAAACTGCTAGATCATTTATTCATTCAGCAATCATTTACTAAATTCAAGGCACTGGGTATACAAGACAAAAACAAAGGCAGTTCCTGCCATCCAGAAGCTTATATGCGTAATTTAAGAAAGTTATGAAAATAGTAGTTGAAAGGAATAAGCATTCTACATCCCAGAAGTTTAGGGGCTTGATTTCAAAATGTGAAAGCATATATTGTTTTCATTTTTTAAATTTTAGCAAATACATATATTTCTCAATCAGAATGAAAAAATCAACCAGAAAATTAAAAACTTTTTTTTTGAAGGGAGGTATGCTATGATATCATAGATATTGGAAACTCATTAGTGAGGAAACTCCCTCTAATAATTGCCAGTGGATAGAGAGAGGTCAAGTGACATCACACTGCCTATATAAGTGATGGTACTTGAAGTGAGGTCTTTCTAAGATCGTGAGGCAGCCTTTCTTTCTATCTGCTTTGCCATACTGTCTGTCTCTCAGATATAATTTAGGTTTCAAAAATGTTAAGTTCATAAAAAATATAACCAAATCATATTTGACTTTTTCCTGAGATTTGTGGAAAGTTAATGTCTATCTCTCATAAAGAACCAGGAGACATACGAATGGCTGAGATAGGCATACGATAAAGTAAGATATAATAAAACTTAGATAAACTAAGGTGAAGCAATTATCAATTATGAAAGTAATTATCAATGTATCAAATAGATATGTTTTAGGTATATACTTGATAACTACCTTTGAATTTATTGTTACAGGTAGCTCATTTTGTTAGAGAATAGTTAAGAAGTCTAGTCTCTTCTCTTTTTAGAGATAGTTGGAACTAGGGAACAATGATGGTGGGATCAACTTTTGTAGGAAAAATATGTGGTAAGTATTTTCCTTTGTGATCATCAAAAATAGGGGGCAATACATCTCAGCAATTCATTAGCATCCTGATTATGAGATGAAGAAAAATTATGTGAATGCCATAAAAGTTAGGAACAGCTTGAAATGTCATTTCTTATCAATATCATCTAAGAACATTATTTATAAATGAGATTATATTTCTAGAGATTTACCAGTATTTAATTAGCATCTTTCTTATTAATTAGCATCTTACTAATGTGACTTCTAAAACAATATAAAAATAAGATTTAATGACTAAACAATTTTATTTGTAGTTTTTGCTTAATAGGACCCAATTTATTAATTTTCTTCACTGGGATTGATTTATCTTTGGCATCCTGATGTTACAAGATAGGTGATTGCTACTGTGGTTGTAGATATGCCAGAGAGCACAGTAGAAAGAAGAATGATACTTACATTGATATTGCAAAACCCTGCAATATATAGAATCATTATAAAAATAAAGAACAGTTATGGAAAGACCAGTTACAGCCCATCCTCTTGTCTGGAGGAATCACCAAATAAAGACAGTGGTCTAAGCAGTAGTTTACAGTAGAAACTGAATTTGAAATATACTAGTACATAATAACCTCATTTTATTAAAATTTTTATTGTGGAAATCTCACAAAGTTACCTGAACACAGTGATGTTTTAACAACCTATTCTTTCACGTAAGTCATCCAAATAAATTGAAATAATATATTTACTGCTTTTCTAGCCTATTTATTGCCTTAGAAAATAATTCTTTACTAAGATTTTCATGATTGTATAATTTATATAATACATACTTGTATATAATTTTTCATGATTATATAATTTACATAATACACACACACACACACACATATATATAATTTATATAATGATCAACCATTGGAATAATTCCTTTAAACTCACTTTTCTTATTTAATTCCATATTAAAACTGGTAGAGTGGTGCTGGAGGTCAGGCAGCATAGTTAATTTTATTTACTCTAGATTCTCCTAAATGTGTGTTCCCCAAGATGTTGGGGCATCTATATATTAAGTCAATTGGGTGCAGTTATGTAGTCAGAATAACCATTCTTGACTGGAGAAATAATTCTAGTATCATATGGTGGGAACTAGAGGCTGGGAAAAGAACACTTGTGACTGATTTTGCTTCTTGGACCTTAGGACCTTCTTGAGGGCTGAAAGACCTTTGAATGGAAGCGTGTGAATGGAATAGTTCAATAAGATATCTGTATTATATTAGCAGTTCTTAAACTAAATGCTCAAGTTATAATAAACAAGCTTTACATGTTTGTCTTATTTTTCCCTAAAATTGAATTTTTTTTGTATCCTAAAGGAACTCCAAATATGTAAAATTTGAAGACTGAATTTGTGGTATTTTTAAAAAGAACAATGCCGACACAATCCAAGAGATGGCAGTCAACATCTTTTTAAAAATAAAAATCATAGTAATTCTACTAATGTGCTTTCCTTATTTTAATAACATCAGCACTGCAGTAATCATTAAAAGAATGAAAACTGCTGAAATTGTAAACATGAACATTTCACGGATTCTGTGTGCTTTAAAAAGATTCCTTGGAGTACTTTACAAGGCAAACTGACAAGTTTTTTTTTCTTAACTTTCTGTTACTGTATTACTATCAGGGTATGATTTCCTCCTAAATTATTTATGCAGCAGCAGGATTAAAAAATAATATATCATTGAATGTTGAATTCTGAGATGCTTATGTTAAAGCAGACTTCATTGTAACACCCAGAAGCTATATAATAATATCTATATTTTAATAGAAATTTATAGTTTATAAAGCACTTTTACATATATTTCAGCTGATTATCATAACAACCCTGTAAGAAAGGCAGGAGAGATATTATTATTTCCGGTTTACAGATGAGGAATTCTTAGAGA
Source organism: Phascolarctos cinereus (assembly GCF_003287225.1). NCBI lineage: Eukaryota > Metazoa > Chordata > Mammalia > Diprotodontia > Phascolarctidae > Phascolarctos > Phascolarctos cinereus. The sequence goes on from NW_027556098.1 coordinate 199,043,268, forward strand.
TGTTAAAGGATTTTTACTAATGTCACACAGCTTGTGAGTGGAAGAGCTTGGACTCAAGTTTTCTTTTCATTACACCATATTTTCTTCCCTTATAGAAACCATGCCTGAAACTTTCTTATTTAATGGGAAATTCATTTAATAAGGAACAATTCCTATGAGGATAGGATATTTCATGTAGGGTGGAGTTGGGAGATAAGACAATGACTTTTGTGACAGGCTTATCACCTATGTTACATCAGATTTTTACTGTTGTGTTACATTTCAGGTGATGCTACAGGAAGAATGCCAAGCAATATAAAAGATGCACAGTTGTACTTTAATAATGATCATTAAAAAACCTACTGTCCTTCACTGATGAGTCCTACTCTTTGATAATGGCCTGAACTCATAGTCTCATCCTGTGATTTGGGCCTCATCCCTCCGGGAGAAAGTATTTTGGGGTCAACAGCTCACTCATCAGACACATAAGGTCCATATAGTTCATGGTAGTAGTAAAGGTATATGGTTCCATGTATTTTCCTTGGTAAGCTGGATTTGGGATATTAGCACTGTCCAGATTCATCTCTCTTCTCTCAGGGAATCTGGGTTCAGAACTCCCCTTTCCTGAGGCCAAATAATTCCTTCTCTGGCCACCTTGCCCAGCTCCTGCCATTGCCTGAGGGATGTAGTTCCAGGGACTTTCTTTTTAAGAGGCTCTAACCGTAACTCTACAGATGCCATTAATTAATCTAGTGACACAGTGCTACTCTCAGATCTCTTAGCTGTTTTTTTTTTGTCAGTGCTCACTTCACTCCAATTTTCTCTGTTTCTTTTGATGAATCCATCAGGCACAGCTATACTTTAGCCTGATCCTCAGCTAGGTATTAAGAGGTCAACAAATACCAGCCCAATGGTACTTCCTACCCCCTATCCCCATACCCTCCTGCCCCCCCCATCAAAACACTACATCAGATTCCCAATGAAGATATTTCTATCTTATGGTGGACTAGGTATAACTGATAATTAATCCCTGGTAGTTTAGATGCATTATTGGAATGAAACAAATCACTAATAGGTCACTCAACAAAAGGTTTACTTAGCCACTCAACAAGGAATACCATTCCATAGGGGTAGTTGATACCCATGTCTCTATATGAAAAGGGAGTGTGGTGCGTCTGCCAAGTCTGAAGTCTCCAACACCACTTACTTGGGCCTTTTTATGTCCTTGTGTGAATAGGAAGTCAGTCAACATGGCCTGACTGGGACACTTGGTGGTGAAGTGAATAGAGAATCAGTTCTGGAGTCAGGAAGATCCAAGTTCAAATCCAGCCTCACACACTAAATAACTATGTGATCCTGGGCAAGTCACTTAACCCTGTTTGCCTCAGTTTCCTCATATGTAAAATGAACTTGAGAAGGAAATAGCAAACCACTCCAGTATCTTTGCCAAGAAAACCCCAAATGGGGTCATGAAGATTTGAACACAACTGAATAACAACAACAAAACAAATATGGGGGTCAGGTGCTATGGCTGGATCATACACAAAATCAAGAAGACACAGTCAAAGTTCCAAACAAAGGGCTTATCTTTTAACCTCATCGAGTTGATTTGGCTCTTAATCAATACTTTACATAAGTAAGATTTTTCCTAATATTTAGAGCTGCCCACAAAAAGGCTAGTTTAACTTATCATCTTTATATCCTTCCCCAACACAATCTTGTACTCTGTTTCTCAGTTAATTGGCCCCAATAGACTTTTGGATACCAGACCTACATAACACCTCCTGGCCATCTTCTTACCATTCTGCCTATACTTTTGACATCCCTAGCTCTGAGAGGGAAACTTTCATCTCTTCTTTCCAGGAATTAGGACTCCATGGAACTTCTGCTATTTCTATATCATGCTACATGTGTTTCCTATCTTCTTTCCTAAGTTACTCTATGGGTTGTCTTTTCCCATTAGAGTATGAGTTTCATGAGGGCAGGAATTATTTTTTTTGCTTTGATTTGTATCCTCACTGTTTCACACAGTGCTTGGAACTTAGTAAGTACTATATAAATGTTAGCTATTATTATTATTATTATCATCATTATCATTAGTAGTAGTAGCAAGAGCTTAGTAGAAGTTCTCTATCTCTGTCTTGATTTCTCTTTGTCTTTCTAATGAGTGAGATTGCTATCAATAGAAATTTTCATTCAGATGCTGGATCACCATCTCTAAGATATACTGGAAAGATTCTTGTAATGGTTAGGAGGCTAGTCTTATAGAATTTCTATGATTCCTTCTAATTCTATGGTTCTATTATAAGCATTGGTATTTAGGGAATTTTGGGAAATTGGGAATTTTAGGGAAATTTGGCTTGATAAGTATAAGTGCTACTTTCAGTTATTTTATAGTGGATTATCTACCTCAATATGAAGCTTTCCTTTCTCTAGTGTCCACTTGGATTACACACCTAGGCATCAGTCTGGAGGAACTGGGTAGGTTGAAACTTAAATCTCTTAATCAACTGGGTTCAAATTCTGCCTCAGACACTAGCTGCTTAACCCTGCCTGGTCTGGTCACTTAATGTCTCTGGGTCTCAGCTTCTTTATCTGTAAAATTAAGGTGTCAAACTCAGTGACCTCTAAATCTGTGAACTCTTGCTATTTGATGCCATAGAAGGGCCACTTATGTTATAAAGTATGAAGATTTTCCATTTATGTGCTTTTCATTTTTATTTATCCTATTTATTTTTCTTTTAAACTTTAGTCAATTTCTCTTTATTCATTGTCTCCTGTGAAGGTGGAAGTGAACCTGTAGGTAATTATAAGAAGTCCTTTTGAACCTTTCAACCCTATAATTAACATGATTATTATGCTTCTGACTGTATGCAGATATGGCAGCAGTAATCATGTTTCATCTTCAAATTCTAATTGGAGGTCATAAATACCTACCAAAGATATTTTCAAATGAATAATAAATATTTCCTCCATGGAAGACCTCTTTATGGTGTGGAAATGATCCTGGGTTCTAAATAATGAATACAAGTTCTTTTAGGTTTTGCCAAACTAGAAAGGCTTCAAGTATATCCAAGGACCATCTCTGTGTGTAGCTGATATAGGGTGGAAAAGTAGGTTGTGGGAAATGAGTAAATTGAGGAGCTGGGAAATTAGATTGTCTGAGGGAATATCAATATGTATGTTGAAGGTCAGGAGTTGGGAAGAAGAGAAAGACTCATTGAGAAAGGAAGAAGAGTGTCCTGGAGCTTGATAGATAATAGGTATCAGACTCTGGATTGAGTGATAAACATGGATTGAATGATCCTTAAAGGAGGAGAGGTTACTAAATTATAGGACTAAAGGGAGAGCTTGGAGGTAGCAATGGGGAGCAAGGAGTATTCCCACTCCCCCACCATGATCAGTGAGTTGGGGGAGGGGCCATAAGTGAGAAGGCAAGTGCTTGAAAGAGTGGTCTTTCAAACCCCTCTACCACGAGAGAATCAGGTCTTAGTGAGTGCAATAACATGAAAGGAAGGACTGACAAAGGAAAAGGTTCAAGGTGGAAGCAAGTTCGTCTCCTATGGAGCAAGTGTTACAGAGAGCACAGTGGAAGGGGTGAGTAGAACTTGAGTGGGATGTTAGGGGCAAGATTTGGTCAAGAGGGATGAGAACAAGGAAACACAGGCAATAGATAACAGGGAGCAGAATTATTTCTGACTATTGCTGGGCTTTCTCAGGAGACTCATCCTCTTTCATGAAGAGTTGATGGTCACTTGTCAGGGACAAATTTTTTAGAGAAGACTCTTGTTCAAATAGAGGTTGGACCAGATGACCCCAAGGTCCCTTCCAACTCAGATTTGGTCATCTAGGAACTTTCCTTTCCATGACATTGTAGTTCAATGCATGACACATGTTGACCTGGTTCTGTTTGAATTTATTGTGAGTTCTCAGCCACATATTGGAATATATAGTAGACAGTTCTTTCTTTACTTCACCTGTTTTCAGTGCCAGGGTTACTTCAATTATCCCACCATCACTATATCTGAGCTGCTAATGTAAAAGTGAGTTTATATATTTCATTGGAAACACAGTTCATTTCTTTAAAGGTGCCTCTTCATATTCAGTTCCTTTTGTATTATATTCAGTGAATTATTGTGTGTGTTTTAGTTATTAAAGTATATAGATAAGGTAGATTATATTTCATGTAGTTTGAACCTTGTTATTGAATGTGGTTTTGGAGACAGTTCTATAAAAGGGAGCTACAGCATAATAGCAAAGCATCTTTACTTGCTCAGTACCAAATTTTCTAAGTTTGCATGTTAAGAAGCACTTCATTCTATGAGCCATGAATCATATTCAAAATAAAGAAAAATGTAGTCTTTTTGCAATGTATTTGTGTAATTCTTGCTAATGCTAATGTAACTTATTCACATGCATCTAGGGGAAAAGTACTGTCAAATTCTCAATTAAAATGTGCATTTTTGAGTTTCTTGCAGGTAGCTACTTACTAGATTCAAAGGTTTATCATTAATGACACTTGGAGTATGGCAGCCAAGAGATTAGAATTCATAAATCAGGTGAAATGCTTGTTTAATGTTGCTTTAATGCTGAGGGGAAATTGTGCCTTTAAAATGGGTAAAGTAGAATTCTTCCAAGGGATAAGTTCATGTTCTAAATCTATATAGAAAGCTTTTTTGTTTTTCTTCTAATTTTATGAAACTACCATCTGTCCTATGACTTTATTTTGGTCATTTTAATGTAAAAAAAGGATTAGAAAAATCTAATACGTATTGGCATTTGAATTCACAAATTTATAATAACTATATTTTTTACTTATTTAAAATTGTGGTATTATTTAGGAAATAGTTTGGAATGATTAAAAAAAAGATATTAAAAATATTTCTACCGGCAATACATCCACACATTTGTGTTTTTAACATGATATTTTGTGTTTGTACCGAGCTACTCAGAACTTGTGCTTTAATATTTCCTTCCTACATAGAAGTGAACAGAGATTACTGACCTGTGCTAAAGGAGCCCAGACACTATCGAGTTCTACCAAACTCGAAAAGCTTCAATTGCCGCACATTAGAAAGGCTGTGTCTGCTGCCTAACAACTAGCCCAAATAAGTATAAAGAGGCTTGTAACTAAAGAGATGGCCGCCAGGTTATGATTTTACTCTATTCATGTCAACTCAAGATAGGGACAAAAACATAGGAATACAGATTTAAAAGGAAATTTTTCTGTGTTTGTTCATTCAATTCAACGGACCAAACATGCAACAGGGGTTTTCAGCCTGGGGTCTGTGAACTTGCTTTTTAAATTTTATTTATTTATTTTTTAGGCAGTTGGGGTTAAGTGACTTGCCCAGGGTCACACAGCTAGTAAGTATCAAGTGTTTGGTCTGAGACCAGATTTGCACTCAAGTCCTCCTGACTTCAGGGCTGGTGCTTTATCCACTTCACCACCTAGCTGCCCTTTAAAATTTTTGATAACTGCATTCAATATAATTGGCTTCCTTTATAATCTTATGCATTTTATTTTATGCATTAAAAAACTTTATTTTGAGAAGGGGTTATCAAATTACCAAAGGGGTTCATGATACGAACACAATCAAATTTGAGAACTTCTGATTTAGACCAAGTGTGTCTACAGTTGAATGTATGCTACAACATGTCTGACTGTGTCGGGGACTATTTTAGCTCAGGGCAAGTGCTTACTGGTTCTTCTTTTAAATGAAAGACACTCAAATATGTAAAGTAATAACCAAAATGCACTAAGTGAATATAAGTGTATTCACTGTACTTATTGCATGATTTAGAGACTGGAAACTAGCTCAGGAGAGTTAAAAGTTAAACTGGAAATTTAGGCCATGAACAAATTCTGGCACTTTTGCTTCTTTTATGAGTTACGACTACCTGTACAGAGGAGAGCTTCTCTGAAGTTCAGCCAAAGCCATGAGAAGCTGGCTCTTCTCTCTGAGAGAAGGAATTAGCCCTGGAATGTTAGGTTCCCTCCTCACTTCTTTTTGTCCTCTCCTTGTCTCGTCAACCAATTACAAGGCTCAAAAATCCCAAAATACAGATTTGGGATCAGAGGTAATGGATAACACTTTGATTCCTCAATAATACCCACTTGGAGGCCCTCAAAAAGTGAGTGAGCATCCTAGAACATGAGGCTTTTCCTGTCTAAAAGGAGAAAGCTGAGGAACAATTTGAAGTTGCGACATTGTTACCTCCAAATGAATGAAGATTGGACGACCATGGCAGGCCTTCTGCCTCCAGATTGCTGTAAATAGTATCCTTTAAATGATCAAAAGAATTTGGTACTGGCTAAGAAATAGAATGACGGATCAATGGAACAGATTAGGTACAAATGGCATTATAGTAAATGATCAGTAATCTAGTATATGATAAACCCAAAGATCCAAGATTTTGGAACAAAAATTCTTTATTTGAAAAAAAAATCTTCCAGGAAAATTGGAAAATAGTGTGGCTGAAACTAGGTATACATCTCACACCATATACGAAGATAAGGTCAAAAAAATGCATGATTTACACCTAAAGGGTAATACCACAAACAAATTAAGAGAGCATGGAATAGTTTGTCTGTCAGATTTGTGGATAAGGGAAGATTTAGGCCAAAGAAGATATAGAGAGCATTATAAAATGTAAACTAGATAATTTTGCCTATATAAAATTAAAAAGTTTTTGCACAAACAAAACCAATGCAATGAAAATTATAACAAATTCAGAAAACTGGGAAAAACTTTTTGCCGTAAGTATCTCTGATAAAGGCCTCATTTCTCAAAAAATAGAGAACTGAGTCAAATTTATAAAAATACAAGTCATTCCCTAACTGATAAATGTTCAAAGGATATGAACAGGCAGTTTTCAGACAAAGAAATCAAAGCTATTTGTAGTCATATAAAAACGTTCTAAATAACTGTTGATTAGAGAAATGCAAATTAAAACAACTCTGGAGTACCACCTTACACCTATCAGACTAGTTAATATGACAAAAAAGGAAAATGTTGGATGTTGGAGGGGATGTGGGAAAACTGGGATACTAATGCACTGTTGGTGGAGCTGTGAACTGCTCCAACCACTCTGGAGAGCAATTTGGAACCATGCCCAAAGGGCTATAAACCTGTGTGTTCCCTTTGATCTAGCAATACCCACTACTTTCTGAGATAGCATGTTAAACTTTTGGACTGCTCTAATTGTCAGAAAAACTTTCCTTACAAAGAACCTAAATTTGCCTGTCTAGAACCTATATCAAGTGTTTCTAGTTCTACCCTGTGGGACCAAACAAAGTAAGTTTAATTTCTTTTCTACCTGAAAGCCTTTCAAATGCTTATGTGGAAAAATACTTTATTATTTATCATTTATTAATATTGTTTGAACCAGCTATGTGTGTAGAAAATTGTTTAACCTGAAAGCTTACTTTAGTCCAGGCTGACCTTTGAGATGTTACAGGGAAGCCATTGGAGATAAGGAATGTTTAGATCCCATTCAATGCATTTTGGGTCCCTCAGGTATTGTGTTGAGTTCACTCAAAGCTTGTGATTTGGATTCCCCAAATTAGGTTGATTTAACTACTGATATATATCTCAAACTATTCCCTATGTGAGGCCAATCAGGCAAATGTCCTTATGCAAATCCTATATAATGTAAACCTCACAGATTCTGGACAGGGATCCACCCCCACTCCAACTTTTTCCTCTGTTAAATGACCAAATAAATTTCTTTTAAAACTCTTCAGATCATGGGGTTCATTCTTGTGATCAACAATTATGGCAAGCATGGAATTTACCAGGTGGTCACCTTGAGTAAACCCAAAGGCTGTCCAAGACCATGGAAACTGAGTAAATCTTTGTGATTTTAGGATTGAACAGAGCAGAATCCAACCAACAAGGGATCAGATTGGATGTAGTGAGAAACTGATGAGTCCCCTAGGGTTCAGGTCAAACACAGTCTAGGCACTGACTGCAAGTGTCTAGAAAATTAAGGGGCTATATTTGGTCTTAGCCCACAGAAAGACTCAGGCAGGGTTAGAATTAGCCCTCAAAATCCACAAAATAAGTAATCTTCTTAGCTTGCTTGATTGAGGGCTTAGTAAGGAGTTGTTAAAAATCTTTTTAAAATTAGGCTGGAGGTCCTTTGGTAGAGCTTTCTATTTCTTTCTCTTCCTGTATTTCTCCTCAACCTTTCCATAAACCTGTGACTGTTCTGTACCAGTCTTGATATCTGGTGAATATGGTGGTATATGATCCAGGACTTGAAAGCAATGGCTTCCTGTTCAACCTTGTGATCTCACGGGAAAGGACCTGAACTACTTTATCAGTATTTGTGTTTTGTCCTGGTTAGCCAATTGAGGTTAGCATTAGTTTTATACTCATGCTACATTTAGGAAGAACCTTGGTTAGCAAGGGGAACTTGTATTTGGTAGGCAGTGAGATGGGATTTGACTATGGCTTTCATTTAAGAAGTTCACTACCATACAGAAGAGCTGTATTTAACTTGGAGAGATTTTTGAAGAGGAACAACCAAGCAGAAAGGGAACTTAAGAAGGCTGGGGAAGATTAATGAAGCTTCAGCTCTTCTAGCTACTTGTAATGTTGGACAGGGACTTTCATGAACGTTTTGATTAGACTTTCAGTGAGAGATAAGGACAAATATAGTGGGATTCTTTCTTTTTCTTTACTTTCACATTCCTGGCCAGGTTGAAGATTGCAGAGGTAAAGAATGACTCCCTCCCCCATAAAAAAAAAGAAATATTTTTCTTAGTTTACAGAAATTTAGTGCATTATAAACTAATTAGAAACTAAAATTGTAACTGAAATATAATATCTTTATTGTAAATTTCAAAATGATGATTTAAAAAGATTTATAACATCTAGAAGTAATGCTAAAACATCTTAGTGGATTTTTGGAGGTTTGCAACTGGGATTAAGAAGGAAGATGTGTGGTAAAGTAGAGAGAGTGCTGGGTCTTTAGTCAGGAAGACTCCTCCCTGAGTTAAAATCTGGCTTTAGACACTTACTAGCTGTGTGATCCTGGGCAAGTCGCTTAACCCTTTTTGCCTCTGTTCCTCATCTGTAAAATGAGCTAAAGAAGGAAATGGCAAACTCCTCCAGTATCTTTGCCCAAAAAACCCCAAATGGGGTCATGAAGAGTCAGAAAGTACTGAAACAACTCAACAACCACTACAACAAAGATTGCATAGACAGGCCTCTCTTTATTTCCTGGGGAGTGATAAATGTATTTGTTCTGGTAGATGATGATTTTACCTACAAAAAAGTAAACTGACTTGAAGCTAGTTTGAAATGATTCAACAAAAATTTTTAGGTAAATTAGTAGCAAGGTTGCCTAAATTGAAATAGACTGCAATTTGAGAAGTAAAATTAATTGGTATTATATAAGGAAATTTGTACAGGAGATCATTGGAATATCAGATTAGAATATAATTGAAAATAAGATGAGATGAACTTAAGAAAAGTAGTGAAGATAAAATGAAATGTGAAATAAGAGTGTAGAAAGAAGGATAAAGTTTTGAAGTTTGTGGGGTTTTAATTAAAGTCCACTGGAAGAAAAGAATAACAGAAAGAGACCAGGTTTAAGCAAGTAGAGATAAGAGATAATGGATGGAATCTTAAGGGTGCAGTCCCCTTGCACTGACTGTGAATGGAAGGTTATATGAAATAAGGGCTTGGATTTTTGGAAAGAGGTTTGAGAAGACTTTTGATCTCCTTGAGGTAAGAAGAATATGAGAAACTTTTCAGAGAAATGTCTATTAGCAATTTCAGACAGACTATGTCTTATCAAGCTATAAGCTTTACCAAATAGAAAATATAGAAATAAATTTACAGCATGATATTATTTGAGTATAATATACTAAAAATGTATCCTTGAAGGACCATTAGAAGGGCATGTCCTAATCTTTAGAACCTCATGAGCTCTGAAAGACGGTATTGTGAGACTGCCACCATGAATCTTTGAAAGTGAGTTAACTGGAAGTAGTAGACCTATAATTTGAGGTGCAGGAAGCTAATGGCTCTTGAAAAAATTGAGATTTTCAATGTTACCATTTGTGATTGTAAATCCAAATTTGATTTGGTTAAAATTTGTTCTGAAACTAAATTTTATTATAGTTTTGTTTTAAGTGAGATGTGTTCTCCTATTAGGATAATTATGGCAGAGTAAAACTTAATACAAAATACAGAAAACTGCATGGTTCAGGAAAACCTGAGTTCATATCTGGTCTCATATTTACTAGCTGTGTGACCCTGAGCCAAGTCACTTTAATCTTTGTTTGCCTCAGTTTCCTCATCTGTTATATGGGATAATAATAGCACCTCCCTCCTAGGATTGTTGTGAGGATCAAATTACGTAATTGTAAATTACTTAGCAGAGTACCTGGCACATAGTAAAAGCTGTATAAATGGTTTCAATGCAATTAGTATATAGTGCCAAATTGATAGTTAGATGAAGTGATTTCCCATATAAGAGGATTTGTAAATTCATTCAACTGAATTGATATTATCTGACTGGCAAAAAGCTTTGTGTTACTTTTTAAAAATAAGTAATAATTTATGTTATTGTTAGTCTCATAGTTTTTTTTTTATATTGTGAATTTTGGAAAGCCATTGTGTAAGAAAAACTGTTAATTAAAAAAAAACCTAGTGAGTAATATAATTGCATTATTAGAAAAGAAAACTCTGTTTAAATCTGAATGCTATTAGATTATGAATTGAGCTGTTAAAAAATGTGGTTATAGTGTTTGAAAACTGTTAAATATTTAATTGAGTATATTTTACTTTAAAATTAATAATAATAATAACTATGATAAAAATAATAATAACTTACTTTTTTTTGGGAAAAAGTTCCACAGACCTTTTTTTTCTCAGCAATTAGATGAAGTAAAAAAAAAACAACTTACAATTTTGAACATAGTAAAGAGTGATTTTATCTGATAGGTTGTTTGGCTATTACTTATGAAAACTGTTAAAGTGTATTGGAATAATATGTATTGAAGTTACATCTTTGAGGTAACTTTATATCAACTGACCTTAGTTTTATTAAAGATTTTATTTTTGCCTCAGGTGTTAATTGGCAATATGAATATCTGTTTGTCTGGAAGCTTACAGTGGCCAATGTATTGCTTGGTCTTTGAGTGAGCTATCATGTAATCACTATATTAGTGAAATCCCAGAATGTGATTATTTCTAATTTCTAAATGATTGATTTTTTGCTCCAGGATAAATTTAAACTAGAAAAGATAACTATAATAAAGCCTTATATGTATTTATTGTTGACTGTTATTGCAAAAAATAATAACAACATAGCCCTAAGCTGTGATAAGTAAAACTTACTATTTGAGGTGAAATTTCTTGGGACTGTTATTTGATATAGTTGAGTTTTGATTTCAAGTACAATTGTTGGAACTGTCATTAAGTCAGTAGTCTACCATTCCAGGGAAATTCCATATGCTGCTCAAAGAGAGTACAGTCTGAAAACTGCTACAGGTGGATAGCTGAGTGTGGGAAAGTTGAGGGGATGACCTTAAGTAGGGAAAGATAGGATTCTTTTGACTAATTTTCCCCATTTTGCTATTTTTTCTCAACAGAAAAATTTCCCACCTCATTAATTTGGAACCTCACTATGATATCCTGTGAATAATGTGGAACTTTGCTATATAATTGGCTGTTACAAAATAAAAGTTAACTATGACTCTTAACTAGAATCAAATAGAGCTAAGGAAGCTCTGTCCTGTTTTGCTTATGTCAAGTCAGTCTATGCTCTTGAAGGGACAGTTTTGATATTGCTACAACCATGTCCCTTCTTCCTTTTATAGCAAATTTTTACGATCAGGGCAGGTGAAATATAAAAAGTTTTTTTTTTAATATGATGAATCTTGTTGCAATAAGCCAATATTTCTGAGTTACTATAATGGGATATAAGAATGAAAGATCATATTGTTTTTAATTTTTCCTTTCTGAATTTGTGGTTCAACACCTAAGCAACTAAGACAGTCAGTTCTTGGGCTTGCCATCCCCTTGATAGTAGTTATATAATCATCTACAAAATTAGGTTCTTGAAGTATCTCATTTTTCTGGATGATATGAGGATAATATACATCCTTAAAGCAGGGAAAGGACAAAGATGTGATGTGATAATGGAATAGTAAACTTTGCTTTGAGAAAAGAAACAGCATTAGGTTTTCTCTAAGAACTAGAATATGTGTATTTGGCTTTCAAATGTTTTCATTAAGAACAATGGCAAAAGAACAAGTATAATGTTAACTCCATAAGGTGTGAACTAGTTTTCACTACATGAACTAGTTACTGGAAGACAATTAATTGTAAGATGTTGTATCAGGTTTCACTAAGTTGTATGAAGTCTTATCACTGGCAAGTTTTTAGCAGAATTAATTAAGGAACATCTGTGAGTGACTCGGAATCAGGGAAGCTGATCTGCTAGGAGGAACACTCTTGCACAATTGCCCTAGGCATGTGGCCTATTCCAGAATTTTCAAGGACCAGATAGCTATATGAGACAGCTAACCAAGATGAAATAAAATGATTAAATGCAGTTTAATCTGTAACCTGACTTAGTTTACCTATAGAGTCTGTTTAACTAGATTTATTTCCTTAGGGTATATGTGAGATTAGGAACTCTGCTTAACTAAATTTGTTCAACTTTTATGACATTGAAGGAAGCATGGGAATATGACTCCATCTGTTTTTAAAACTTTTTTGGATATTTGTGTCTATATATGTTCTCTGCTGCTTTTAATGACTAGGAAATTCTCCTATATTGTGTACTGCACTTGTCTTCTGGTGCAAATCTAAGTTCTCTGACTTACAGCTCATGATGCTTACTCAGTTTGACTCTTCTGATTATAAGATGTTGGGAAATTTTTGTCAGCAATCAGACCTCTATACTTCCTTAAAGGAATTTAATCAAGCTCTTGATAAGATGAGCAGTGTGTGTGTGGAGTGCCTCCACTGACTCAGATTATTTTAATGAAATTCTTTTTAAACTTAGCTCTCTGCTTCTGTAATTGTCCTTCCACTAGTATAGGAATGATGGGTTTAAAGGTCCCAAGACAGGGAAGTGGTCAGAATTTTATTGCATTTTTTTGAAATTACCTCTGAGTACTTACAGACCATTAAACATTGTTTTATGTTTAAGCAGGACTTGCAGGCAATGCTGACCCCAGAAACCTTCCAGGGGAGCTGAAGATTGCTTCAAGGAATGTACAGAGTTTCCTTCCTTTTACTCTCAAGCAATCTATGTGTCTTATCTGGAAGTGTCCTAGCCAATCAACTGTTGTTTCTTTGTGCCTTTGTTTGAACTCTATATAATGTAAAACTTACAGAGGCTCAGGGGACTAGGACACCTTTTTTTTTTCCACTCCCCTTTGTTGGAGAACTTAGTAAACTTCTTTCTAATTTTTTTTTCCAGGTTTGAGTTCTCAACTGATAGCATCAAGTGGTGTTAAGTCAAAGAATATGGATAGATTAGTGACTTTTTGGGCATAGTTATAGATTCCTTTTTAGAATGGCTAAAATAATTCATAGTTCTACCAATAGTGCATGAGTATGCCTCTTGCTAACATGTCTTAAATATGAGACCTTTATCAGAGAAACTTGCTGTGAAGATTTTTTCCTCTACTTACCTGTTTCTCTTTTAATTCATTACATTTGTGCTCTTTGTGCAACATTTTTAAACTTTTACATAAATAAAATTGTCCATTTTATCTTCTGTGATCCTTCCTATTCCTTGTTTGGTCATGAACTTTTACCTTACCCATAGATCTGAAAGGTAATCTCTTCCTTGCTTTTCTTTCTGGTTTTGTTTATGATATCATCTTTTACATTAAATTCATGTATCTATTTAGAATTTACCTTGACATATGGTGTAAAATATTGACCTGTATTTTATTTCTGCCAGGGTGCTTTCTAGTTGTCCCAGCTGTTTTTATTAGTGAGTCCTTATCTCAGAAGCTGGGGTTTTTAGGTAAATGTACACTAGCCTACTGTGTTTGTATTCATTTATGGTTGGTGTACCTGATCTGTTTAATTGATCCCTTTCTATATTTTTCCTTTTTATTTTTTTCAATTCCAAATTCTCTGCCTCCCTTTACCAACTCCCCCATTCACTGAGAATGCTAGAATACAATTTTCATTATACATATGAAGTTATGTATATCATAGTTCCACTTTAACCATGTTAAAAAAAAGCAAGAAAAAGAGAAAAAAATTATGTTTCAGTCAGCATTCTGAGTCTATCAGTTCTTTATCTGAAGGTGAATAGCATTTTTTATAATCATAATTCAGAATTGGAACTGTGGTATATCATTTTATTGATCAGCGTAACTAAATCTTTTATAGTTGCTTTTTTTTGGTCTGTTTTTTTGGTTGGGCAATGGGGTTAAGTGACTTGCCCAGGGTCACACAGCTAGTAAGTATTATGTGTGTGAGCCCAGATTTGAACTCAGGTCCTCCTGAATCCAGGGCCGGTGCTCTTTTGACTGCGCCACCTAGCCACCCCTATAGTTGCTTTTCTTTACAATATTGTTGTTACTGTGTATATTATGCTGATGGCTCTCCTTAATTTACTTTGCATTAGTTCTTATAACTCTTCCCAAGTTTTTTTGAGACCATCCCTTTTATCTTTTCTTAAAACAGTAGTATCCCATCACATTCATATATCATAACTTGTTCAGCTATTCCCCAGTTCATGAGCATTCCTTCAATTTCCATTTCTTTGCCACCACAAAAAGAGCAGCTAGAAATATTTTTTCCTTTTTTCTTTTTTTTAAATCTCTTTTGGGATATAAACCTAACAGTGGTATTGCTAGGTCAAAGTGTATACACAGTTTTATAGTCTTTTGAACATATTTCCAGATTGTTCTCCAGAATGGTTGGAATAGTTTACAGCTCTGCTATCAGAAAATTAGTGTACTATGTTCCCACATTCCCTCAAATATTTAATCGTTTTCCTTTTCTGTCATCTTAACCAGTCTGGTGGGTGTAAGGTGATACTTCAGAGTTGTTTTAATTATTAGTGATTTAGAGTATTTTTTCCACAAATGAAACCTCAAAGGAAAAAAAAGTCTGATGATTTATAAGTGAATTCTCTTAAATATTGAAAAAAATCAATTCCAGTGCTATACTATACCATTGAACTATTTAAAAGATTATATACTCTAACCAGGTTGCATTTATAGAATGAATGCACAAATTGTTCAATATAAGGAAACATTTGAATGTAATAGAACATACTGATAACAAAATAATAGAAAAACACATGATTATATCAATACATGATAGAAGAGATTTCACAAAATCCAACACCCATTTAAAATTACTAGAAAGCATAGGAACAAATGGACTGAAAATTAATATCATAAACAATATCTAATGAAGAGCAAGAGTCTGCATTTATATAATAGTGAAAAACTCAAGGCCTTTTCTGTAAGATTAGGGATAAATCAAAGATTCCATTATCACCACTATTTTTTGATATTGTATTAGATATGCAATGGCAGTTATATGAGAAAAAGAAATTGAAGAAATAAGCATAGGCAATGAGGAAGCTTTTTGCAGGTGATACGATGGTTTATTTAGAAAACTCTGGAGAGGTGACTAAAAAATTAGTTGAAACAATAACTTTCAGCAGTGTTGCAGGATTTAAAAAACCCCCATACAAATCATAAGCATTTCTATATATTACCAAACAAAATCCAGCATGAAGAAATAGGAGAAATTCCATTTAAAATAACTGCAGACAGTATAAGATACCTGGGAATCTACTTGCCAAGATACACACAGGAGCTATATTAACACAATTACCAGACACTCTTCACACAAATATAGACAAATTTAAATAATTGGAGAAATATTAATTACTCGAGTGGGCCAAACCAATATAATTAAAATGAAAATACTACCTAAATTAATTTACTTATTCACGCTATACAAATTAAACTAGCAAAGAATTATGTCATAGAACTAGAAAAAGAATAACAAAATTCATCTGGAAGAACAAAAAGTCAAGAATGTCAAGGGAATCAATAGAAAGACGTGAAGAAGGGGGTGCCTAGCAATATCAGGTCTTAAATAATATTACAAAGCACTAAATATTAGAACAATTTGGTACAGGTTAAGAAATAGAGTGGTTGGTCATTGGAATAGATTAGGTATACAATATACAGACACAAATAAGCACAGTAAAAACTAGTGTTTGATCAATCCAAAGATCCCAGTTATTGGAGCAAGCGCTCACTCTTTGACAAAAACTGCTGCGAAAACTGGAAAGTAGTATGGCAGAAACTACGGATAGACCAAGATCTCACATCATATACTAAGATTAGCTCCAAATGGATACATGATTTAGAAATAAAGAATGATATCATAAGCAAATGAGGGGAGCATAGAAGAAATGATCTGTCGAATCTATGGCTAGGGGAAGAATTCATGACTAACAAGGGTTCACAGGAGGTAAAATGGAGAATTTTCTTTAGACAAATTTAAAAAGTTTTTGTACAAACAAAACCACTGTAGTCAAAAGAAAAAAAGCAGGAAATGGGGGGAGAGGGAGGATTTTACTGTATGTTTATCTGATAAAGATCTAATTTCTCAAATATGTAAGGACTGAGCCAAATTTATAAAAATAAGAGCCATTTCCAAATTGATAAACGGTCCAAGGATATGAAATAGCAGTTTTCAGAAGAAGGAATCAAAGCTACAGATAGTCATTTAAAATATGATTTTTGATTCAAATAGTTCAATTAATCTCTCTGTTTTTATAAATTATACTAGCAACTATATACTTATTTTATTATTTTCTCCCTAAACTAATTCCTAATTTTATTATAAATTTAAAAGTTTATTTTGCTTTAAATTTTGTTAATCTCTTCTTTGATATTAAGAATTTTTATTTTGTTATTTTGGGGGATTTTTTATTTGCTGCTTTTCTAGTTTTTAAAAAATTATTTATTTATTTTATTTTTAATTTATGAAACAAAACAAGCATTTCCATAACATAGTAGAATAACAAAAAGATGATTGCACATGAAACTGCAAATCTAGTTTGTACAACTTGCTGAAGGAAGATTGCAAGAGGGTTATGAAGAAAGTGCTAGGTGAGGAGTTTGGTTACGAATGACAGACTAGATATAACATAATTGCTTAAGGGATGATAGAGTAAAATGAAGGTATTTTAAGGATTTGGGAGTGTTTGTAAATGATACAGAGGGAGTCAATGAATAAGCTAATGGGATTGAAGATGAGAAAAATAAGGGATGATTGACCAAGGGATCAAGCTCTTGGAAAAGTTTGGATTAAGAACATGACTACAGGGGCTGGCTTTGGCAAGAAATGCCACCTTTTCATCAGGCAATGGAGTAAAAGAAGAGAGAATGTCAGGTAGTGAATAGGAGTTTTGAGGTATGGAGGGAGAAGGAGATTGCAAAGGATGGCTTTACTTTTCTTAGTAAAATAGGAGATAAACTGCTCCATCTGAGAGTAAGTGGGGGGAAGAGGTGACAGTAGGAGGCCTGAAGAGAGAGAAAGTTTAGAGTAACTATTATAGAGTGTGGTAGTCAACCAAGTAAGAATGAAAAGATTATTGTGTAGTGAGGGCCTGGCTGAGGTCACATAAATTTGTAGTGAACCCAACTGACATGGCAACTTGTCATTTTCCAGCCATATTCAGTAGTATAGGGGTAGGAATGGAGAAGACAGATCATGATGGTAGGGGGAATGGGAAAACCCATGGTTGGGGGTTAGTGATGAAATCAAGGCAGATATGCTTATTGTCTTACCCAGAGCCACACAGCTGGTAAGTGTCTGAGACTAGATTTGAACTCAAGGTCCTGTGCTCTATCCACTGCAACCTAGCAGTCTCAGTCATGTGACTGAACAGTTTTAGGTGGTGAGATCAAGGACATGTGTGTGGCAGAATTGGAATGAAGACAGAATACATAGCAGTTTAGGAGGTTGATAGAATGGGAAACTATGGTGTTTTAAGGGAACATCCATATGCATATTAAAATCTTTATGTGTGAGGGCAGAAGTTTGGGTGGAGAGACAGATTATGAATCAGGTAATGAATTCTTGAAAAGGTAGGGAAAATGACCAAGAGGCAGTAATGATGATGGCTATAGGGGCAATCTGTAAATGAGAGAGAGGAGCAATTAATATGCATATTCCACTTTGTGGCCTAGAGTATTGGATGACATGAGAGAAGGGACATTTATGTGATAGGGTAATCAGAGATGTAATGTCTTTTGGGGAGACCTAGGTTTCCCTTAGCACAAGAATATGTAAAAAAAAGCAAAGTGAGAGGTCCAGGTTGAAAGGAAAAATTTAAGTTCCAGAAGGTATAAGTTTGGAAATACAGAAGAAGATCTTGATGGGAGAGTTAAGGGTAAGGTGGAGAGGGATGAGACTATGGGGAGAAATATGAGAGAGAAGAGATTGTGACACTAGATAAAAAAAAAAATCAGGGAATGGCAACTAGGAATTTGCCTGCCATTAAAAAAGGTATCAGTCTTGTCATACTCTGAAGCTTTACATAGTCCACAGATAAACGAAGAGAAAAATATGAATTTTTCGACTGATGATCCTTTTGGGAAGATGGCCCTTAATACTACAGTGGCAGAGTTATGTGTGTTATCAGGAGAGAGATAATTTCAGATGAACCTATTTATGACATATTAGGGTGGTTCTGAGGATTTTAGTATGTTGGAATGATCAGGAGAGCTGAGTCTACTAGGTGGGATTCACAAGAATGTCAGTTCGATTGTATTGACTATTTATGAGTCCTTTGTGTTTTATATTTTCGGTAAAGCTAGATAACAGTTGTCCCATATTCTATATTAAGAACTAGGTCCTTGCATGGAAGCTGGGGCCCTTTTACCAACATCTGAGGAGACTTTGACATGAGGTATATATTCTGAGATTTTCAGGAAAACTCTAGATTGGGGCAAAATAAGCCAAAGATTTATGATTTGGGTTGCAGATTGAATCCAGTCCATGTAAATCCAGGTTGGCTATCAGATTTCTTGAACAACAGAAGTATCAAAAGACATACTAGATGATTAATCTGTGATAAGGTCTGCTATTTCAGTTTGAGAATGATGTAAAGCCCTACACGTGGTTGATTTAATGACTGGTTAATGATACTATACAACGTGGCTTATGGTAAACATACAACAGAACACGAATATTTTCTGACCACCACATTTCTCAATTTTAGTTTTGATCCTGGAAGATGAAAGATCAGACACAGTAACCAAACCTACCTAGAACTCAGTTTGCTTAGGCATGGTCCCAGATCTACCGTCATGGACAGAAATTTGTTACCACTGAGGATATGGATAAGATAATATGTTTCAGAGGCCATTTCAAAAAGTGTTTTAAGCCCCAGCAGGATCATTAGAATAGGTAATTAGTCTTTCTTGATAACAGCTTTGAAGAAGATGGGACTCTTCTGCATATGTAGGCTCTGCTATGTTTTCTAAATATCTCTCAAGATATTTTATGGTCATACTTTGTATGACATGAGAGATGCTATGTCTGGAATCAGAGGTATTGGGTTCAAATCTTAGATTTGCCACTGAATACCTGAGTGATCTCGGGCAGGTCAGCCAATACTTGAAGAAATGAATTCAGGCTGTTCACTGGAAGGTCAAATACTGAAGCTGAAGCTTAAATACTTTGGCCACATGATGAGAAGAGGGACTCATTGGAAAAGGCTCTGATGTTGGGAAAGGTTAAAGGCAGGGGACAGCAAAGGATGAGATGGATACATAGTGTCATGGAAACAACAAATATGAACTTGGACAAACTTTGACAAATAGTGGGGTATGTAAGGGATACATGTTATGGTCCATACAGTCCTGAAATGACACGATTAAATGACTGAACAACAATAGAACTTAGAGAGGTCATTTAACCTTCTCTGGGCCTCTTTCTCCTCAAATGTAAAATGAGGGATTCAAACTCCACCTCAAAGGTACCACTGTGATTCTAAAACAATCTCTGGTCAATTTTCCACTGCCTCGTGAAGAAATGGTTTGCCTAATTTTGACACAAATTGTAGAGTATCATGTAACAAATCACCAACTCTTTTTGCCATACCAACTGGTCCTTCTCCCCCCCACCCCAATCATTTAGTAAGGTTGGCCTGCTTGGTTTTTACTATGTCAATCTGGTGTAACATTTCAAAATCTCTTTAACCCCCATTTTATCTCACTTATTCTCCTGTAGGCACAATGTTTGATTAATAGCAAAACCAAACCAAATGGAATCAGACACAGATTGATAGACAGAGTTAGAAACTCTTGAAGTCATTTACTCAAAACAAATGAGACATTAATACATCAAAAATAAAATGACTTACACTTTATTCTACTTATGAATAAAATAATTTGATGTTTCACTCTTAGAACCTTCTGATAGTTGAAATATATTCTGAAGCAAAAAAAATGCCCATGTCCAATTTATGTTATGTAAATCCAGTCTTGATCAGCATATGCAATACTGAGAGCCTGGTACACATGAACACACACACACACAACCACATACGTGCATGTTTCCTTAATAAAGGCTTTGTAAAAGAAATTCCTTTTTTGTTGCATAATCCTGAACAAGTACATATTGCATTACATTGCTTCGACATAAATTGTCTGAAATGGAATTGTTTTATTTGGTAATCACATTGCAGAAAGGCCAATAGTGCAAATGAAAAATAAGGTACCTTAAGTTTGGTTTTTATTTACAATCTGTGGAAATGTTCTAGTTTTTTAATGCATCCATATGAAATAAACCAATATATTTAAATGGGTTGACAAACTGTTACTGAATAAAATAATCTAGAAAACAATTTACCCTAATGGAATTCAGTGGTCTTCTATAGCAATGTTTTTCTATTGAAATAAAACTGAGCTCAATATTTGGCATCATAGAATAATTTGTCTTTTGAAATTTGTATTCAAATGTTATTATAGCCAAAGAGAACTATTTTCCATCTCATCTAACAGATCATGTACAGATATAATACTCAAATAAATTAAATGTTTCTGGATTCAAAAATAGAAGCAATAAACTACCAATTGATAATAAAAATTCTGTTATCATCACATTAAAGGTTGGGAACATTTGGGTACCAAATATGTCAATATAAATAAAACTGGCTTGCACTGCTATTATCATTTTTCATTACCTTAATCATATGCATGAGCTTGTAGGTGAATACCAACAGAGACATACTCAGAAGATGGGGGTATTTTTTGTGCTCAAGACTCAACCTCTTAAATCTTATTTTATAGTTTTCTTTATTTAAAAGAGAATTTGATGTATATAGACAATTTCAAAATAATAATTTTAATATAGCTATATTTATGTAAATACTATATATGAGTATATTTAAGTAATCAATATTGTTATTTATAGACACCTAGAGAGGATTGTATTTGTTTTATTCATTATTCAGATCTATGTTAATAATGAAAATAAAATTTAAATTTCAATGTAGTATTTCTACAACAAACAGAAAATTCTAGGCCATCTGGTAACCAGACAAAGAGTTAAATTTTAGCTGGCTAATCTGACTGAAACAACTATCTCTTCAAAATTTATAGAGTTGTCACCTCTGACTAACTTGGTAAGAGAGAGAGAAAACATAACTGCAGAATCATCTTATCGATCTATTTCGTACATCGATTAGAAGCAAGTGAATAATAAGGAATGATAAGGATTAGACCTGAAATTTTCCTGGTGTAGGGAGCTCCCAGTGAGGAATTTCCTCTTCCAATGAAGATTAGCACCTTCTTTGCAATTTATGGTCTTAGAGAGTTGCTTAGAGCAATGACACAGATTAAATAATTTGACCTGGGTCACACAGTATGCATCAGAAATGGGACTTGAAACTACATGTTCCTGTTCTAAGGCTATCTTTCACTGTGTGAGGTACTACTGTGCCAAGGGGTCAAAAACACTCTTTAATACCTCTTGCATTCAACATAAAATTTCCATTTTTGAAATGATATATATTGATATGTGTGAGCACTATGACTGTTTACAAGTGAACTAAAGTTATCTTTTTCTTCATTGCTTTATACTTATCTAAGGCATACTTGCATATACTTAAACACATGCAAACATAAACAATATGCCTGGCCACTTCTGTAGACTCCAATTGAGAAAGCCATAAAATCATGAGTAGTCCTGCTTCTCTTTGAAGCCCGTTTCCAACACAACAGACCTAAAGCATTTAAGTGGGAGCATCTTTAAAAACAGAAATTGTTAAATGCTCCATTTCAACCTGTTTAAAAATAATAAAGCAAAGGAAATAGTCAAACTATCAGAGGGTTCAAATATTGAAAGCATTCAGTCTTTTAAAACTCTGTGCTTACATTCCCAAAATACTAGATTTGGAAGGGACCTCAGAGGACATTAAATGCCAGAACTAGACTTTTTCTATATTACTTGGTAGACAGGTTGTTTAATGAAGGGAAACTCCACTACCTTCTAAGGCAGCCTGTTCCATTTTTGGATGCCTTTAAATATTAATTATTCTGTTATCTGTCAAAAACATTGCCCTGGGAAGTGATGTCAGGCCTTAAATGATGCATCTTTCTAGTTAGAAACTGTTTAAATCTACAAATAAGTAGCCATTAGGATTGTTTAAGAGGACAAATTCCACTCAATAAAGCTGATGACTTTCCAAAGAGAGGTGATTTTATTAGTTAGGATTTGAAAGCATAAGGACTTTGGGGACATTTCTTAACTTAATTCAAATCTGTATGTCTATGTCTATCTTTCAGACTGAGAGTATTGCTGCAAATTAGGTAGAATCAGATGACAAATTAAAATTACTCCCAAACCTAATTGGGTGTATATTGATATGAACTCATGGGACTTCATAGCTCTAAATCCAGTAGGCAAAGAGGCCAGAACTGATCATTCCTCTTTCCTTTTATTTATTTATTTATTTTTTATTTTGGCTAGGCAATGGGGTTAAGTGACTTACCCAGGGTCACACAGCTAGTAAATGTTATGTGTCTGAGGCCAGGTTTGAACTCAGGTCCTCCTGAATCCAGGACCAGTGCTCTATCCACTGCGCCACCTAGCTGCCCCGATTGTTCGTCTTTCTACCAGAAAAGAGAAGAGTCAAAAGAATGATTGATCAAATCAAAAGAAAATCAAAGGAATGATCTTGGTGGCCTTACCAGTCCTGATGGGTTTAATCATTATCTTTATGCAGATGATTTATAAATTATATATTTGGTACCTATCTCTTCCCTGACCTTCTGTCCTATGTCACCAACTGCCTATTAAGTATTTCAAACTAGATATTATGAAGGCATATCAAACTCAAAATATATAAAACTGAACTTGTCATCTTTCCCTGCACACCTACCCTCCTTACAAATCCCCTATTTATTTAAAAGATACCACCATTCTTCCAGTCTCCCATTTTCAGAATGGTGACATTATTCTTGCCCCCTACTCTCATATCACATACACACATACACACATACACACACACACACACGTACATATTGTCTCTCCCAAGTGAATTTAAGCTCCTACTGAATAGATTGTCTCATTCTTTTTATTTGTATCCCTAGCACCTATCAAAATATCTAATATATAGAAGGTGCTTGATAAATGCTTATTTATTGATTGACTGAATTCCTTCACCCTATGAAACTCTTTTTTTAATCTGTAAAAGGAAATAGTGTTCATATTAAGCTATTTTTCAAACCTTCAAGTACTATGTGAATGTAAACCATTATTATGAGAGCAAGATAGGATGTCCACTACAAATTCAGCAAGATGTTTAATAGATTAGATTGCTATAGGAAGACAAGATATATAACTACTCTGTACAAACAGCCTTCTCTATGGTTCCTTTTCCCCCCTACTTGCCCTGGTTTCTAAATTCCAGGTCAAAACACAACAATTATACCTCTGTTCTTCCCTGCAGGCAGACTAGAGAACTTTGTCCAATCACTTGATGCTAGCCAATGGCAGGGTTAATTTTCCTTGAAAATCTACCATATCCTGTAATTTCACTCAAAATTTCTACTTGTTTAAACTTTCAAATAACACTATATATCTATTTTTTGTTTACTTAGTTGAATGAGAATATATGGGAAGACATAAACTTAAGAATTAGGTTAAAATATTTTGATCTTATAGTATCATTACCATTGTAACTGACCTATGTGTAATATTTGTGTGTTGTTGTTCAGTTATATCTGACTCTTGGTGACTCTGTGGACCATGATGTCCATAGGATTTTCTTGGTAAATATATTGGAGTGGTTTGCCATTTCCATCTCCAGTGGATTAAGGCAAATAGAGGTTAGATAAGGAGTTAAGTGACTTTCTCAAGGTCACAGCTAGTAAGTGTCAGGTTTTCCTGACACGGAGTTCAGCTGCTTCACTATTACCTCATTAGAGCCTCACAACCATTCTGTGAAGAATATACTATAGATGTTGATATTTCCTCATCAGCTTTTTGCTGTTGGGGAAACCTAATCTCATAAGGGTAAAGTAAGCAGTTAAGGTCACACAGCTAGTAAATTTCAGAGGGAGAATTCAAATCCAAGTCTTTCCGACACCAGGTCCAATATTTTATCTGATGTACCACATTGATTCTCTATCATCACTGTAATTTAACTGTTTTCTATTTGTACCATGAGCATATTTTCAGGCAGTTCAAATAAACAAATGCAAAGCACTATGTATGGCAAAAACCTCTCAGAAAGAGGTTTTAATTTTCCCTATTTTCCTTTATATTCGTACTTATGTTGTATTTGTTTTCTACTTTCTTGTGATTGCGAAATGTTGTTATAGTCTCTTTGAAGGAAGCTTTACTCTTTAAAGTTAAGTAAGGACAGGTCATCTGAGGTGATGGGTAACAAAGTCAGGGGGATTCTGGTCTTTCAATAGTCTGAAATTTAATAGCATCAGCTGTCTAGCTTTGAAGACAACTGTGATTTAGGATCGAATGGAAAGAATAAAGTTTAAAAGTGCTTACAAGTCATCTAATCTTCACAGTAGTGAACCAGCTGATACCTGGAGGTGTACTGGAAATTCATTCATTTTGATAATTTTCATACTAGAAAAAAATAACTCATTTTTCTAATTTTTGATAAAGTTCTGCTAATTTAATTTTGAAGAAGAAATCATCATTTGGCCATGCCTCAGACCATTTTGCTATGTGACCTCCAACAGTTATATTTATTTTAGTTTCTATTCAAATGACCTTCCAAGGTACATTCATTTTAGTACAGCCATGACTAGGTCAGAGAGACTAGAATTTTAAAGTATTAAAGTCTGGATGGCTCTGATAATATATATATATATATATATATATATATATATATATATACACACATATATATATATATATATATACATATATATACATATATATGTATATATATACATATATGTTATATATATATACATATATATACATATATACATACATATATATGTATATATATACATATATGTGTATATATATATACATATATATATGTATATATATATACACATATATATATATGTATGTGTGTGTGTGTGTATATATATATATATATATGTATATATATATATGTATTCCTTTTTTGGTGTAGAAGCAACTAAGCTTTGTACCTAATTAGCAAAAATAATTTATTATAGTAGGAAATGACAAGATATCTACTTTCTCTCTTCCGCTGCCTTTTCTCAGGTGAGTTTCTCCCTGGCTTGCCTCCACCTTATTCCTTTTCCCAAGACCACCTCCCAGTCTTTATTTGGTGATATCCTGGGGTCTCTATCTTTCCTTGATGGGTGTTCAGCCCTGGATCTCTTCATCCTGTGGTATAGAATTTATCTTAAAAATTGATTTGAGGGCACAATTTGTATTGCTCATTCTGGGTGCCTTTTTTGAAGTAGGTGTCAAGTGCTAAAATTTGCTGGTTACAGCCTTGAGTTCTAGTTACTCACAAGGATGGACTGGCCTTCATTTGTGAAGATGGTGCTACTGAACAATTAGTAGGACGTATATAACCTGAGTTATTTTTCTAGTTGCAATATTTTGCACCTTATTCCACTATTCCAGAGGTTCTTAATCTTTTTTGAATCATGGGACTCCTTTGGAAATGTGATAAAGCCTATGGACCCCTCCTCAGAATGTTTTTAAATGCATAAAATTAGATACCTAGGATTACAGTGGAAACTAGTTACATTGAAATAAGCTTATCAAAATAGTTTTTTTTAAAGTTCATGGACCAAAGGTTAAGAACACTTGTTATCTACTTTCTCTTAAAGTCTGCTTTCTGACTAGTGGCATGTATTTGTAGAATGATAGCTGTCTGGGTACAGCTAACTTTCCAGCCCTATACTAATATGGAGCTATTGCAATGCATTAACTGTTTGCTTAGCACAGTGCCTGACTCAATAAATGATCTATCTATCTATGAGACCAGGAGCTTCCAGGATTTGGACATTTATTAATAGAGGACACTGACCACTAATGAAGTTCAAAACTCCTCTGTAACTTAGTCAATGAGCTTTGAGAAGGACTGCAGCCAAAAATCTATTCATCTTGAAGCCAAGCTGGTGATCAGCCTCTCCCAATTTGTTAGGCTTGACCTTGGAAACAGGCATGTTACTGGTCCAGAACTTGAAGCCTTTCAGTCCTGGCAGGTCCTGCTGGAGCTTGTACTCTTCTGTCATAGCCTTTATCTCAAGCCAAGACACAAAATCTGTTCTGTTATGATGCAAAAAAGGTCTTGGGGATCTTAAGTATATCAAGCAGTTGCTTTCCTCACATACTTTAAAAGACTCACAATGAATGAAGCTCTCAAAGGTCTTCACTTATATACAAAAGCTGCACCCCGTAATTCCAGATAGAGGAAGCCTGCTTGGGGGGTAGAGGTTCATTTTGTCTGGTCTGAGTTCCAGAGTAAACCCCTATATGATCCTTAAAGAAGCTCCTTCGCTCCAGATAATGGCCCATTCAAGTGCCCCCACCTGTGTCCCTAGATAATCCACTTAGAAGGAAGTTCCTTTTAATCTATTTAATCTATTTATCAGCTTCACCAGCAAATGTACCCCATTTTACAAATTCCCAATATACCACACCCTTCAATGAAAGGATCATTTCCACACCAAGATGAGGTGTTGGGGTAGGACTTTATTATAGATATTCTGTTACATGGGAACTAAAACAAAAATGGAGTTTGCCTTATGAAGCAGAAAACCATTTTGTGGTTTGTTAATTCTAACACAAAATTATTTCTGTGGTGATATGAGTAGAATCAGAGAATCATAGAAAGTTAGATCTGTAAGGGAGCTCAGAGGTCTCATCCAACTCTTCAGTTTCAATTAGGGAAAGTGAAGCTCAGTAAGCCATTGTTGAACATTAATTTAGGCTAAAAGCTAGAGTTTACTTTTCTCCTGTTTTAAGTCTGCTTCCTGGTCATGATGGCAAATTTTCTGTATTTCTACTATTATAATTAGTCTAGTACTTGGAATCAAATGAATAGTGTTATTTTCCCTCTGCTTTCTCAGACAAAATGACTTCACCTACAGTAAACCTGACAGACCTTCCCCCCATACCCCATCCTTTCAGCATAATAACCGACAAATAAAATACCAAGAAAGGGGGCAAGCGCAATTAGTCAGACTCTGTGGTGACACAATGTATGTTCTACATCAATGAATGGGATTTAAATGGGGCACAAGATGAGCTCTATTTGCAGCAAAACTGACTAATGGGCTGAGCTAATCTGAGAAAAATGATTTGGTACACAACTCTAAAGGTTAGCTGACAAAACAGATGGCTGAAAGGTTTTTTTACTTTCCTCTTTGAGATGTCACTTTTAGAATGGATGCTTCATATAGGAAAATTTTGACTTTGGGGAGCTTTTTTCAGGAAATGCTGAAAAGTTCATTTATGATACAGAAATATAAACCATTTGCTTCCACAGCTGTAAACACAAACTAGCAAGGTACATGACCCAGTGATCAGGGAAAAGATCCTTTGAGCAAGTTCTCTTGAATCAATAGCCTGGGAAGAAATGTTTCATTTACTATGTTTCTTATGTTCCAAAGGAAAGTTAAGAGTAGGAATGAGGGAGTATAAATTAGTATAACAGCTGAATGCCAACTACTTGTAGTGTGATTATACTTCCATATTTTATCTCAGGATTTACAAGGAAATAATTTTATTTTAAAATCAACTAGCAGGCATACTGAATAATGTAATTTAAAATTGATTTTGTTTATCAGCCTAAATAGAAAATATTAGGGTTGCTATGTTGATCTATAGCATCTAATCAAATGAAAAGCACCTTGTTGCAGATTGTTATCATTAACAAATGGATGTTTCATGGGAAAATAAATCCTCAATACATGTCAAATTCTTTGAAATCTTAGTGTTACAATAGTCCTCCTAAGGCTATTAGATTTATTTTAATGTGTTGTACTTCTCAAGAGTAGTTTGAAAAGCTAATTATAACTATTATCAATACTTGATTTAAAAGTTTTAAAATTTATTATTTTAGTGTTATAAATTAATTCATGCATAATCACAATGCATATAAACTTTAAAAGAAATGTCTTGGACTAGGAATAATTTATTGGCTTTCTAACTTTTGGTCTGGGGATGCACTTGCTGTTTAGTACATTTGGACTAATTCCTTTTCAGTTCAGAAAGACTCTCTTGTTGCCCTTTTAATGGCTTGGGATGTGTTTTTGATCATAATGATGACTGTATATTAAAAATATGGCACTCACGGAAATCTTTAGTAGGCTCTGAGAACTCAATAGGGAATAGAGGCTGTCTGCTCATTGGATATAGCCTACATATTTAGCTTTGTTAGCACAGTATATTAATAACAAAGACAAGAAGCAGGGTATGGAGGATAAAAGCACACTCTGAAGGCATAGGTTCAAGTCCTAGCTAAGACATTTTCTATTTTATGCAACAAGATTTTATTTAGCACTTACTATGTGCCAGGCATTGTATGGAGATACAAAAGCAAAAGTGAAACAATTTGTTCCCTCAAGGAGTTTATATTTTACTCAAGGGAAGCAACATGTACACAAAGAAATAAATAAAATATATACAAAATTGGCAAAAAAAAAATCCAACTTTGAGGTGTGTGTGTGACTAACTGGGGGCTTCTAGAAAGGACTCCTTAGAAGAGGTGACATTGGGTGGAACCCTTCCTCTTCCCATTATTATGCTTGATTTGCTCTCTCCATCCCAGAAATCCCTGTTCTTTTTTAATCATTGCTTGTTCCTCAGCCCCATGATGTTATGAGAAGGGATCCTTAAAAAAAAATTGCAGTAGCACATGGGCACTACAAATATGCTTGGTTTTAAAGATTTACAAATATGACTATAAGGGAATATGGCTTCTAACATTTAGAGATGGACTAGATCACAATTTTTCCATTTAAATAGATGGTAATTCCTTCAAAGTAGTCATCTTTAGAAATCACTTAATTATTCCAACAGTGATACTATTGGCCAAAAATATTTTTGGGACTCATTTTTTGGGGGGAATTGTTTTCAGAGCTAGTAGAACATTTTTTTGAATATAACCAGTGATGGCAAATCTTTATCTTTTAAATTTTGATTTGAGATTTAGAATCAGCCAAAAACTATTTGGAGCCAACTATGGTGAATAGTCATTCTCTAAGGGAAATTATGTATATATGCACACACACACACACACACACACACACACACACACACACATATATATTACTAATAAATAATTCTATTGAATGAGGTTTGAATATAAAGTATCTTAGGTGTGTGACCAACCCTTGGATTACAAAGTAATGAGAGACTTTCTTAAGTGCTTTGTAAATGGTTTCTAAAAACATTTCCAAAAGAGGAATTTCAGAAATATTTGGGACAACAGCAGCATCGCTGAAATAGTGTGCTATGGTGATAATTTCAAAGGCACTAGTGCTTTTTCAGATAGAGATAGATAAGCTCTGGCACAGAGACTTTTTTTTTTAAAGATAACATTATATTTGTTATACTTCATCTATTTCTACATTATTCCAAGCTGGCCAAATAGAAATTAGGTTGAGAGAGTCATTTTTTTTGGGGGGGCTAGGCAATGGAGTTAAGTGACTTGCCCAGGGTCACACAGCTAGTAAGTGTTATATGTCTGAGGCCAGATTTGAACTTAGATCCTCTTGAATCCTAGGCTGGTGTTCTATCCACTGTGCCACCTAGCTGCCCCTAGACAGCCATTTTTTTTTTTTTAGGCAATTGGGGTTAAGTGACTTGCCCGGGGTCACACAGATAGTAAGTGTCAAGTGTTTGGTCTGAGACCAGATTTGAATTCACATCCTCCTGACTTCAGGGCCGGTGTTCTATCCACTGCACCACCAAGCTGCCCCTAAGAGAGCCATTTTCAATGACCATTACTGAGATTTAAAAAACTTTTTTTGATTTTTTTCATTTACATGTAAAAACATTTTTTTCATTCTATAAATTTTTTTTGAGTTTTGAATTCTTTTCCTCCTTTCCCTCCTCTCTTACTGAGATGGCAAGCAATTTGACATAGGATACATATATGCAGTCATGCAAAACATATTTCCATATTAGTCATGTGAAAGAAAACAAAAAACCCAAGAAAAATAAAGAAAGTAAAAAAAAATCTTTGATCTGCATTCAGACTTCATCAGTTTTTTTTCTGGAGATAGATAGCATTTTCATCACAAGTCCTTCAAAATTGTCTTGGATCATTGTATTACTGAGAATAGCTAAGTCATTCACAGTTGATAATCACACAAGATTGCTCTTACTATGTACAGTGTTCTCCTGGTTCTGCTCACTTCACTTTCTATTAGTTCATGTAAGTCTTTCCATGTTTTTCTTAGAGCATTCTGCTTGTCATTTCTTGTAGCACAATAATATTCCATCATGATCGTATTCCATAACTTCTTCAGCTATTACCCAATTGTTGGGCATCCCCTCAATTTCCAATTCTTTGCCACCACAAAAGAGCTGTGATATATAAAAAATCTCTTTGGGATATAGACCTAGTAATGGCATGGCATTGCTGGGTCAGAGGGCATGCATGGTTTTATAGCCCTTTGGACATAGTTCCAAATTGCTCCCAGAATGGTTGGATCAGTTCACAACTATACCAATAGTGCTTTAGTGTCCTAATTTTCCCATATCCCTTCCAATGTTTGTTATTTTCCTTTTCTGTCATATCAGGCAATCGATAGGTGTGAGGTGGTACCTCAGGGTTGTTTAATTTGTATTTCTCTAATATGATAGTGGTTTAGAACATTTTTTTCATGCAACTATAGGTAGATTTGATTTCTTGTTTTGAAAATTGCCTGTTCATATTCCTGAACCATTTACCTATTGGGTAATGACTCATTCTTATAAATTTGACTCCGTTCTCTATATAATTGAGAAATGAGGCCTTTATCAGAGAAACTTGCCATTTTTTTCAGTTATGATTACTAACTGTATATTTCCCCTCCATCCTATTTCCCCTTATTTATCCTGCTCTCTCTCTCTCTCCTTTCACCCTGGCCCTTCTCAAAAGGGTTTTGCTTCTATTACCTTCCCCAATCTTCCCTTCCTTCAATCAGTACTGTCCCCCCCCCACTTCTCTTATCTCTTTCTCCTCATATTTCCCTGTGGGGTAAGATAAATTTCTATGCTCAACTGAGTGTTTGTTATTTCCTCTTGAGCCAATTCTGATAAGTAAAGTTCAAGTATTGTCTGCTGTGCCCTATCTTCCCCTCCAATGTAAAAACTCTTTCACACATCTTCTATGTGAGATATTTATCCCATTCTGCCTCTCCCTTCTCCCACTGCATTTTCTTTCTCATTCCTTAATTTTATTTTTTTAGCTATAATCCTATCACAGTCAACTCACATCCATGCCCTCTGTCTATGTATACTAACTCTAACTGCCCTACAAATGATAATATTCTTAGGAGTTATAAATATCTCCCCATGTAGGAATGTAAACTTCTTGAATCTCTTCTTGAATCTCTTATAATTTCTCTCTCCTGTTGACCTTTTTATTTGAGTCTTGTGTTTGAAAATCAATTTTTTTTTATTCAGCTGTGGTCCTTTCATCAGGAATGTTTGAAAATTCCATGTTTCATTAAATATCCATTTTTCCCCCTGAAGGATTATGCCCAGCTTTGCTGGATGGGTTTTTCTTAATTGTAATCCTACCTTGTTTGCCTTCCAGAATATTATATGTCAAGCCCTCCAATCCTTTACCCCAACTTTACTGTAAAGTTACTAAATCTTGTGTTATCCTGTGGTTCCACAATATTTAAATTTTCTTCTTGACCTGGGAGCTCTGGAATTTGTCTATAATATTCCTGGTAGTTTTCATTTGCTTGGTAGATTTTTTCAATTTCTATTTTACCCTCTGATTTTAGGATATCAGGCAGTTTCCCTTGATAATTTCATGAAATATGATGTTTAGGCTCTTTTTTTGATCATGGCTTTTGAGTAGTCCAATAATTCTTGAATTATCTCTCTTGGACCTATTTTTCATGTTAGTTGTTTTTCCAATGAGATATTCTATTTCTTTATTCTTTTGATTTCTTCTTCTTTTTTTTCTTGATGTCTCCTACAGTCATTAGCTTCCACTTGTCCATTCCTAATTTTTAAGGAATTCTTTTCTTCATTGAGATTTTGTACCTCTTTTTCCATTTGTCCAATTCTACTTTTTGGGGTCCTTAGTTTTTCTTTTTTTTTGTAAGGCAATTGGGGTTAAGTGACCTGCCCAGAGTCACACAGCTAGTGTTATGTGTCTGAGGCTGGATTTGAACTCAGGTCCTCCTGCCTCCAGGGCTGTTGTTCTATCCACTGCACCACCTAGCTGCCCCTAATTCCACTTTTTAAGAAGTTATTTTCAGTGGACTTTTGTGCCTCTTTTACTATTTGGCTTATTCTTTTTTTTTAAGGTAGTATTTTCTTTGCCTTTTTTTTGTACCTCCTTTACTAAACTGTTGACTCTTTTTTCTTGCATCACTCTCATTTCTTTCCCAGTTTTTCCCTCTACCCCTCTTATTTGATTTTAAAAATCCTTTTTGAGCTCTTCTAGGAATCTGTTTTGGCCTTGAGACTAATTCACATTTTTCTTTGAGGCTTTGGATGCAGCTGTTTCAACTTTGTTGTTTTCTTCTGAGTTTGTATTTCAATCTTCCACATCACCATAGCAGCTTTCAAAGGCCAAGTGTTTTTTTTTTCTCATTTTCCCTGACTATTTCTTAACTTTTAACTTTATGTTAAAGTTGGGCTTCTCCTGGGTGGAGGGGGCACTGTCTCAAGCTTCAGGTTTTTTGTGCTGCTATTTATAGAGCTAGTTCTGGGGGAGTCTATAAGTTTTCAATTCTTCCAAGGTGGTATGATCTAGGGAGAGTCATGGTCACTGCTCTCCTGTCCTATGCTCTGATCCGAGAGTGACCACAAGCACTCTTTTCCACCCTGGAACTATGACCTGGGTCTCCCCTTTCCTGTAGCTGGGTGCTCTAGTGTGCTATATAGCTCCTCCACATTCTGGGATTGGGACCCACAACCATGTACAGACAATGCAACATTGTCCTGCCCCCAGTACCAGCAAAGGGCCTCCTGTAATTCCCTTCTGACCAGCTGTCTGATTCTATTATTATTTGTAGGCTATCTCTGCTGCTGCTACTGATTCAGTCACCCCTAATGCCTATTGGTAACTTGCACTTGTCATAGCCTGCTGCTGGCTGCTCAATGCAGGGGCCCTGACCTCACTGCTGGCCTGTGCCATGTTTTGGGGCCTCACCCCTGGCTGGCTGGGGCAGCCTGTGTTGGACTGTAAAGCACTCTCACTCCACTGAAACAGACCTTTCTAAGTTTTCCAGGGCTGGAAAATTGTTTTACCCTGTTTGTTTGTTCTGTGGTTCCAGAATTCATTTTGAGGCATTATTTTAAAGTTGTTTAGAATACTAAAATTTATACATGAAAATTTGATTATAATAGAAAGGGGTATGAAAAACTTATTACTCAAATTAAAAGATTATAACTGTAATTGACAATTTTTAATTGATTATTGATTTTGGGGGGATTTGTAAAAGTAGAAAATGTTTAATTAGTTTAAGATTCTATTTCAGTGATGTCTATTGAGGATAAGGTTCCCAGAGGATTTTTCTATCTAGAGAATAGCTTTATGTAAGTAAATAATACAAAAACTCCCTAATTTCTGGGCTAGTTTTTAGGCTATCATGAGAAGTTTCATTTTATTAGGATAGTGGATATATTCTAGTATGACTAGATGCTAGCTAAGGAAAAAAATATGAAACTAGATGGGGCATTGCTTTCTGTTGAATTGGCATACTATATATTTTTTTTTCCCAGCCAAAGAGAAGGTTTATTAGAACATCCACCATATTGACCAGACTCTTAAGGAGTCTGAACAATAGTAAGCGATTGGCTAGATTATAAGAACCTGAGCACCTTAATGGAGACAAGATAGACCTTATATGCAGAAAGACTGTGGGAGGGATCTAGGTGTGGTGAAGGAGTTTGGGGTAACTAGAGGAGGGGTCTAAGGAAGATCTGAATAGGAGTGGCCTGTAAGCTGGGGTGAACAGAATCCTGGGACCCGGACCATGTGGCCAAGGGGGAATGGAGCCTAACTAGGATTAAGGGTGGGAAATGTTTGGGGCCATAGGGAGGGCTAGGCTAGGTTAAGGGTAACAGAGAATTGGGAGACTGGATGTGGCCACAATGAAAGGCCAGTTGGTGAGATTGTAGTCTCAGGCAAAATCCAGAGATTTGACCATGTGGGAAAGTCTAGGGTTCTTCCTTTCTGGGGTCTAGATCCCAACCACATCATTCCCCCCCTCAAACAAATGGGACCTACATTCTTTTGAGATAAGGGGCTGGCAAGAGGCATAGAGCTGTCCCTGCCTTGAGGGGGTCCCAGAGAGAAGGTTGACTGGAACCGAGCACAGGATGCATCTAGGGAACTACGGGGAGACACTGGCTGGTATCCACTGTTTGCTACCAACTGTAGGTGAATGGATTGTAGTCCAAGTTTGGAGGCTAGCTTCTTTACCTTGAGCAGGATGTGCTGAACCTGGTGATGCTTCCAGGCTAAGGTTGCCCTAGGGCCCAAGGCCATTGCCAGTGGGGCCCATGCTGTAGCTGCTGCCCCTCCCCCAGACATAACATCTCAGAAATATCTTTTTTAGGGGCAGCTAGGTGGCACAGTGGATAGAGCTCTGGCCTTGGAGTCAGGAGGACCTGAGTTCAAATCCGACCTCAGACACATGACACTTACTAGCTGTGTGACCCTGGGCAAGTCACTTAACCCTGATTACCTCAAAAAAAAAAAGAAATCTTTTTTAAGATGTAGAGTAGTTGTGATCTGCTTTGTCAGGGAACATGGTCATGCCAATTAAATCAGATTTTTAATTACTAAAGCAGTTGCATCCTGAATACTATGAAAAGGATAAAAGTTCAGCCTGAAAGAGTCTCTGAAAAGGAAGAGGACTGAGGAGCAAAGATTACTTCTTTAAGCCATGGAGTTCTGGCTTAACAGCCAATCAAAAGACTTTTTATTATCATACCATATCGTATGACCCCTCAATTATCATAGACAACAGGGAAAAGCCAGAAGACATCTGCCCTTTTGCTGAAGATAACAGTGGGGAAGGGGAAGGTCCCTGCATTATGCATGTCCAGAAGCAGGCCCACTCAGGTATCCATTCATTTAACTGGAATGCTTACTGAAAGTAGTGGGAGAGTAGAGGAGGGAAGAGACATAGTACAAGGGGAGGGGGCCTACATTTTCAAAGAGTTTCCTTTTTTTTCTTATTTTCTTCTCACAGATTTTTAAATTCTAAAGTTAGTTTAGTCATTTCAATTTTTATCCCCATAATCCCCCTTTTTGTCTTTTGCATGGAATTTAATACAATGAAAATGAACTTAATTTTTCAGGGTCCTCTTTCCATTATGACTTATGCCTACAGCCTGTCATATCTTAAAGAAATTTTCTTGGACCTATGATTTTATTATGTGCTATATACACAGTATAAACATGGACCTGCTTTTGAAGGGAGTCACAACCTAAGAAATTATAGTGCATTTTTATTATGAGATGCAAATGAATATTCAATTAAGAGACAAATGTTTCATTTTTAAAAGCTGGATAGGATGTGCTTAACCAGCTGGTTAAATTTAAACTGCCAAAAAATAAATCTAGTACTGGAATATTTTCTGGCTCATTTTCCTTTGATTATGAATTGGATACCCTGTTGTAGTCTCTTAGCATTTTTCTAGGAAAGTCAAATTAATTTGGTGCTTACTGATGCTACTTTTTTTTTTACCTAATCTGCAGTGTGTTCTTCAATTCAAACTTAATTATCAGAAAATACCTGTGTTGATACTGTTTTTTGTTTAATATGCTTTCTACTATGCTGCTTGAAAAAGGGGTGTCCTGAGGAATTCTCTGCTCTACCTAAAGACAAATATCATCAATATCAATTGATTATTATTACTGTTAATATGATTTCATTGGTGTGAGGAATTCCTGTTTTGAAAATTCTCTCCACCAATTCATATCAATGAGTCCTTGAGAGTTTCCTCTGTGATTCTTGTCAATGTCCTTCTATAAATATTTTCTATTTTAGATAGATGTATATATTTGCCATAATAAATATACTCAATAGAGTATTATAAAGATAGGGCATGTCTAGTATCTATTTCTTCATGGTTGATCAATGTTTCAGCTAGGTTATTGTGGCCTATCACTTATAGTTACATTTACATACACTAAATATTTTGCAGGAACCTAGGAAATGTGAGCGATGTAGCTCTTGTGTTATGAACATGCTTTGTCTCAGGCCCATAATTACTTTTAAATGCTTCTCAATAGTGAGACCATAGGTTTATGCAGCAGAGGACTTTTTTTTTTGATTAAGTGAATTACTGCTTCCTCAAATTTTCCTGCTTTGTAGCAAATGAGGGGGGCATGGATTAGGCATTCCCCCTTCTAAATAGCCATTTACAAAATAAATAAAGCGAACCTGGTCTGCTTGCCACTCTTCTTTTTGCATTCAGGCTTTAAGAGAACAGATGTTGAAGTGCTCTGGGTCTTTGGCAATTTTTCTTTCTTGAAAAAAACATCAAAATGAGGTTGTCAGAGGACAATAGACCTCACTGGTGAGTTTTAATCTGCCTAGCCTATGGGAGCCTAAGGAGAGTTTCATACCGAAGAGGGAGTTATTTGGTGGAGAAGGAGCTTACTAAATACCACATGGGAGAAAATTCATTTATAACAAATGGGTCAGTTGGTGCATCAAATCAGTAGTTAATCTACAGCTGCCAGAGAAACCTGTGAATAGTGTTAGTTCAGTAGAATGAGTCCCT
Organism: Phascolarctos cinereus; assembly: GCF_003287225.1. Classification (NCBI taxonomy): domain Eukaryota; kingdom Metazoa; phylum Chordata; class Mammalia; order Diprotodontia; family Phascolarctidae; genus Phascolarctos; species Phascolarctos cinereus. The sequence goes on from NW_027556098.1 coordinate 199,080,671, forward strand.
CTGCATGTGAACAATGCCTTTGCTCTCCCGTTTGTCCCAATCACAAACCAACTCAGTTTTCTGAGGCTATTTTCTGGAGAGCTCTATACATGCATAGAAAGAAATTCAGAAGTTAAATACAGAGAAGTTAGACTAGAGATTATATTCTCTATGGGGATCTGCTTAGAAGGATATTCTTCTAAATATAGCAAATTGTTGCTAAGCCTCTTACTTGGTGGGAAAGCATGTGATTTTACATAGTTTGCTTCATGCAAGGCTCTGTAGCTTTCTGCCACATGTGGGTCACTTAAAGGACAATCAAATCATAATGAATAAACTTGATATCTTTTAAAGAATACAAATATTTTTTAAAAATGTGCCTGCATATTCATAATTCAAACTATATTACCACTACCAAATCTGATAGTTTGGAAACAAAATGCTATTACAAGAAGACTACATTAAAATAGCTGGTATAAATGTAGAGGCAGTATGATGTAGAGGCAATGATTGACCTGGATGTTAGAAGACTGCTCTGGTGATTTTATCAACCGGGAGATAGCTTCCTCATCTCTCTGAAAGATGTCCAGGTAAACATTTACTATTTCAGCAAATCAACCAAGGTGTTTTGGGCATTTATCCATATTTCCAATTCTGTATAGTTGGCTAGTGACTTGGGGAGACTTGGGCATTCTTTTTTCAGGTGTCTTCCCCAGTGCTCTTTACTAAAGAGTATCAGCAAAGTCCATGCATTACAATTCTCAAAAGACAATCTAGAAATTAACAATTTTTCCCATGAGATTTCAGGCTTACCATGGCTGGTGGGCTTGGTGATTATTCTTGCCTTACCCTTACCCCTCAAATGTGGTTATACAGTTTAACAAATACATCATTTCACAAAATCCTCATGGTAACCAATTATTTTAGTACATATGAGCACCTACCCCAACAGTCAGTCAACTAGCATTTAATATGTGCTTTCCTATGTGCCAGGCACTGTAGTAAATGATGGGGGATATAAAGAAGGGCAAAAGGCAAAAGGGAGCTTATAATCTAATGAGGGAAACAATATGCAAAACAACATGTACAAATAATATTTATAAAGGATAAATTGAGGGTAATCTCAGAGGGAAGGCACTAAGATTAAGGAGGACTAGGAAAGGTTTCTATCCAACCCAAAAGAAACCAAAGAAAAGAAAAGGGAAAGAAAAAGTCAAGCTTACCCTTTCCTCCAAAGGGAAATTCTTGTCCTAACAGGTCTCACAGCAAGGACAGGTAACATGAGTTGACTGGAAGTCATGGCCTTACTTTCAGGGGAGAAATTGTCCCAGGTGAAGATTTCTTTGTGTCCTTGAAACACAGAGGGTACCCACAATTTTTGCAGGGATATCTGACACACAGAGAGCATCCAAAATTTCTGCAGGGATGTGATTGAACATATTGGTAGTCCAACTGGAAATATAGACAAAAATTGCCAGTGGGTCCGCACAACACCAGAAATTTCCCCAATGTACCCCTTTTAAACGGTATATGAGTATATTTGGAGTTTTCTTGGATATACTCCTCTGAGAGGGGGCATAATAATTAAAAGAGAAAAAGTGGCCCTTTTGGCTCAACCTATCATGTGAGTCCAGAGCTTTGGGGGCCTGTGGTCATGGGTTACATAAAAAATAACTACTCTAAATAAAGAACATTCTTATTTAATGAGTAACTTTAAATCCATTTATAAAATGAAGAATCATTGGTAATGATAATAGGTAATATTTATGTAGAGCTTTAAGCTTTTGCAAAGTGATAAATGTATGTCATCTCATTTAACCCACATAATAACTTAATGAGGTGGGTCCTGTTATTATATCTATTTTATAAATTAGGAAACTAATGTTAACAGAGGTTAAGTGACCTGATCTGGTTCACACAAACTAGTATCTGAGGCAGGATTCAAACCCAATTTTTCCTGATCCCAAGTCTACCTCTTTAATTTCTTTCACTTGAGAATTTGGGTTTTAAAAATGTTTTCTTGAATTGAAGTCACCGTTGTGGTTTTTTTGAAATTATGATTTTTTTTTCAGGGGATGGGTACTTTATGGAAAATAAAAATAAAGGCTACTTTTCAGAACAGAGAGTAGAAAATATAATTTTAAGTCTATTACAATGGATGCTGGTCTCTATACAAAATAAACTTCCACATTTGCAGAATATTTGAATTTATGTAAAACCATTATTTATGCTCATTTTATAAGTTTAGCTTTTTATACTTCTTTACTGTTGGTCTTCATAGTTATTATAGCTCTTGTATTACATAAGTGTTTATAATTTCTTTTGATTTTCAAACAAGCAAGTGAAGAGTTTGGGTTTTTCTATATTGCACTAACTTTGTAAAGGAGAGAGAAAATAGAAGGAGAGGCAAAGGGATAGAGACAGAGAAAAATGCAGACATACAAGATTGCAGAGGAGAAGTGAAAAGAAATGAGAGAAGATAAGAGTAGAAGAGGGAGAGAGATGGAAGATTTTAGTTAAAAAATGAAAAGGTATGTGTGAGTACCAAAGTCAATTATGCATAAGGTAATAACAGGTCAATATTATTATCAAAAATGATCAAAGACTTCGAAACTGATTTCTCTTTCCATATACTTTCTTCTTTCTGATATAGGGGTTTTATTGTTTTTCTTGTTTTTTAAGAGATCTGTTTTGGTCCCCTGGGATACTGAATTTAAAAAGCTGCTTTAATCAAGTGATGGTCGATACTACTAATTACGCTGCTCATACTGGCTGAAACTCAGAATTATCTTATTTTTAGAAGCAATGAATGAAATACGCTTAGAGGAAATAACAATGATGAGGGACATTCATTTGATGCTTATATTTTATTCTCTCTCTGTTGAGCATAGAATAAATGTAAATTGTTTAACTGAAGGAGGCAATGAAAAGTCAAGAAGACAGTGAAAAGAGCACTCACTTTCTGTTAGTTCCTATGTGACTTGGTCAGGGCACTTCTGCTGGGACTCAGTTTCCTTAAATATAAAATGAAAGGGTTGGATTGGATGGCTTCTAATACCCTTTTTAGCTCAAAACCTATGATCCAATGGGGTTCAAATCTTGACTGTGCTACTGAATAGCTTCACAATCATCAATACTATCCAACTTCACTTAGCTTTAGTTTTCTCATCCAGAAAATGAGAGTTCAGATTAGACAATTCCATTAGTACTTTCAGCTTTAAATTTTTGTAGTTTTATGAAGAGAAAGGAAAACAAAACTATCCAAAGCAGCTGATGAAAGACATTGGGTCCAGTAAAATCTGAAAGGTATTCATTTGCATTCAGGTATTGACTAATGCAGAAACAATTTGTCTCTAGACCTATTCTCTGCTCAATCAATAAACTAGTTTCAAATTGAGCAATAATTTGACTTTTTACAGAGCATATCTTTTTCTATTATGTGACAGGGATAAATTTAGTTTTCCTGAATCAGTTTTCAAACTTTTTCCCCACCTTTCCTTCTCTATAATGAACTAAACATATGCCTGGCTCTTTGACCTCTGGCTTTTCTTTTGTGACACTTTGGGAATGTTTCCACATAAGCTTCAGGATGTGGTGTGTAAAGGATCCTTCAACAGATCAAATAACATGTCAGTAGGCTACAGAGTGAAATTTTGTGGTCTATATTCTGTACCATTAAGCAATTGAGATTGACAGCCTATGACCCAGATTCCTTTCTCCATCACTGGGTGGCTTGATATTCCCTAATTTTAAATTTTTGGTTCATATCATTGTCTCTCCTAATCATAGGTTATAGAAATTCCAATGTGGAAATCATTTAGTTCAACTAGGAATTAACTAAGAATTTCTACTATAACATCCTCAAAAGGGTGATTATCCTGCCCCCGAGGAAGTTTATTCCATTTTTTGATAGTTCTGATTGTTGGCAAGCTTTTTCTTGCAAGGAGCCAAAATTTGCCTCTCTGCAGCTTCCACTCATTTCTTCTACTTCTGCCTTCTAGGACCAAGCAAAACAAATCTAATCCCTCTTGCACAAAATGACCCTTTTAAATACTTGAATGTAGTTATTATGTACTCCTTGAGTTTTCTCTTGGATAAACATTCCCAGTTTCTTTATTTAATCATTATATGGCAGTCTCCCCATCTGTGCATCCACTTCATTTGCTGTAAGTTAATTTATTCAGTTTTGCTGGAATGCTTTCTATTTGGATAGTACTAAAGTATGGTATGGAAATGTGATCTTTTCAATGTAGGGAACTCCTCAGTGAGGCAATTCCTGCTATCAATACAGATATGCAACTGTTTTGCAACTCAGAGCAAGAATTTTTAGCTTTTTGTCTCATGAACTCCTTTGGCAGTCCCTTACGGACCCCTTCTCAGAATAATGTTTTTAAATACATAAAATAAAATATGTATGAGCAAAAAGGAAACCAGTTATACTGAAATATAGCTATCGGAGTTTTAAATAAAAGTTCACAGCCCCCAGGTTGAGAACTGCTATCTTGGACAGCTGTTCAGGATGTTGAGAGATTGTATAAGCCTAGACTCTCACACTGTGTGCCAGTTTGTATGTGTGTCATAGTGAGTACTTGAACCCAGAGAGTCCTGTCTTTGAGCTCTGTATTCACTCTCCTCTGCTATCTCTTACTGATAGTAAGTATGTTGGAGTCAAATAGACATTGTGATGAATCAGGAAAGACTCTGCATTAAATACTGGGGATCATTATAGTCACAGAATCATAGAACATTAGAACTAGCAGGGATTTTAATGATCAAATTGCCTAACCTAATCATTTTATAGATAAGGAAGCTGAGGCCAAGAGGAGGGTAAGTGATTCTCCTAAGGTCCCACAATATCAGAGTACAAAACTATACAACTTTAAAGTTGGAAGTAATTTTTAAAATTATGTAGTCCATATTCTAATTTTGTAGATTAGAAAACTAAAGCTCGGAGAAAATGTATATTGCATAAGATTGAATATCTATTTAGTGGCACATCCAAGATTAGAACCCAGATAATAGGATCATGAGGGCAGCTAGTGGATAAAATGCTGGGCCTAGAGTCCGAAAGACTCCTCTTCCTCAGTTCAAATCTGGCCTCAGACATTTACTAGCTGTGTGAACCTGCACAAGTCAATTAATGCTGCTTGTGTCAGTTTCTCCATTTGTAAAATGAGGGGGAGAAGAAACTGGCAAACCACGCCAGTATCTTTGCCAAGAAAACCCTAAAAGAGGTCATTAAGAATCAATGATGATTGGAAAACAACTAAACAAAAAGTAAAATCATAGAGTTAGAGATCGAAAGGACATTAGAATTGATCTAGCCCACCCCCTTAGTTTTAGGGATGAGAAAATCGAGGCCCAGAGGAAAAAAAAAATATGAAGTACAAATCTGATGTCCTGACTTGAAGCCCAGTGTTATTTCTACTTCACAATGCTGCCTTTCTTCAAAGATATGTGGGACTGGGCCTTGGCAATATTGTGAACTATGAAGGCTGCTTTCCTTTTGTAGACACTTGTTACCTAGTAATGTCATTCTTTCTTACCTTTCCCCATCAAAACCTGTTCTCCGAAAAGAATCAAAATCTCATTCACACTGAAGTATCAATGTGATAGTGACTAATATGTTAAGGCTATCACAGGGTGTTTCATCAGAGAATAAATCTGTTTGGTTTAAGTCAAACAATAAAAAGAATTGTTGAATTTCAAAATTTCAAGCATTAGCAAGAAGGGTGATTGAGGGTTTTTTTTGTGTGTGTTTGTGTGTGTGTGTGTGTGTGTGTGTGTGTGTGTGTGTGTGTGTGGTGAGGGAGTCAGTCAATTAGCATTTGTTAAGCATCTACTATATGCTAGGCATTGTGCTAAGAGCTGGGAAAAGAAAGGGGAAAGACAGTCCTTGCTCTCAATGAGCTTACAATTTAGTGAGGAAGACAACATGCAAACAACTATATACATATAAAATATATTCAGAATAAACAGGAGAAAATCAATAGAGGAAAGATACTGGCATTAGATCTGGAAAGTCTTCTTGTAAAAAGTGGGATTCCAGCTAAAATTTAAAGGAAGCCAGGGAAGCTAGGAGGCAGAAGTGAGGAGGGAGAGAATGAGAGAGAAAGAGAGAGAGAGAGAGAGAGAGAGAGAGAGAGAGAGAGAGAGAGAGAGAGAGAGAGAGAGAGAGAGAGAGAGAGAGAGAGAGAGAGAGAGAGATAGAATGAATTCAGGAAAGGGGGAAACCCAGTGAAAATGGTCAGAGTTGGTAGATGGAATATTATGTGAAAGGAACAGCAAGGAGGCCAATGTCACAGAATCACAGAATGTAAGATGTAAGAAGACTGGAGAGGTAGGAGGGGGCCAGGTTATAAGCCAAACAAAGGATTTTATATTTGATCTTGGAGGTGATAGGGAGTCACTGAAGTTGACTGAGTGGGGGGGAGGGGTGGTGCAATGATCAGACCTGCATTTTAGGAAGCTCACTTTAACAGAGAACAGAACTAGAGTGGGAAGATACTTGAGGTCATGAATGAGTCCAGGAATGAGGTGATGAGAGGAAAGACACAGGGCCTTAACAGAATCTCTAGAATTAAGCGACACAGATAGTCAAACATTCTATACATTTGTGATTGGTCTTATTTTTGTGTATTGGTTAGCCGTGTTGATTAGAGCACTAAGGGTGTCTTCTCCCACCAACATTAGTTAAATTTCTTTATTCAGATCCATGCATTGTGATGTTCCTCCTGCTTTAATGCCTTAATAATTCATTGATGTGTCTATTCTCTCCAATAGTGTAGAGCACCTTCTCATTCTCTGTGATTCTTGCTATGGTCTCTCAAAATCCTGTAGAGAGAATCTACCCAATTTGTTTGAAGCCTTAATCTAAATAACGATAATAGCTAGCATTTATGTAATGCTTTAAGATCTTTGCAAATATTTTGTTTATCTTTACAACAACCCAAGAGGTAGGAAATGGAATCCATTTTGAGAAGAAGAAACTGAGGTAGAGCTGAAGTGACCTGCCCATGGTCACATAGCTAGTAAGTATCTGAGACCAGATTTGAACTCATCTCTTCTGACTCCAGGTCCACTGTAATATCTACTGAACCACCCAGTAGTTAATATTTTGTGGGTACCAGTGCAGTTAGAGAAGGAAATGGCAAACCACTCAATATCTTTGCTAAGAAAACCCCATCAACAGTATGAATGGTCCATGGGGTCATGAAGAGTCAGACACAACTGAATGACTGAACAACAAACCAGGGTAGCACTAGAGTTATTAATAAGGAAAGGTGGGGGCAGCTAGGTGGTGCAGTGGATAGAGCACCAGCCCTAGACTCAGGAGGACCTGAGTTCAAATGTGGCCTCAGACACATGACACTTACTAGCTGAGTGACCCTGGGCAAGTCACTCAGCACTGATTGCCTCACCAAAAAAAAAAAAAGGAAGCTGTTACTCTTCCAGTGAAGTACATGAGCACCCCACTTTGTTTTCCAATTCAACATTTCCCAAATTGTAACCCTTCCTGCTATTCCTAGTGTGTAAGCCATTGATTATAATATAGAACAGCCTATTTAAGCTGACTGCATCTCTCTCCACTGGACTTTGGGTCACCTGCAATTTTAATTTTTGTGAGATTATTGTGTTTCATAGAGTAATATTGGGAAAACATGGCTGTTAAAACCTGTGTCAGGCACGAGTTTGTGATGATGAAGAGCAGTCTAAAACTGATTGAATTTTAACTTTGCTCTTTCTGAATATATGTATATAATATGTGTAGTATTCATATATGTTTACGTATGTTAACATGTAACTATATAAAGTATCATCTACACTACCCTCTCTCCCATTCCCCCTCCAATCTGGCTCATATGAAATGTGAGTATGGCTTATAACCAATCATGCATTCAGTTCCATAGGTAAAGAATCCATGACTTAAGATGACACATTGAAAACTCACTCTGTGCAATATTTTGGTACAGTTGATAGTTTTTGTAACAGCATGAGAAAAATAGCTCCTGAATGTATTATCCATGACTTCCCTGAATGTTACTTTTCAAATGTAATAGATCATGGTGAAGATGACATAGTGTGGGAAGATCAAAAAAAAAATGACATTGAAAGTGATGATGAAGGTGAAGAAAGACATGATTATAAAACTGAATGAGATTTTTTTGGGGGCATACAAAGATGTGGAAAAACATGTACAATACATTTTAAACATTCATTTTATGTATTTTTTCAATGTCTAATTTTCTTTCAAAGCAATGTCACTTTAGGAATATGGCCTATATTTGGATTAAATACAATTTTTGTGGTTTTCATTTGTGCTTAGAAATATTAATGACATTGTCATAAATTAATCTCTATCAATAATCTATCTGTTGAGAGACCAATAAAAGATTAGCTCAGGTAGCCTTTGTTTCTGTACTAAAGCTGCTATTTTCAAAGCCTGGAGCTATTTGCAATTTTAATTCCCTTCCTTCTTGTTTGCTGAATGGTTTGGCTCAAAAAAGAGCCCCTCCATCTGTTTTTGGTCCATCAGGCTCATCTCTCTGCCCTTGTGACTTCCCATGAGCCTGTAATTTTGTCACATTTCTTTAAGCTATGCTTCACTGTGTCCTTACAGTATTTTTTTCCTGCACACCCCTTTCAGTTTCTGCACACATAAGATCCTGTACGCCTTATATTAGCTCACTCGAACCCCTACTTGGCTAGACCACTCTGACCCAAAGTGACCTTCTTCTGGCTACAGGAGTAGAATTAATATTCCTGAGCATGTGAGATTTCTGGAAGAGTAGTAGGTCAAAACTATTGATTTCATTTTGTGATTTATTTTTATTTTTAAAGCATAGGAGTGCTTGAAGTAAAGTAACAATATTCAAAGCAAAAAATTATAAATCTTCAAAATCTGAAGTCCTAAAAAAACCCTGAATTGTTAAAATTCATGGGAATTCTTTTACATCAACTGCTCAAATATTCAAATGAATTTGTGATCTCACATATGTTGATCTTCCCTCCTATGATGCAAATTGCAAGTCTTTCATGCCTGCCTATCCTCTGTGACTTTTGTTTATGTCCTCTCATAGAGTCTGTCCTCCTGTAGGTAGTCTACTCATTGTGCCTTGGCTGGGGGAGGGAGAGGTATAAAGGACTCAATCACACTTTGATAATTTGGATCTATGTGTAAACAGAACATTGCATTAGGTCATAGGTCATTAACAAAAAATAAGCACCGAAGATAAACTTGGTCTTTACTTTGAAAATGCTTTTAGAAGGGCTTCTGTAGCTCTGAGATAATGCCATTGGCAAACAACTTCATTATTATTTATCAGAGGCAGCATGGTACAGTGGGATGGTCTAGCTATCAGTAAGACTTAGATTCAAGTGTTGCTTCTGAGCTATTTACTAGCAATGTCACCTTAGCCAAGCCATTTAACCATTCAAAGCCCTTAGGCAACTCTCTCAGTTGAGTTGCAACAGTGGAAGGCTTTCCATACTGGGAGTTCCTGACACTGACAAAATCCTAGATCCAGACCAAAAAATAAGTTTTTAATATCAAATGGCCTCAAAACTTACTGCATGTTTTAAAGAAGTCCATATGAGGACCATGGGAGCAATATAAATTATTTAGGATCTTTTATTGGAAAGTCTGTAAAATCTAACACTGAAGTAAATATTTTAGTGGCTTAAGAGGGACTTTTTGTTTGTGTTTATAGGGCTCCATTCTGCCTACTGTTCTGAGTAATCCAGATATGCAATAGGAAAAAGAAACAAGGAAAAATATTTATACTGTCCATGAAGATAAAGAATTAAGAACTGAAATGGAACAAATAAAAGATATGTAGTTTATTTAAAAGTGAATAATTTTTCTGAAACTACCAAATGCATCCCCCCCACAACAATTGGCTTATGTGTATATGTTTGTTTCAATTTAAAGAGATCAGAATCAGCAAAAACTTAGAAGCTAATGAAAGTATTTGGTATTCATATCTTTAGCTTCTTACACTCTTCTAATATCCCTGGGGTACTAAAATGAGATTTTGAAGAAGGTAGTAAAGGAAAAGTTATTGAAATTTTAACATCTTGGATGTTATTCTAGAAATGATAAAAAAGGAAAGGTAAAAAATTCTCTTAAACAATTTCTTCTATACTAAGCTTGTTATCATCTTGATATTTTTGATTCACATGGACATTAACTCAAGCAAACATAATATGTAGAACAAATGGCAAGAATAGCCTCTCTCTGTTTTCCAATAAAATATTTTCCAGTAAAATATGGCATGTTTATCATTACTGTAGTGGGAAGTACTACATAAACCATTAAATTATATTAAATTTATACACACATATATACATATATTATGAACACACACATACATATGTACTTACATAAGCACAGTAGAAGAATATATGGCTTTTGGATGATGCTGTCTGCCACAGCTTAGTTCCTTTTTCAAAAAAGGGCGGAGAATAGGATCTGCAAACCTTAGGTAAGTGAATTTGACTTTTATTATTGTGAAAATTATAGAGCAGATCATTGAAAAGATGCTTAGTGAACATTTAGAAAAAGAAATGATGATTACAAAGAGCCAGTATGGCTTCATCAAGAACAGGTAATACCAGACTAACCTTATTTCCTTTTTTGACAGAGTTACTTAACTAGTAGATCAGGGGGAAGTTTTAGACTGAGTTTGCCAAGGGTTTTTTTTTTTTAAGGAAAGCATTAGATAAATCATAATGCAGTTCTTTACGAAAAGATGGGTAGAAGTGGAGCAGACAGTAATAGATGGATTTGGAACTGGTTGAATGTCTAGACTAAAAGAATAGTTGCTATTGGTTCAATAGCAACTTTTCAAGAGGTCTTCATTGGAGGGATCAAGGGATCTGTGTTTGGTCTTATGTTGTTTAACATTAAAAAAATCAATCACTTGGAAAGGCATAGTTAAAAGGCTTATCAAATTTGCAGATGACACAAAGCTACCCTACTTGATGACAAAGAGTTTGGGATGTTAGAACACTGGACAGAATCAAAGAAGATTAAATTTAATAGGGATAAATTCTTACACTTGGGATATAAAAAAACAACTTCATAAGCAAGATTTGGGGGAGGTATGTCTAGATGACAGCTTGTTTGAAAAAGATCTGAGAGTATTAGTGGCAGGCTCTATACTGTGTTTTGATAGCCAGAAAAGCTAATAAGATTTTGGATTGCATTAAGAGAGGTATCCAGGAATAAGGAACAAAGAGGTGATAGTCCTTCTGTTCTCTGATCTGGTGTAGGGAATGAGGAATTTGAGAGATTTTATAGGGAAGGACAGAGTGAACAAAGGGTCTCCTCAGTTTCAGCTGTATTAATGACTGCTGTCTGAACTTGGCTAAAACTTTTTATATGCAACACCTGTTCATTCAGGTTGTTATTGCAGCTTGAACCCAGCTGGCTAGCAGAAAGCTCTTATTTATAACCAACTGCCTAGGGACCTTAGTGGTTCTCTAGGCTGCATGGTTAAGGGTGGTCTGAATAAAAGGGATGAATTGCCCTAATTGCCTCATTAAAGCATCCACCTGGATCTAGAAGGTGAGGCCAGAAAATTTCCGTAGCCAATTGGTAAGATCTTAATTAGGGCTTTCCTCTGCTGTTGGAAATATAAACTTATCACCTTCAATAAGAGTTCTTTCTGCCACCATGGTTCTAGTCCTAGTTCCTCCATGATTCAAACCTAAGCTCTCCATATGGTTAGACCATACCTAGAATATTTTGTTCAGTTCTAGTTAGTACAGTTTAAGAACAATTTTAATAAGCTTGAGAGCATCAAAGGAGGGCAACCAGGATGGTGTCCATATCATCTGAAAATAAATTTAAGGAACTGAGTTTGTTTAGCTTGAAGAACAAAAGAGTCAGGGATGGTGGTAGGGGGTTTGATATCTATGTTTAAGTATTTGAAAAGCTGTAATGTGTGTGATGGATTAGAAATATTCTGTTTGACCTTAGAGAGTACAACCAGGAGCAATGGGTACAATTTACAAGAGGAAAATTTAGGTTTGATGTCAGGAAAAAAAATTTCCAACAGTTAGAGCTATCCCAAAGTGTAATTGACTCTATCAGGACTTATTGGTGTTCTCCTGCTTAGAGATCTTAACGCAGTAGATGGAAGATCATTTATTATGTTCACATTTCCTTTTGGGAAGGGTTTGGGCAAGACTGTTACCTTTCTTCTTTAAAATCCTGTGATTCTGTGTCAGATGGCCATTTTCTTAGAGAGTAATGTGGCTGCTGCTGGTGGGACTCTTACAGTGTCAGCTAATTTAGAGGGAATTAGAAAGCAAGTGCTGGTCATATATGGGTGTACATAAAAACACACATGCTCTTTTACTGGAAACTCAGACCATTGTTATACTGGTACGGAATGCCTGGGCTATGTCTTTCCATTTGCTCCTTGGACTTTTTGATTCTGTATCAATTTGTTTTTGTTTCTCAGATATCTCTTTTTGTTTCTGGCCCTCTGGTTTAGCTCCTCTCTTTCTTGTCAGAGACTCTGGATTTTTATGACCATTCCAGAAGTTCTGGTTTCTCTCTGCAAAGGGACCTTTTGGCTTTCATCTTTCCTTGATCTTCAACCTACTAGTTTTTAACCTGTACTATGGGGGATTCCTAGAGGCACTTTAGTCCACAGAAGATTCAATCTACAGCTCTGATATGGGGCTAATTCTGGGCTTTCTTTTTAAAAATTTTTTTATTAATTTCTTTTTTTAAGTTTTCAACATTCACTTTGAGTTCCAAATTTTTTCTCCCTCCCTGCCCACCTCTCTCCAAGACTGCACGCAATCTGATATAGACTATGCATTTACAATCACATTAAATGTATTTCCATATTAGTCATGTTGTAAAGAAGAACCAGAAAAAAGGGAAAAACCATGAGAAAGAGAAAACAACAAACCAAAATAAAAAGAGAAAGTAGTATGCTTCAATCTGCATTCAGACTCCATAGTTTTTTTTTTTTGTTTTTTTTTTTTGGTTAGGCAATGGGGTTAAGTGACTTGCCCAGGGGTCACACAGCTAGTTAAGTGTTATGTGTCTGAGACTGGATTTGAATGCAGGTCCTCTTGAATCCACGGCTGGTGCTCTACCCACTGTACCACTTAGCTGCCCTCATAGTTCTTTCTTTGGATAAGGATAGCATTTTCCATTGAGTCTTTTGGAATTGTTTTGGAGTTGCTGAGAAGAGGTAAGTCTAAAAACGTCATTGCACAATGTTGCTGTTACTGTGTACAATATTCCCCTGGTTCTGCTTATTTCACTCAGCATTAGTTCATGCAAGTCTTTCCAGGTGTTTTTAAAATCTGCCTGCTCACCATTTCTTATGGAACAATGGTATTCTGTTATATTCATATACTGCAACTTGTTTATCTCAATTGATGGGCATCCCCTCAGTTTCCAATTCTTGACTACCACAAAACAAACTGATATAAATATTTTTGTACATGTGGGTTTTCCCCCTTTTTTATGATCTCTTTGGGTTACAGACTTAGTAGTGGTATTGCTGGATCAAAAGATATGCACAGTTTTATAGCTCTTTAGGTATAGTTCCAAATTGCTCTCCAGAACGGTTGAATCAGTTCACAACTCTACCAACAGTGCTTTAGTGTTCCAACTTTCCCACAACTTCTTCAACATTTATCATTTTCCTTTTCTCTCATATTAGCCAATCTGATAGGTGTGAGGTGGTACCTCAGAGTTATTTCTCTAATTAATAATGATTTAGAACATTTTTATATGAGTACAGATAGCTTTAATTTCTTCATCTGAAAACTGCCTGTTCATATCTTTTGACCACTTAACAATTGGGGAATGGCTTGTATTCTTACAAATTTGACTCAGTTCTCTATATATTTTAGAAATGGGGCCTTTATCAGAAACATTGGTAATAAAAATTGTTTTCTAGCTTTCTGCTTTTCTTCTAATCTTGATTGTGTTGGCTTTGTGCAAAGCTTTTTAATTTAATGTAATCAAAATTATTCATTTTGAATTTCATAATGTTCTCTATCTCTTGTTTGGTCATAAATTCCTCCCTTCTCCATAGATCTGATGTGTAAACTACTTCTTGCTCTCCTAATTTGCTCATGGTATCATCCTTTGTGTCTAAATCATATACCTATTTTGACCTTATCTTGGAACCTAATTCTGGGTTTTCAAGAAAGATTTCATAAAATGTCTCAGCCCATGTTACTGGCAAAGAATAGCCCCATAGTTCTTTTTCAATGTAGGGGCTTCTTGAGTAGTAATTATTTATGCTGCCACTCTTATGTCAGAGTGCCTCAGAAACCTAGTTCCTCTTTGAGGGTGTCATGCTTCTAACATTTATTGTAGTGAGACCCCTTCCAGAAACCTTAAAAATTCATGTCAGTGGACAATCTGGTGTCCTTCCTTTTAAGCTGGCTGCTCTTATTCCAGAAAAGAAAGATTTTTATTAATACTAACCACCAGATATCAATAGACATCTACAGTGATGAAAATTCGAATATCTTCTTCAAATGTGACCAGAGTCACAACATTTAAGGGAAGGTTTTGTTTATTCAGGAATTTAATACTTGCTACAGGACCCCTGATGAAATAACTCTTACCAAAGGGTCTTTCACTACCCCCTGCGGACACAACTGTGTAAATGGGAGTAGTGTGAAAAAAAAGTGTGGAAAGATAGCCAGAATATCCATACTTTAAAGTCCAAGATGAGGAGTTTATATTTATCTTGTAAAATATAGGGAGCATTTGAAGCTTCTTGAGTGGACAGTGGCATGACTAGTCCTCTTCTCTAGGAATGTTAAATAGGCATCCAGTGGAGGATGGATTTGAGAGGGGAGAGATTTGAATCAAGGAAGCAAATCAATCACAGATATGTACCACTGGCATTTGTCCTTTCTCTCAACTTCATAAACTTGGTATCACCCTCAATTCCTTACTCCTCATATGTAATCAATGGTCAAGTCTTCTTGACCTCCATAATATGTTATAAACACATATTTTCCTTTCTTTTTACTCACACAGCCACCACCTTACTTCAGGCCCTGATAACCTCACACCTAGACTTTTGTAATGGCTTCCTACTTGATGTCCCTGTCTCAAGTCTTCTCACTCCAATCTATCCTCCACATAGCTGTCAAAGTGATTTTCCTAAAGTGCATGTTTAACCATGTCACTCCCCTGTTTAGTAAGTTCCACTGACTGCTTATTGACTATAGGATGAAATGTTATTTCATCTTTATCTCGTCTTTTAAAAATTTCTATTTTTTGTAAGTTTTAGAATGTATTTAATTGTAAATACAATAGGATGTGTACATGTATATAGTTTATAATAAAACACACATATGAACATTTGGGATATGTATTCAAAAATTATTTCCCAATAAGTTAAAAATGTTGGGAGATAACTGTCATAGATGAAATTATAATTCTGCTTCTCCCAAAGTATAATATACCTATATTTCTATAGTATACTGATCTCTTTTTTTTGAATTTGATTTTATAAAAATATTCTAAGATAATCAGTGTTAATTTTGAATATACACCTATCCTGAAGCGCTCTCTCTCTCTCTCTCTCTCTCTCTCTCTCTCTCTCTCTCTCTCTCTCTCTGTCTCTCTCTGTCTCTCTCTCTCTCTCCCTCTTTCTCTCTCTCTCTCTCTCTCTCTCTCTCTCTCTCTCTCTCTTTCTGTCTCTCTCTCTCTCTTTCTGTCTCTCTCTCACGCTCTCTCTCTCTCTCTGTCTCTCTCTTTCTGTCTCTCTCTCTGTCTCTCTCTGTCTCTCTCTGTCTGTCTGTCTGTCTGTCTGTCTGTCTCTCTCTCTCTCTCTCTCTCTCTCTCTCTCTTTTCTCCTTTTCTCCCTCTCTCCCTCTCTGTGTTATGTGTCTGTTGGGGAGAGGAATTGTTGAGGACAGGGGAGAGAGCAGAGCAGAAAAGTGAGAAAACTGTTTTGTGGAAGGAACATCAACCTCTAGGCATATTTCATATGCTACAGACAATCAATCATGTTCTGTTCTTCCTGCCAGAATAGTAGATTCTGGGAAAACTTCCGAGAGAGAGAGAGTATTTAGATAGTACTCTAATGTGATATGCCTAAATGCAGGGAACATTTGTTTGGACTCCAAACACGTTATTTGGGAAGTTAACACTTTAGCCAAGGCAGGTCTCAATAGGAGGGAAGCTAAAGACCTTCAAAAGAAGTATCTCTTTCCCACTAAACCCACTCTCTGCTAAGCTGTACAGTCCTTCCAATTTTTATTAACCTTTTTCAGCAGACATTTTCAAAAACATGGAAAACTACCGAGCAAGCATTATTCTTGGCAACTTCCATCTGAAAGAACTTCTTTTGATTTAATTTGAATTCCATGGAATCATGTGTGGATTAACATAAACTGTATCCACCAAAGGTAGTAGGGACAGAACCAGGATGGGAAAGAGTACCTGGTGAAAGAAGGAATGATTTGTCAGATTGTACAACTATTACATGTTATTTTATTTTTTATATCATATCTTTTAGAATGTTTACCTTGAATTGAAATTGTTTTCCCCCCAGAGAAAACCAAGTACAAACTGAGGCAAGGAAGGATATTGTTATTCTAGAAATCTCAAATGCATTTCTATGAACTAATTTCTGAGGATCTTATAAGCAGTTACACAGAGAGTACAAAGTTTGTTTACTATAATTTACCAAGATTTTTTTGTCCTTATGTAATAATTTTGTTGTTTTTCTCAAAATGGAAAAGAGTTAGGCAAAAAATTGCTGTAAAGGACTCTAGAGAATATAGAGTAGATAGAAGTGTGTGTGTGTGTGTGTGTGTGTGTGTGTGTGTGTGTGTGGACATAAAAAAGGACAAAAAAAGTAGATATAGGAATGTATGAAACATCTTGAAATTGCTTCCCAAGATTTATTTGTTTTCTACTTTTAATCTTTGGAAAAAAGATTACTTCCCTCCAACCTCCCCCCTGCAACTTGTATTCCCTAACTTGAAATACATTGGATCCATGGAGCACTGGCATAGCTGGATTCACACTAAGGAAAGCTTTTTTTCTGCTGATTAGTAAGGCAAAATTTGATGCCTTCCAGGTGCTTATCAATGCACAACATTGATCACCTTGTCAAGAAAAAAATTAGTAAATAGCTTCAAAGAACAGCTGAAAGAAGGAAAATGGGAAAGGAAGCTATAGAGAAGTAGCAACATATATGGTATGTTATAATGTCTAATGATCTGTGATTTTATGAAACCCTAAGTCACAGATCAAGAGCAAGGAATTGCAAGACTTTTAAACTTAACTTTAAGTGTCCTTTGTTGCTTAATGTTTTGATTAACCTAATTTGATACCTCAGTCAACTTACATGACATAGAACAAGAACTTTTTAAACAATTTAAAAAGTATCTTATTTTTCTGCAATCATGTATCAATAAAATTTTTAGCATTCATTTATGCAAGATTTTTCTCCCTCCCTCCATCCCCTCATCTCTTCTGAAAATGGTTGGCACTTTGATATAGTTCATACAAGTTTTGTCATGTAGACCATATTTCTATATTCATCACAGTTGTGGAAAAAGAAACATATCAAAAAGAAATAAAACCATGAGAAAGAATAAAGTGAAAAAAATATGCTTTGATCTTCATTTGGAGTCCTTTAGTTCTTTTTCTGGATATGGATAGCATTTTGTTTTGTGAGTCCTTTGTACTTGTCTTGGATCATTGTATTGCTGAGAAGAGCTGAGTCATTCATAGTTTATCATCATATGCTGTTGTGGATACTACATAAAATGTTTTCCTGATTCCATTCATTTCACTTTGTATCTGTTTGTACAAGTCTTTCCAGGTTTTTCTGAAATCTGCCTGTTCATCACTTCTTATTGCATAATAGTATTCCATTACATTCATATACATTCTTGGGACATGAACTTTGAAGCAAAAATTTCTAGCTAACCGGGATCTCAGAGATCACTAAGTTGTATGCCCTCATTTTCCAGTTGTGGAAACTGAGGGTAAGAGAGGAAAGGTTGCCCATGGTCAGAAAGCTATTTAAAACCTAGGCTTCCTGGTTGTAAAGTTATATACATTGTTTCATTTAACCTCATAAAAATCTTAAAGTTATTAAATGATTGATAGAGCAAGTCCCAATCTCTATCATGACATGGTGTCTCTGTCTCTACTAGATGATAGATATGAAACTGCCACTCATGTAGGACTTAGAATGCTGAGAATTGAAAGGAAATGATTGTGAGAAGTGACATTGAGAAGAAAGGAAAGTTCAGAATGTGCTGAAATATGCTATAGGCCCAGTGTGGGAGAAGGCTGAACATGATTGCTTTTCAAATAATTGACCCAAGTTTGTTTCTTAGTCTAGCAATCAATATTGCAATTTGTTGGTGACTCTACACTGGGTGGGGGTGAGCAATGCCAGCGATAAGAGCAAAAGGAGTGGTAGGCCCAAGAAGGTATGTAGGGAGAAAGAGATGAGGGAATATAGATGGATCTAACGTGGGCTTTCATAGGGCTTTATGCTTACAGAGTGCTTTGTATATGTTATCTCATTTGAACTGTAGGACAGTATTGAGGTAGCTAGTCCAAGTAGCATTATTATTTTTTGACTAATAGGGAAACTGAAGCTTAGATAAACCAAATTACTTGCCTAACGTCACACAGCTCTTAAGCAGTGAAATTACAACTTGAATCAAAGTCTCCTGACTCTGTCCCACATTCTCACAGCTACAATATCTTGTCTTTGATATATGCTTGAATTCGTTGCTCTGTTGACTTGAGATTGACTGTGGGAGAAAGGCAAATGTAATAAAGTTATGGGAGTCATAAGCATAGTAGATAGATGTAAAAAATAAAAAAAAGGTTCTAGTGGTCACTGGAAAGATGGTTATAATCATCAAAGAGTAGATTATTATACACCCAGGCTAGCTTGAACACCTGTTAGTAATTACTAAAGGTTCATGGTCATTAGGGTACAGGCAATTAGAAGCTAACAGTCAAGTATAATCATGCATGTCATACATTTGTATATATATAGATATACATATATATGTATATATAAGTATGTATGTATGTATGTATATATTCACCGCTCGTAATAATAACATGAATGGAATGATTGTAAAATCTTTTACAGGGCAAGACAAACTTGATTTGGGGCTCATTTCTGTCTCCAAAGAGACAATGAGCAAGGGATGAACTAGTGAAAAAAGAGCATTATTATTGACATATCATATATTATAGAAAATTCCTGGATGTTACTGAACAGGAGGAAGAAAAGCAGAATTTAGTTGACTCCAGAAGAAGGAAATCAACTAATCAATCAATCAGTAAACATTTATTGAGCAACTACTATGTGCCAGGCGCTGTTCTAAGCACCAGGGATATAAAGAGAGGCAAAAGACAGTCCCTGATCTCAAGCAGTTTACAATTTAAGCCATTAGGACCAGATTATGACTTTATTGAAGGCTCACACAAGTATTCTCTGGGCGTAAGGGAAATGTGTGCTTCTTGGCGTATGCCCTTTTCTGAGGGATTTTTAAAGGAAGCTAAGCACTAATAGCCAGGCCATAATGTGGTCTTCTCTTTTTCTTATTTTTTCAACACTTCCTTCTTCAAATCTCTCTTTGTGCTCTTTTCTTCTTGTCACAGTTTTCTTTTTCTCGTGGGATCATATCTTCCACATTGCCATACTCTCCTCCACCTCTATTGTTTAGAGGTGGCCATCATTGTCCTTCCCTGCTTTCCTTTATTTCACTGCTTTCTACTGACTTTAGCTATTCTATCAATTCTTTCCTCATTTTCATGAACTCTTCTAAAATATTCTCTGATTCTCCATATTCTGAGTGGTTTTATCTAACTCCTTATCATTTTCACAACTTCCTTATTTCTTCACCATTTAGTATACCATCACTCCATTCCTGCAACAAATGTCCAATTTTTCTAAGGTCCCAACCAGTTCTATGATTTAGTCTTTTGGAACCATGTGTGTGTTAGAACCTACAGTCTATATGGAATCTCTGTACTTAGAGAGGTGATGGCACTACTGCCAAGCCAATGACTTACAGAAGGGGTTTGGTCAATGTGCCTAGAAGTAGGTAGGATCTCCTGGGAAACATCTTACCCATAAGTAGGGGAGAAGCAATGAGGGATCACATGGTCTAGTCCCCATCCTTCCCTTAGAATCTAATAGTGTATAGAGAACACATTATTGTTTCATAAAAACAGATTAATTTATATAAGTAGATAAAAATTATCATGTGAAAAATGTGAAAAAGAAAAACAATCTAGGTCAAGGATAGCACTAGGTTTAAGAACAGTAAGATCACATGAGATCTGAAGAGAACGAAAGCTCATCTGTAAAATGCAGAAAAAATAATAGGAAAAGGTATTTTATTGTTATATAAATTTTCCTTGAGCTCAAAAGTTAAAATGCCAGTCCTTTCTTTGAACTTGCTTGTCATGTTAAATCTAATGATGAATTACACAGTAGGCAAGCAGCATAACTCACGTGAGCTTTGGGAAGCCTGTTTGCTCTAGCTCAATGGAAAGATTAACAGCCCTGCAGACTTTAAGACAAATGATACTTCTTTCTCTTCTCTGCTTTTAATTGTTGAATCATAATTACTAGGTTTAGTTTGGTGACTTTTCTAATTAAGATCATCTGATGCTGCAGGCAGTTGAGGAATAGAATGATATTTGGTTGTTGGACAGGTAACAACAGAGTAGATAGCAATTTCAGACATGGTATACCAGAAAAAATAAAGGGCTGTTTTATTTCTGTAATCAAGGACTTCTTTTTTATGTGTGGTACAAATAAATACTGTTTGTAATTGATTTATAATTTCTGATTTAGGGGATGTAATTATTCTTTTAAGTTTAATCTTTTTTCAATGAACAAAATATATTTTTGTTTCCCCCTTACCCCCCACCATTAAAAAAAATAAAAGCATACTCATAACAAATATATGTAGTTAAAAAAATTTCTACTTTAGCTATGTTCAAACTAAGATCTTAAGGGGATGTCCCTCAATTGAGAAATAGCTGAACAAATGATATTACATGAATGTTATAGAATGTTCTTGCGCAACAAGAAATGGTGAAATGAATGTTTTCAGAGAAACCTGGGTATGAAGTGACACAGAGTGACATGAACAGAACCAAGAGAACACTTTATACAATAACAATAATATTGTGAAGACAAACGTATTTGAAAGATATAAAAAAGTCTAGTCTATACAATGACCAGTCATGATTCCAGAGGACTAATGATCAGACATAGTACTCACCTTCTGACAGAATAGTAGAGGATGTAATTTAGAACTCTATAAATGTGTAAATTGTTATGTTTGATATAAATATATCTCTCCACTAATCTTTTAACTGAGGTAAACTTCTATAGTGTAATCCTACCAGCTGAGTAGGTAATATGTTTTATTCCTGGCCCAAGCTGAAGATACATTTGATATCTATATTTTAATTCTTCAGAACAAAGACAGAATAGTTGAATGGGTGAAAAAAACAGTGGTGAAGATAACATAAAAATATATCTGAGTGCCTCCTTTATTAAGGTTTATTATTAATTTTTTATTCTATGCATACATATATATACACCTACGTGTATATGTAGATATAAACATATAGATATACCACATATACATATATGTGTATTTATTTATATCTGTAACTCATAATGCCTTTGCAACATAGAGAATTGCATACTAATGGGTGAAGTTCTGCTGGAAGGAACAAGATCCTTTGACTTGGCATGACGTATGGAAAGAAAAGTGACTATCTTTTTTTTTTTGCAATTATGTAAAACCTTTCCATATTAGTCATTTTGTGAAAGAAAATTCAAACAAAAGGAAAAAGAAAGGCAGAAGGAAAGGAAGGAAGCAAGAAAAAAATGAAAAAAAAATAGCATGCTTTCATCTGTATTTAGATGCCATTAGTTCTTTCTATAGAGGTGGATAGCATTTTTTCATCATGATTCCTTTGGGATTAAAGGTACTGTCTTTCAAAAATAAGTTTTCATTGATATCTTTTGCTACAACCCAGGTTCTGATTCCAAATAGAGCATGGCAAATGAATACAGTGCTGGATTTGGAGTCAGGAAGACCTGGGTTTAAATTTAATCTCTGAGGCTTCCTAAATCTGTGACCTTGGGCAAGTTGCTTAATCACTTTTGGTGTCATTTCTTTTGTAAAATGAGGGAGTTGGGCCAAATTTTCTTTAAGATCCCTTCTTGTTCTAAATCCATGATCCAATGAACTCAATTTCATGACTTCTCTTACCTGCCTATATGAATTCCCTCAAATTCTTCTGTCTCCAAATTTCAACCCAGTAATATACTTCCAGAAGAAACTAATTGTCTTAAAGCTTACTCAGAAATTTGAGGATCTTGGCTCCTACCTTTCCCCTAGCCTAAGAACCACTTTGACTCATTCTGATGTCTTTTCCTTTTCTACCATTTATAGAGTCACAGAACATTAGGACTGCACCTTGGAGGTATTAGAATTCAACCCCTTCATGTTTTAGTGATTTATTTTTGGTAGGGATTACCTCCCTGGGGTATCTCCTTACTCATTTCTTCTATTAATCCTTTCCTTCATTTTTCTTTGGCTCCTCTTATTTCTGAACTGCTCAAATAAGTTCTTAACCCTTTTTGTGTGTCCTGGACCCTTTTGGCAATTTGATCAAGCATACAGACCCAATATTAGAATAATACTTTTAAATAAACAAAACAAAAGATGCAGGATTCCAAGAGAAGCAAATTATGTTGAAATTTATTTATCAAAATGTCAGAAAACAATTCACTAAGCCCTATAATGAAAAAAACTCTTTAGGGACTCGGGCTTTCGTGTAAATGGAAGTTCCACTTATTTTACCAATGAAGAAAATGAAGTAAATGGAGTAACCTCTGACAGGAAACAGTATAAAATAATATAACTAGTTATTAGTGTGGTACTCAGTTTTACTTGAAGAGGAAGGGACTTAACATGGACTTCTTAAATTGTGCTAATTTAAAGGGCTTTTTTGTAGGCTATGAAAATAAATAGAAATAGAATTAAATTCATGTTTTTGTTCCAGAATTAAACTTCTTTGTTAGAAGGATTCTGTTTTTTTTTAAACAGTAAAGCAAGGTTAAGAGAGGGAGAGGAAATATTTACCATAGAGCTTACGCCAACCTTATTACTTCCTCAAAGGAGCTTCAGCACGCTAAATACTCTTTGATAACACTTAAGTGACACTATGAACATTTTTCAGTGTTATACTTAGTTTCTCTAATTTCTGATGAACCCACCAGGAAGACTCCACTAAAGAAAAAAAGTCTAGGTACTTTTCAAGAGGTTATAAGTGAGTATATGGGAGAAGGTAGAGATCAAATAAATAGGAAAGAATCCTTCTATATGTACAAACATATTTATAGCCACTCTTTGTGGTGGCCGAAAAGCAACAACAAAGTTGGAAATAAAAGAGATGTCCATCATTTGAGGAACGGATGAATATTTTGTCTCCCAAATTTTAATCTCTCTTTATTTCCATGATTAACCATCGGGGGAAAAGTAAGCAACAATAATTTTGCATACAAGTAGTATGCAAGCACATTATTCCTCACATTCAGATTGGGGAAGGCAAGAGGTATATCTTTTCTTTATTATACAGCGCTAAATTTTAAACTGAGGAGACAAAACATGGTTCCCTGGAGATCTGATCTGTTTAATTAGCACTTTATGTATGCATTGTGAATGAATACCAGCAAAGAGAACTACAGCAAGGTTGATTTTATTTTCCTTGCTTCTTAAAATAGTGTGATACCCAGGATCAAAAGGTGAAACTCAGATGTTTGATTTGTTCCAAGTCAACTTCTAACATTTGAGTCATGGTTATGTTAAGTGACTCTGCTGTGACAAGATTAAGTCACTGGACAAATATCTAGGCCAATATCCTTGGAGCATGTCCTGATCACAGATTTTGATGTTCTTGGTTCCTACTCTGTATTATATGAATGGAGTATGATAGAATACTATTGTACTGTAAGAAACAAGGACACAGATGATTTCAAAGAGACAGAAGGACTTCTATGAATTGATGCAGCGTGAAGTAATCACAACTGATATAATAATGTATACTATATTACAAGAATTAATAATTTTGAAAACTTTTATCAACTGATGAAGAATGAAATGCACAAAACAGAACAATTTATATAATAACAACATTGTACAGACAAATAATTTTGAAAATTGTAAGACCTATGATCAATATGGTAACCATCAATGATTCCAGAGGGTCAGTGATAAAATATTCTATTTCCTGACAAGAGAGGTGATAGAATTAGAATATAGAATGAACATATATAATTTTTATATATATCCAAAGAGAGAATTTGTATTGCTTTACTATACAAATTTGTTACAAAGAATTTGTTTTTTCTTTCTCTTTTTTTTCCCCATGGGGTGGGTGGATTGGTGAGAGGAAGATAAAATAGTTTTCTGTTAGTCAAAATAACAATTAAAAAAAATAGAGGTGGCACGCTATAGGTATCGAATGTTGTATACACTTTCAGAAGAAGTCTCTATTGTTATTTTTGCTTAATTTTCAAAATTTGCTACAGGAGAGCTTTTATGCAGTGGAAATAATCTGAAAATGTATGTGAAATAAAAATAAAATGTCAATAAAACTTTAAAAAAAAAGGAAGGCATAACAGTGGGAAGAGGGGCTTGAAGAACTATACCTGAAAGTTGTTTGAAATTAAGTATTACTCCACTTTGTTGTTTGCCTGTCAGAAACTTTAATGTAGGATAGCACAGGCACAGATAGACAATTATGAGATCTTTGGAATAGCCTTCAGTTTATCTATATAACTATATTAAGCCCTTGGGCACCACAAGTGATACTTTTTTATGAAAGCTAAAAATCTCTAGGAGCCATTAAAATAGTGTTTGAAAAAGACAAAATTTTATATCTAGCACCTTCTTGAAGAAAACATCCAAGGGGGTCTAGGAAGTGATCTGTAAGGGAAAAGTGAATTGTGTAGCATTGTTTTCATCCTTCCTCCTTCCTGGCACTGTTGTAGGTACTGGGAATACAAAGACAGAAAAAGAAAAAGAAACTGTCCTTGCACTCAAGGACATCATATTCTTCCGGGGGGAAGTAACACTCACAGAGGAAAATAAATATGAAATATATATGTAATCTTTAAGACTTGTGCTGCTGTGTTGGTTGAATTGGTCTAGCCATTGGTGTATGTTAGTCTGTTGAATAAGAAATGGGTTGTTCATATTATAAGAAAAGATTAACTATCTTTATTCTTCCTTACTGTTAAAGAACATTATCTATCATTAATAATAATAACAATAACAATAGTTTGAAACATCCCTCTTGTTGGCAGCCCAAATTACAGTTTCACCATTTGTAGTCTATTATTCCTGCCACTTGTGATCATAAGTGGACTGAATTTTCTTAGTAATTAATCATCACAAAGTAATTAATCAGAATCTTATGGATTAGACAATTACCTCTTAGAACTTACATAATTCGCTTCCATCAGCCAATACTTATAGATAGACTTTAATTTCCTTATAATATTAGAACACATCAGGTAACATTGAGGGATTTTATTGTGCCTTTTTGAGCTCAACAACGTTTATTAAAGTTCTCTGCTTTTATTCTCTTTCTGAACATTTATCTAACTCATGTCATGAGGTAGAGTGAGGACACATCATCCAAGCACAATAAAGAGAATTGTTGTCAAAGTGAATAGTCATTTCAGACTTACAGGATAGAAAGAATAACTTCCTACCCAGGCAAATCAAAAAAGCTCTGGGCATTGACAGTAGAAATAGAGAAATTCTACTTCTTGAATGAATAAAAACAAACACCAAGACAAAAATATAATTTTAAAGTGATACATGTTTAAATTAAAAAAAAAGTAATGAGCAAGCATACTTCACTTGTTCTCAATTAAATGACATGATCAGATCTATACTTTAGGAAGATCACTTTGGTGGCTAAATGGAGGGTGGACTGGAGTTGGAGTGGGTGAATGGGGAGATCTGAGGCAGAGAGACCAACCACTAGGCTATTGTAATAGTCCAAATACGAATAAGGGCCTGCACTAGAGTGGTGGCAGTATCAGAGGAGAAAGGAGGGTGTAGATGAGAGAAGCTGTGAAGGTAAAATCAGCAACAGATTTCATATGGAGGTGGTGATCAGAGAAAATAAGAACTTGAGTATGTCACATGAATTGTAAGCATGTACGATAAAGTTGAACTGATTAAGTCAAATTGGTCCAATTCAATGTTTAAGAATTCTAAATTTCCTTTGTTTAATCATAATCTATTTCTTCCATGCCCTCCAGTCTCTCTGTACCTCAATACCATCCCAGGTCATAGCGCCTGTTCTATGATTAGATAAAAGAAATTCAGTATTGTTGAATGTTGAATTGGACCACTTGCAGGTCATTGCAAAATTAAGGGTATGCCCATTTCTATGGATAGCAGAAATGGTGTGAAGGAAAGATCATGGGAACTGAGTAGATTTTAGAACTGGAAAATGAAGGTATTTAAAGGTACATCAGTATATGTCCTTAATTGTCCTAGAACAGGGATGGGGAACCTGAGGTCTTGAGGCCACACATGGCCCTCTAGGTCCTCAAATGCATCCCTTTGACTGAATCCAAACTTACGGAACAAATCCCCTTAATAAAAAGACTTGTTCTGTAACCTTGGACTCAGTCAAAAGGTCACCAAAGAATGAGGAAAGGATTTAAAGTAGAGAGAATACTGAGTCAGGTGTGATATTGGTAAGAGGAAGATAAAATAGTTTTCTGTTAGTTGAAATAACAATTTAAAAAAATAGAGGTGGCAAGCTATAGATATAGAATGTTGAGTACACTTTCAGAAGAAGTCTCTATTGTTAGTTTTGCTAACACAAGGGTAATGTCCTGGGTATCAGTATATAACAGCTATCAGAATATAGACTGGGTGATAAATTTGGTTTGAATCAACCTCAAAGGTGAGAGATTACTTTAGTAATGGCACAAGAGGGAGAATCTGGAAATAGCCATGAGAAACAAGGAATATTCTGATTCTTCCTCCACAATGACCGTTTCAGGGGTATGAGTATATATAAGAATGACCAGTACTGGAAAGAGGTGTCAGGAGTGTAGTATTTTCAGGAAGGAACCATAACTTCTTCAGTACCAGAAGATGGAATGGACAAGAGAGGATCAGGTGTGAGGTAAAGGGAAGTTTATTACTAACAGAGCAGAAAGAACAGGCAAATCTGAAGTGGGACATTTAGGGCATAGGATTGATGGGAATGGGAATGAGGGAGCAGGTCATTATTTGATCGACAGAAAGTGAGTTCTAATATCACAAGGATAAAATCAGTAGGATGGAGTAAGAGCATGCTAACCATTGCTAATCATTATGGGTAGGTACAAAAGTTAGAGAGTATTGTCCTTGCCCCTAAGAAATTTATAATCTGGGGGCAGCTAGGTGGCATAGTGGATAGAGCTCTGGCCTTGCAGTCAGGAGGACCTAAGTTCAAATCCGGTCTCAGATACTTGGCACTTATTAGCTGTGTGACCCTGGGCAAGTCACTTAACCCTGAATGTCTCACCAAAAAGCCCCCCCAAAAGAAACTTATAACATAACAGTCAAAATAAACACATGAAAGAAAAACAGAACTACTTAACTCTTATTTTGCTTTTGTCTTCTCTATCAAGGAACATTATCTTCAGAATGCAAAATAAAATATAGGACAAATATAGTAGATTATTGAAGCCCCCAAGATAGGGGATAAGATAGAAAGAAAATACATGGACTTATTAAATGAGTTCAAATCTCCTGGATTTGTCAATCCAGATGGATAACATATCAGAAGATTGAAATAGCTTTCAGCTGAGATCACTGAATAATTTTTTAGGAATCAGTGATTAATTTTGGAGAACAAAACATCCTGGGAAATCTGGTCTACCCTGGAAGGTCTTTGTGGAATAGAAGGAAAGGGCATATAGAATCAAAAAATCAAAGAATGTGAGCTGGAAAGTGTCCTAGAAATTACCTAGTCTAAAATCCTCATTTTACAGATAAGAAAGCTAGAGTCTAGAGCAGTGAAATAATTTGCCAAAGGTTCCACAGATTTTACAGCATCTTTGAGGAAGTCTGTCTTTAGAAAAACCATGAAATAGTTGAATTTTCTTGAAGATCCTCATCCTTCCAGCTGACTAATGACCTCATGTTCTCTCCCATCATCAAAATCTGCTCTCAGGTAAGAATCTAATGAATTAATCACACTAAGACCTAAATGACACATTTGTCTTAATATCATATTTCCCTCAGAGTTAAGAGGTAATACTACCAGTTGCAAAATAAGAAGTCAAAGGAATGAATCTTTGGCTGTGAAATTGCAAGCATTAGACAGTCATATATAGAAAATACATTTTGGGGTGATCACTAGTTTTCCTTGAAATCACACCATATAGGTTTTTTTAAAAAAAAATTAACTAGAATATTGATAATTCTCCTAATATTGAACCAGGTCTATGTTCCTAGTATAAATCCCACCTGGTCATAGTGTATGATCTTTGTGATAGATTGCTGTAATCACCTTGCTAGTGTTTTGTTCAAAATTTTTGCATTGATATTCATTAGGGAAATTGGTCTATAATTTTCTTTCTCTGTTTTGGTTCTTCCTGGTTTAGGTATCAGCACCATATTTGTGTCATAAAAGGAGTTTGGTAGGACTCCTTCTTCACCTATTTTTCAAATAGTTTACATAGTATTGGAATTAATTATTCTTAAATGTTTAGTAGAATTCACTCATGAACTCCTCTGGCCCTGGGGATTTTTTCCTAGGGAGTTCATTAATGACTTATGCAATTTTTTTGTAAGATGGGGTTATTTAGGCATTCTGTTTCCTAATCTGTTAATCTAAGTAATTTACATTTTCATAAATATTTATTAATTTCATTGATTGTCAGATTTATTGGAATATGATTGGGCAAAAATATTTCCTAATGATTGCTTTAATTTCTTTTCCATTGGTAGTGATTTCACCCTTTTCATTATTGATACTGAATATTTGGTTTTCTTTTTTTTTTTAAATCAAACTAACAACTGGTTTATCTATCTTACTTACAATCTGGGGGGCATTTTTTTCATAAAACCAGTTCCTGGATTTATTAATTAACTTAATAGTTGTTTTTTACATTCAATCTTATTAATTTCACCTTTGAGTTTTAGGATTTTCAATTTAGTGCTCCATTGGAGCTTTTTAATTTATTCTTTTTTCTAGTATTTTTTAGTTTCATGCCCAATTCTTTGATCTGTTCTTTTTCCATTTTGTTAATGTAAGAATTTAGAGAAATGAAATTTCCCCTAAGTACTGCATTGGCTGCATCCCATAAATTTTGGCATGCTATCTCACATTCTCTTTAGTTAAATTTTTGATTGTTTCTATGATTTGTCCTTTGACCCACTTATTCTTTAGGATTAGATAATTTAGTTCCCAATTAATTTTCAATCTATATTTCCATTGCCCTTTTTTGAATGTAATTTTTGTTGCATTATGATTTGAAAAGAATACATTTGATATTCCTGCCTTTTTACATTTGATTTTGAGATTTTTACTCCCTGTTACATGGTCAATTTTTGTGTAGGTGCCATGTGCTGCTGAGAAAAAAAATATTCCTTTCTCTTCCCATCCAGTTTTCTCCAAAGGTCTATCATATCTAACTTTTCTAATATTGGCACTTTTCTGTTTTGGTGAGGCAATTGGGGTGACTTCCCCAGAGCCACACAGCTAGTAAGTATTATGTGTCTGAGGCCAGATTTGAACTCAGGTCCTCCTGACTCCAGGGCCAGTAACTTTTCTAATATTCTAGTTTATTTCTTGTTTATTTTTGGTTGGATTTATCAAGTTCTGAGAAGGGACAGTTGAGGTTCCCCACTAATATGGTTTTGATGTCTATTTCTTCCTATAACTCACTTAACTTCTCCTTTAAGAATTTAGATGCTATGGTCTCAGTTTTTTCATCTGTAAAATCAACTGGAGAAGGAAATAGGAGACCACTACAGTATCTTTGCCAAGAAAATTCCATTTGGGGTAATGAAGAGTCAGGCAAGATTGAAACAACTAACAAAGCACTCTGATAAATTGTCTCATTTGATCCTCAGAACAACCCTGAGAGGTAGATACTATTATTATCCATATTTTACAGATGAGGAAACCGGGGTTGAGAGAAGTTAAGTCATTTGCCCAGGGTCACACAGCTAAGAAGTGTCTGAAATAGGATTCAAACCAAATTCTAAATTATAAATCCAGCATGCTATCAAAGACCTTCTTAATTGGGGTGAGGGAATGGGGATTTCTTTCTCCTCCTCTCCCCTCATTGAAAAGAGTTATATAGTAGGGATACCAGACCAGGAGATGTTGCACCAGTAGAGGTCAGGTCCAAAGAATCCATCTGTCGAGTGGAATGGAGTTGAATTACAGAGAGTAGACCTGGGGAGTGCACAGAAGCAAGATCCCAGCAGGGAAGCAGCATGTGAATATCACAAGCAGCATGTGAATATCACAAGGAGAGAAAGTCATTGGTGCAGGAGGTGTGAATAGCTTTAATTACCTATGTAACTTTCTAGTGCTATACTCTATATGTATACCCACTCTTCCCACTGATGCCATACATGTAGTTCCCAGAAAATATACCCTAGGTGGTGGTGGGGTGTGTGTTTTGTTAATACTGTTCTTCCTATATACCATTCCAATAAGTGCCTTTGCTTTGAGCTGTATGTCCTCTGGAGGATTATTAAAGGCAAATGCACTGGTGAGGGCTTGTGAACTATAGTTTTGGGAGTAAACTTTGGTCACAAAGAAGATATTCAGCCTGGGTTAGACATCTCTCCAGGAGACCCAACCCACAAGTACAAGTTGACAAGGTAGTTGTTGCCATCGTAGGAGGGCTGACAGTCATCATTATTGAACCCAACCTCCTCTTTTTATGGCAGAGGACACTGAGGCTCAGAGAGAGTAACTGATTTGGCCAAGAACACAGAATGAGTTAATAGCAGAGCTAAGACTAGAATGCAAATATTTTGACTCCTCCTTTTCTAGTGCTTAGAAGTAGTTTTTCAGTTTTCAGATATTTTTTGAAGTCACTTCAAACCTATATATTCTATAAACATGAGCTTTTTACTCCAAATCTTCCTGGCTTGTCACTGTACCAGCAGACAGAGGAAATAACAATGTTTCAACAAGTGTTCAGAGTTGGACAGAACATAAATTCATTATGAAAGCTCTCACAAACCTAAGCTCTCTAAAAGTCCCTTGATTATGCTAAGCCTTATTTTCATCCTCTATATCCAAATTTATTTGTTACTCTAAAACCTCTAGGAAAGTATTTTTTAAGGAGCATGACAATCCTGATGCCCCTCTTAAATGGCAGCATCCCTCAAAGACAGTCAGAGCCCCCTTGGCCTCCAACCTTTCTACGTCTGCCATTAACCAAACATCAGGGCCCTGAAAGGTTGGCCCTAGATGGGAACAGACTGGTGATCTAACAGCAAAAGTTGGTAACCTTCCAGAAGTGGAATCCTAAAATGCTGACCTTATTCTTCAGGCCTAGCTACTGGGGGAAAGAGGAATTTAAGTAAACAAAGACAATTTGGGAGGAAATGAGGTAACACATAAAGATACACACACACATATATTAATCATATAAATATATACACATAAATATTTCTGAGGAATTCTATCAATTTGATTTTAACTTGGTTCAACAAGTTTCTTTTTAAAAATGTAAATACCCAACCCATCAGGGATTCACATTTTAGTAAAAATTACTTTGATTAAATTTCTTTCCTACCTATTTATAGTTGAATACTTTTCAGCTGAAGGAATGAGAATTAGGTGTGCGAAAGAGGGTAGTTTGGGATTATGGAAACCTACAGGAAAATCCTGGATGGTATGTAAAAGAAACTGGGGACTTTTAAGGGAGATATCACTTAAAAGGAATGGGGTTCAATTCCACATACATATCAGTTTTTAAATGCCTTTTGACCGGTTGATTGTAAATTCAGTCCTGTGTTCTGTTCTGCAGTAGATATAAAAACAATTAAGAGACTGCTTCTCCCTTG
Organism: Phascolarctos cinereus; assembly: GCF_003287225.1. NCBI lineage: Eukaryota > Metazoa > Chordata > Mammalia > Diprotodontia > Phascolarctidae > Phascolarctos > Phascolarctos cinereus. The sequence goes on from NW_027556098.1 coordinate 199,112,798, forward strand.
GAAGGGCTTATAGTATTATGAGAGAGTTAAGTCAAATACAGTCAATCAGTTAAATGACTAGTAGAGGAGAATAGAAAATTGGGTGCTAGATGGGATTGCTCAGGTTGGAGAGCTAAGTGCCTGCCCAGCACTGCCAGGAACTCTGTGTTATCCTGGGCACTAACTTTCCTCCTCTGGCTTTCAATTTCCTTCTTGGTAAAATGACAAAGCTGGAGTCAGTAGTCTCTAATGCCTCTTCTAGCTCTAGTGTTCTGTAATTCCATTACAGTATAACTCAGGTCTCAGACCATGACCCTCTGGAGTTAAACAGACCAGGTTGGAGCTGAGTGGCTTCTCATACAATTTCTTTTTTTGGCCCATGCCCCTACCCACAGTTTCCTTGGGTAACATTAGAATTTGGGTTGTCTAGGTTGCTACAGAAAAGAGTCCTCAGCTCCCATGTAAGCATTTAAGCTAGCAAGGCACTGAATATAGCAGAGGCTTTATTTCATTCAAGAACAAAAATAACAGAAACTACCACAAAAGATATTCAAACCCACAAACAGTTAAGTTACCTCCCACTCTTGTGCTACTCTGCCTTCATCAGGGTTCTCTACAGGCTGATTCAGGCTCAGTCTTATCCTAGGGTTCTTCCCCACTTCCCATGAAGCCCTCCCTCTCTCTTTTTCTCTTAGGATTGTAGAGGGTGTGCCCAGGAGTGGCCTGGCAGAGATCTGTTTACTCACTGGCGCTTTCTCACTGCTTGAAGTTTACTGGTGATCCAACTTCCCACACCTTCCCACAAGTGAAAAGCACCCAATATTGCCAGAGTCAAGCAACCCCTTTCCCCTGATGAGTACCATCTTTGCCAGGAACCGATTATAGTCTAGCAACGAGAGCCTCCTGGGAAGGAAAGTACCTGGGCTCACTAAAGGGTTAGACCCCTCTCTCTGGACCTGCACAAACCCCATAATTCAGTACCAGTGAAGGACAAGGCACAAGTTTGCTTCCCCACATTGTGGCTCTGTCCTTTGAAGCTCCTTAGTTTCAGATCCTTCTTGGCCCAGGAGCATCTTTGCTGAGTCTAAAGGACTTAATCCAATACCCCCTGTTTGGTTTAGAAACTTAGCATGGTGTAGGTGCTCCTCCACTGGGTCCAGGAGGCTTATTCTAGGAATATTGCCATCCCTGCCACTTCACTGTTGGCAACTTGTGTTCCTTCAGCCTGACCCTGGCCTAGTTCTCTTGTCACCATTTCTCTTCTTGGCCTTCTCTGAGGTCATGTGGTTCTCTGGAGGGGCCTTGTAGACATGTGGGCTTCCTCCCCGGGGACCAAGTTCAAGTGTCTGTTCATAGCCCCTCTCCTCTCTCCAACTCTGACTCTGTCTACCTGTTTAACCACCCTCCCACTCCCTCCACTACCAGTCCTCTTTTTAAAGATTAAATTCAAGGGTGTGTGACTTAGTCATGACTTTATCCAGTCAATTCATTGTTGCTGCAACTCATCCTTTGTAAGCTTCATCATCAATAAACTTCATGTGGTGATAAAGGCCCAACAAGTACCCAGGGTCCTGCCAGGTTCTTCCTGGGCACAATTCTAAGAGGAAAAGAGAGAGGGAAGGCTTCATAGGAAAGCAGTCAGAGTATTGGACAATGGGTGGGAGCTGGGTAAACAGAGAAGAATGAGAAGGCCATTCCAAGGGCACAGAATAATCAGAGGCCCAGAGGTAGGAGTGAGCTTGGGATAGTCAAGGGGTGGCTTCTAAGGCTGAGGAACAGACTATCTGTGACTTTAAATTTGAACAGCGTAATTGGTCTGCACTTACCACATGATTTTGAGCAAGTCATGATCATGGACTTTCCCTTGTACATGGGAGAAAAAGATTGGTCTGAGGAGTGAAAGAGTGATTCTACAGACTCAATGGTATGGCATCTCTAAAGAAGAATCAGAATACCAGTCTTTGCTACATCCTCCAAACCCTCACACCCTATTATTCTTATGCTGATTAGTTTGTGTTTCTCATTGTGAGGAAAGCATTTTGTAAATTGTAGAGTACTATGGAAATCTAAGCTGTTTTGATAGTTAAAATAATTTGGCTGTTAATAGATTGTTAGTAGTATTTGATTGTTATAGTATTTGATAGTTAACAGAGGTGCCCTAATATTACAATTCTCATATAGTATACTCATAGAATCTTCATGTTGGAAAGGATCTTAGAAGTCATTGACTTCAAATCCAACCTCAGATACTCACTAGCTGTATGATGCTGGGCAAGTCATTTAACCCTAATTACCCTCTCCCCCCTCCCCCCCAAAAAGAAGTCATTGAGTCTAACTTACTACCCAGTAGAAGAATTCCTGACAGATAACCCTATTCATTAAAATAAATAAATAGAAAATCTTATTTTAATTCATAACTTTATTTCATTTCCTAATACGTTCCTCTCCCCTACCCTAAACCTGGCCCCACAAGCAAGTCATCCCTTGTAATTGCGTTTTCCCTATCTATTTTCATCTTGTTCTCTATACATGAATTATATTCTAACTAATTTCCACCAGCCCTGTATTTCCCAGAGATGAGATCAGTTTTGTACAACTGACCTTCAAATGAAGCTTCTTGCCAGCTTATGCTCTAATATGCATGCTAAGAGAACCAAACCTGTTTGGGGAGGAGGCTCTGGCTCAGGAATTAGGGCATCTAGGTTCAAATCCAACTTCAGCTGCCTCCTGCCTTTGTAACCTTAGGCAAATCACTGAACTTGTCTGAGCCTCAGTTTCTTCTTCTGTAAAATGAAAGGGTTGGACTAGATGACTTCTGTGGTCCCTTCCGGTCTGGATCTGTGAGCCTACTATCTTTCCCTATGACCTCATTAGGTTCTTCCTCCCCACTTTCATTTTTCAGTTAGATGTAATACATTGGTTATAGGAAATCTTGCTTTTCTGATTTGTATTCTTGCTATGGTTCATGAAAAAAAAGATTTTAATGCATTTTTTGAGTCAATGTTTTCAGTGAATTAGATCAACTTGTATCTAGCTCTTCTGTATTGCTGGCAAGTACAACTTCAAATCTGGTTGTTGAAATCTTGTTGTTTATCTAGATATCTTCCCATGTTGTTTTAGCTGTGTTCTCTCTGGTGCCCATTGCAATTTCAAATATGCTCTGTCTCAAGATTTTCTTGGAAAAGAAATTATGTTCTCAGGTTATCAGCATCTGTTGGCAGTAGTACTGGAAGGAGAATGGGAACCCTGTCACCGAAAAAAAAAATAGGATGTATATTTAGCTCTACTAAAATCCTAAAGTTTTGGAGTTTTGTTAAAGAATCATAGAATCTGAGAGTTGGACAGACCCTCAGGAACCATCTCATTCAAACAGCACCTGCATAGGAAGCCCTGCTATGGGATACTGAAGTTGTCATTCAGCCTTTGCTTTGTGTCCTCCATGGGTGGAAACTCATAACCTCTCAAGGCAGCCCATTATGTTTTCATTTATATCAGATTTCTTACATCAAGCTTACATTCTCATTGCTCCTAGTTTTGCTCTCTAGGGCCAAGGAGAGCAAATCAAATTCTCCTTTAACATAGTAGTACTTTTTCAAATACTTGAAGAGGACTATAATGCCTCCCCTAAATTGTCTCTTCTCTAGGATAAAAACCCACAATTCTTTCAAAGCAGCCCTTGTGTGCATACAATCTCAAGACCCTTCACCATCTTGATTGCTCTCATTTACATGCTCTCCAGTTTATTAATGTCCTTTCTAAAATATAATGTCCTGAACTGAATACAATATTCTACATGTGGGTCTGGCCACAGTAGAAGACAGTGGGACAATTGTCTTTGTAGTCTGATACTTCTCAAAGCAGCCTGAGAAACACTAGCTTCTAGGTCAGAAAATCATAATGTTGATGCATATTGAGTTTGTGGTCCCCTAAAACCCCCAGATCTTTTTCACCCATGCTGTGATCTACTCATGCTTTCATAATCTTGAACTCGTATTTAGAATTTTAAACTCCAAATGAGAGAAATGTTCTCTACCAACATAGACATGCTTTGTAATTTATTGAGAACTGCCTGAGCAACTGAGAGGTTAAGTGACTTAACCCACCAATATGGATCAGAGGAAGAGCTTGAACCCAGGTCTTCCTTTCTTGGAGTCATTTGGACTCAATTCCTATGGCTCCAAGTTCAGCATCCTTTAGGATCATAGGATTATAGATTTAGAGTTAGAAGGAATTTCAGAGGACATCTAGTCCAACATCCTCAGGAAGCTGAGGTTCATGGATGTTATGTGGCTTGTTTAAGGATATGTAGGTAACACCTATCAGAGGCAGGATTTGAATTTAGATCTTCTGACTCCTTAGCAATGCTCTTTCTATTGTAGCATAAGTGTATGGCTGAGGAATTTATATTTCATACTAGAGATAATAGGGAAACACTGAAGATTCTTGTGTAGGAGGATGATATTGTCAGACCTGTGTCCTAAAAATAGGAATTTGGCAACTCTGTGGAGGATAGAGTATAAAGGGGAGAAAATGAAATATGGGAGACCAATTAGAAGGCTACTGCAATAATACTAGGCCTATTCACCAATGAGATTTAAAAAAAAAAAGAAAGAAAAAGACCCATATATACAAAAAATATTTTAACAGCTCTTTTTGTAGTAGGCAAGGAATGGTATCTAAGGGAGCCATCAATTGAGGAGTGGCTGAACAAATGCTGGTATATGAATGAAATAGAATATTATTGAGCCATAAGAAATGATCAAACACACAGCTTCAGAGAAACCTGGGAAGTCTGGGAAGAACTGATGCAGAATAAGGTGAATAGCACCAGGAGAACAATTTTTACAATAATAACAACATGGAAAATACAAACAACTTTGAGAGACTTAAGAATTCTGATAATGGGATGAGTAACCATTATTCTAAATGAAGCATGCTAACAGTGTTCTGAGAGAGAATTAATTGACTAAGGTTATGGAATAGGACATAATTTTTAAAAAATTAAATGAAAATTTTTTTTTGGTTACATGTTAAGTTTCAAACTCTCTCCCGCCCCACTCCACACTAGAGAAAGCCACCATTACACACACACATACATACACACACAGACACACACACATACACACACGTACATTTAGTTACAAGGGTTTTGTTTTTCTTTTCTTTCTTTTTAAATGGGAAGAAGAAGGAAAAGAAAGGAAAATACATTTTTGCTAATTAAAAAAAATTGAAGAAAGGAGAAAATGGGTGAGTGGTGTGGGGGCCTGAGCTAGAGTAGTGACTATATGAGTAGAAAGACACTGATTCAATGAATGTTGTGGAAGTATAGTCAAAAAAGACTTGATGATGAATAGAATCTGAAGAATTAGGGATAGAGAGAAGTCAAAGATGACTCCAAAGTTGTGAACTTGGGTGACTGGAGGAATGATGTTCTCAACATAAAGAGGGAGGGCAGGAATGGGTTTGAGATTTTGAGATGATGAATTTGAGATGCTAATGAACATGTTAGTAGAGGTGTTTAGCAGGCAGTTAGTTGTCAATGTGGGACTGGTGTTCACAGAGAGAGATTAGAGCTAGATACATGAACCTGGAAGTCATCTGTGTGGAAATGATGAGACAAATACATACAGAGAGACAGAGACAGAAACAGAGACATATAAAGAGAAAGAGATATAGATAGAGACAGAAACAGAAACAGAGACAGAGACAGAAATAGTGAGAGACAGAGACAGAAGTTTCAAAATAGATCCTCAGAGGATACCCTGGCTCAATATTTTTAATGGTTTGGGAATACCTCTTAATAAATATAATTATTTTCAAAATTCCAAAATCCATATCCTTATATGAAAGGGTTTTTTTCAATTTTTATTAGGTATAAATAACTGCAGGTACTTGTATTGAGTCAATTAATTGGTTAGTGAGTAAACATTTATTAAGTGCCTACTATATACTGTGCTAAGTGCTGGGGTACAGAAATGTGAAAGACAGTCCTTCTCTAGGAGCTCACAGTCTAAGGGTGGAGACAACATAAAAGCAAATATATATAAACAAGCTTAGAATCTGGTACAGTGGGAAGAATATTAGCTTTGGAGTCATAGGGTATGGGTTCAAATTCTTTGTCACTTGCTACTTGTGTGTAATAATGAACAAGTAATATCCCCTCTCTAGTCCTCGTTTTCTTCATCTGTAAATTGAGGGTGTTGGACTAGAATAGTGACCTCCAAACTTTTCTGATACTGCTTTTGTATCAGAAAGGAATTTTGGAACATGTTTACCCCTTACATGTATATTTGCTGATTTATAAATAAGACACATTTACTTTTATACTGATAAATATCTTGTAAAACTTATGCAAAAATAGAAGGAGCAGATAGGTAGAACAGTGGATATAGTGCTGGTCCTGGAGTCAAGAGGCCCTGAGTTCAAATCCAGCCTCTGAAGCTTACTAGCTGTGTGACCCTAGACTAGTCATGTAATTTCAACCTCAATTTCCTCTGACAAAATGGGGACCTTGGAGAAGGAAATGGCAAACCACTTCAGCTTCTTTGCCAAGGAAATCCCATAGAAAATGAGGTCACAAAGAGTCAGACACTACTAAATGACTCAGCAACAACCACAAAAATAGAAATTGAAAAGGATGAGGCAATCAAGAAATAATATTTGATCTTAGAGTTTAGAGGGAGTCATTGGAATTCATTGAGCAGAGGAGTGACACAGAAAAACCGACACTTTCACACCTCTGTTGAGAATATATTGGAGAATGGCTTGAGGCAGGGAGCTCAGTTAGGAAGATGTTAAGAGTTCAAGCAAAAGGTAATGAGAGCTCCGTTTAGGGTGGTGGCTATTTGAATAGAGAAAAGGGGACGGATGTGAGAAGTGTTGTGAAGGTAGAAATGATAGGATTTGGCAGCTGATTAGAGATGTGGGTTGAATGGATGAATGAGTGCAAATTAAAGCAACTTTGAGCTACCACCTCACACCCATCAGATTGACTAAAATGACAGAAAAGGAAAACGACAAATACTGAAGTGAATGTAGAAAAACAGGTACATGAACACACTGTTGGGGAGTAGTGAACTGGTCTAACCATTCTGGAAAGCAATTTGGAACTACCCTTCAAAAGCTATCAAACTGTGAATATCCTTTGACCCAGCAATACTGCTACTTGGTCTGTATCCCAAAGAGATCAAAGAAAGAGGAAAAAAACCCTACGCACAAAAATATTTATAGCAGCTCTTTTTGTGGTGGCAAAGAATTGGAAACTGAGGGGATGCCCATCACAGAGATAGCTGAAAAAGTCCTAGTATATGGATGTGATGGGATACTATTGTGCTATAAGAAATGATGAACGAGATGGCTTCAGAAAAACCAGGAAAGTCTTGTGTGAACTAATGCAAAGTGAAATGAGCAGAACTAGAACAATTTGTACAATAGCGGTAATATTGTAAAGATAATGAACTTTGAAAGACTTAGTAACTGATCAACAAAATGATCAACCACAATTCCAAAGGATTCACGATGAAACATACTCTCTACCTCTAGACAGGAACCTGATAGACAGCGTGCTGCAGACTGAAGCATATTTTCTTTTCTTTTTTAAAAAATTTTTTCTTTTATTCTGAACTTTATAAATAAAACAAGCATTTCCACATCATAGTAGAATAAAAAAAGATTGCATATGAAAATGCAGATCTATTATGTACAACTTGCTATTCCTTTTAAATACATAATTTAGTTATCATGTAACTTTCTTTTTTCCTCTTTTTTTCTTCCCTCCCCCCGAACCCAAGAGATAGCTAACATTAGGCACAAATATGTGTGTGTGTGATACTTCTATTTATCAGTTCTTTCTCTGGATGCTGATAGCATTTTTCTTATGGTCCTTTGTAGTTAATTTGGGTATTTATAATATTCAAAATGACTTTGTTGCTCAAAGTTATTCTTAAACTGTTATTGTTGTTACTGTATACATTGTTCTCTTGTTTCTGCCCATTTTGCTCTTCATTATTTTGTGTAAGACTATCCATGTTTTTCTAAGATCATTGAGCTTATCGTTTCCTATAGTACAGTAGTATTCAATCAGGATCACATACCACAACTTGTTTAGCCATTCCTCAATTGACAGACATCTCTGCAATTTCCAGTTCTTTGTCACCACAAAGAGAGCTGTTATAAATATTTTAAATTGTATAGGTTCTTTTCCTTTTTCCCTAATCATTTTTGGAAATAGGCCTAGTAGTGGTATTATTGAGTCAAAGGGTAAATCAAAAATGTCTATTATTTTGTTCTTATATGGCATACTTTGTTGGTAGTTTTTATAATATCAAAACAATTTTGCATTCTTGGTATAAATTTAACCTGCTCATAGTGTATAATGTTTGTAATATGTTGCTATAGTCTCTTTGTTAATATTTCATTAATTTTTTTTTTGCTTAAATTTTCATTAAGGATATTGTTCTGTAGTTTATTTTTCTCTGTCTTGACTCCACCTGGTTTAGCTATAAAGGCAATATTTGTCTCATGAAATATTTTTGGTATGAACCCTTCTTTACCTATTTTTTCAAGTGGCTTTTATAATACTGACATTATTCTCTGAATGTTTGATAAAATTTGCTAGTAAATCTTTTTGGTTCTTCTGTTTTTTTTTCCTTTTGGGAGTTAATTCATGGCTTGCTTAATTTCTTTTTCTGAGCTTGTGTTATTTAAGTCCTCTATTTCTTGTTCTGTTAATCTTTGATAGGGGAAGATAACATATGTAACCCATGGTTCAAAGGATCAATTGTGTGGGGCTGCTTGATGGAACAGTGGATAGAGTGTCAGGCCTGGAGTCAAGAAGACCTGAGTTCAAATCCAAGCTCAAATACTTACTAGCTGTGTCACTCTGCCCTTTTTTGCTTCAGTTTCCTCTGTAAAATGCGTTGGAGAAGGACATGGCAAGCCACTTCAGTATCTTTGCCAAGAAAACCCCAAATGGTGTCATGAAGAGTAGGACAACACTAATCTAAACAACAACAAAAATGTCATTCAGTGCATATATGTTTAGTATTGATCTTGATTGTTATCCCTGCCTTTTTTATTTCAGATGAAGCATAATACATTTTGCTCTAGCCGCTTATTTTAATTCCATGAGAATTTTTATGTTTAAATTGTTTCTTAGCGATATATTATTGGATTCTGCTTTGTAATGTCTTCCGCTGTCTTTCATTTTATATGAGTTCATCTCATTTCCATTTAGTTATGTGTTACTTTTGTACTTGTCTTCATTTTATTATTTTACAATTTAAAGAGAGTGTTAAGTGAGGAATGTGCTTAGCACCAGTGCTCTAGGTTTAATGTAGTTTGCTTCTGCTCCCCTGTCTCTTCTCTCTTTCCCTAGCCCACCACCCAATCATTTGTCCATATCCTTTTCTCTTTCCTTTTAAACTCCTCTTCAGATTTCTCCCCCAAAGAATAGAGTTTGTTTTGTTTATGACTATTCTGTCCCTAAATCTATCCCCTGCAGCACCTCTTCTCCATTCCCTTTTTTTCCCTTTCCTTCCAGTTTCGGTGTTGAATAAAAAGTATTTCTGCACCCAACTGTGTGTGAAAATTCTTCCTCCTTTGACCAGTTCAAATGTCTTCCACAGATCCCATACCTTTTCCCTCATTTGTACCTGTCTCTTATGTATACAACCCCATTATATGAAATATTTCCTCCAGCCTTTTTTTCTCTAGAATATTCCCTTTCCCCTCCCTTTCCTTTCTTATTTTAAGATCATTAAAACAACAAAACTACTATCAAGAGCCTCTATTGGTTTTTTCCCAATGCCTCCTCTTGACATTAGTGTTTATGAAGATACTCTTGTACCTCCTCCTTCTCTTAGAACATAAATTCTTCTTCCTTGTTTAGTTCCTTATGATTGTTCACTAGTTTTACCTTTTTATGTTTCTCTTAACTCCTGTGTTTATATGTCAAAATTTCTATTCAACTCTTGTCTTTTAATCAGGAATATGTCGAAGTCTTCTATGCCATTAAATGTTCATTTCCCCATTTCCTGCCCCCCCACATAGGCTTATGCTCAGTTTTGTTGGGTACTTTACTCTTGATAGCAAATCTATATCTTTTGCCTTTTGGAATTACATTTTCTAAGATCTCTTCTTTTTTTTATTGTGATGGCTGCTAAACCTCTCCAATCTCCCTTAATTCTAGAGCCTTCCCTCTGTGGATTATTTTAAATTTATCTTATAAATAATTTGTTTGACATAAATGAATACTACCCCACCACACATTAAAAAGTGAGTTCCATAAGAGTAGGGCCTGTCTTTTGCCTTTCTTTGTATCCTCAGCACCTAGCACAGTACTTGGCATATAACAGGTACTTAACAAATGTTTGGTGACTGAATGACTGATGGATGTGATTATGGGTCCCTGATTGTTAAATTTTTTCTTTCTTGCTGCTTGCAGAATTTTTTTTTCTTTGACTCGGGAGTTCTGTATTTTGGCTATGTTGTTCCTGGAAGTTTTGGGGATTTTTTTTTTCAGGAAGCGAATAGTGGATTCTTTTGGTTTCTACTTTGCACTCTGGTTCTTAGGGATGTAGATATTTAAAAATACCTTTTTTTTTTTCAGGAAGTGAATAATGGATTCTTTTGGTTTCTACTTTGCACTCTGGTTCTTAGGGATACAGACATTTAAAAATATGTCATGAAATACCATTTTTTAGGCTTTTTTTCTTGGGCAATAGCTTTTAGGTAATTCAATGATTCATAAATGATCTCTACTTGATCTGTTTTCCAGGTCATTTTTGACATGAGATATTTTACATTTTCTTCCTTTTTTTCTGGTATTTTGACTTTGTTTCAACGTTTCTCATTGTCTTTGGATTCATTAATTCTAATCCATGTATTCTAATTTTCAATGAGTTGTTGTTTGATAATACTTTGTACTTCTTGGGCAAAGTGGTTAATTATCTTTTAAAGTCTTTCCTCAATAGCTCTCGTCTAATTCCTTCCTCTTAGGCTCACATTTCAAATATCAAATAATTTTTAAACTATTTAAGATACTTGTTTTATCTCTTCCTGGAATTCTATCTGGACTTGTGCTCAGGCTGTATTTTTCTTTGAGGCTGTCTTTGAAAATATTTTGGAGTCATTTTCTTCTTCTTTCGTCTTAGATATCCTTCTCAACATAACAGCTCCATATTTTGAGATTTTATTTGTTTGTTTATTCATTCTTCCAACCTTACTTCCCAAATTGGATTCTATTTTTTAGGGAGCTAGACTCTCTGAAGTTCTGGAGGGAATATCTGGACTTGCTTGGTCCTTTTTTCTATGATCTTGAGTACTGCTGTATTCTTCAGGTTTTGAGTGCAGTGCTCTTCAAGGATCTCAGGCTGCATGCATTCAGTGTGCCCAAAGTAGTCCAAGCCAGGGCAAAGCTTGAACACTGACTTCTTATTCTGAGTTTTGCAAGAACCTGACTTAGATTTGGATATGATCAAAGTAACTACAAGCTTGCCCTGTTTGGTGCTCCAAAAGACTGCTTCTGGATTCAACTTTCACTTAGTTAGAAGGATCTATGGGTTTGGAGCAACAGAACTCCCCCTCTGTGGGAACTCCCTGCCTTTGTTATTTTACTGTAGGTCTCACACCAGGCTGGAGGCTAAATCTGAGATCCCATCCCAGTCCCAGGATCAGAGCTACGTAATTGCTGCCTGTTTCTGTTTCCGCTCTGTGCCTGGGACACAGCTTCAGGCCTGCCTCTGCTCTTTGCCCTGGATCATTACAGCTTGGTACAAGTTCCTTACTCAGTGTATGCTGGACCTATAGCCAAGCTCTGGGGAAGGAGCAACACAGCTGCTAGTTGGCACTTGTTTTTGTCTCTATGCAGCATCAACTCTCTCCATGATGGATCTAGAAGAGATTTCTTCTTTCCCTAGTGCATAGCTTGTGTCTCCAATCCGTTGTTGGGCTGGATGGCTTCACTTTCTTGGCTTGATCCTGTCTCTACTGTTCAAAGACATCTGTCTCTCTGCCTATGCTAACTTGGGCAGGAAAAATAAGTCACTGTGATTTTTCCTTGGATTTCCCCAACAGGATTAGGTGTGGTGCATTTTCTTGGTCTTTTGGAGTAGTTGGGAGAAATGAACAGGAGTATGCTGCTTCTTTCTACTTTACCATTTTGGGTAGTCTCTTACCACCTAGCTTTAAAAGGCATGCTCCTAAGGCTGGATCTTCATGGAGAGTCTTCATTCATTTAGGCAGGCTACGGGCTTCTCATTGTCTGGTAGCAGCAGCTGTGGGGTGCTTCTAATGCTAACAATGTTTCATGTCAGCATCCAGTAAAAATGTACAGAAGTGTTAGGTACCCCCTAGGGAGGGAATTGCAAAGTGCCTTGTGGCCTGCCTCTTTCATACAGTTTGGTTCTTGACTGCTATTCTATTTTTCATGTTACTATTTCATTAAAACAATCAATGAATATTTAGTAAGTTTTCAGATGCCAAGCACTTGGTTTTACAATATATTTTAAAACTATGAGAAGCCATGTACCTACAAACCTAAAAAAACAAAATCAGAAAAGAATAAACATTTATTTCTAATAATCCATAGAATATTTGAATACATTTTTCTCAATCTTCCCTCTAAAAGTCATGATGAGACCAGCTGAAAAATATCAGGCCTTAAAGATTTTTTCTCTTTCCTTTCTTTCTGGTATTATGTGTGTGTGTATGAAAATTGATAACAACTGAAAACAGGGTTTCAAATGAAACCGCCAGCAAGTATGTCCTTATTTTGGTGTTGCTGTTGAAAACAATGTTTGCATCATCCCTACACACCATCTGTGAGATTGAAGTTTTTGGTCCCTGTCATTCATTTTCTCCTAAATACGTTCAGAACTGGAGTACAGGTGAGTAACATTCTTCAATAAATTTAGTTCATAGTAGCAATATCTTGAAAGGTACTTATATCAGTGTTTCCTATCATTTATCAACAGAGGATCACTATTCCCTACTATTCTGATTGTGCTCTTAAAGCTCCTGTGTTTATCTTAATATTTTCTTTTTTCCCTTTCCAAGACATCCTTTTTAGATTGTTTAATCAGTTTTTCTTTGGGCACTTTCTTTGGGAGTTACGTTTCCTTTTATGTTCCCTGGAGCCTTTTCTAACAGCAAGTAGCAAGACAAAAAATCAAGACTCCATCTTTATTGGTTTGTATTTTGTGTTAGTAAAATGTTACAGCAGTCCTTTCGTAATATTAGTAAATGAACCAAGACATTTAGTTATCAGAATTAGGTGGTTGCCTCCCAGATTACTTAGGGTCTTATAGCTTACTGTAAAGTCAATGAAACCACTGGAAAAAAATGTCCCAAATATTTATCTAAGGGTGGAGCTCAATTTAGTAAGTTCTTTGAAGCATCCCACTCCATTTAAAGCAAATGATACCTTAATGATGTAAGAATGTCTCAATAAATTAAAGACTTTAGATGTTGATATTGTTCATTTGTTTTTCAGTTATATCCAACTCTTCCTGACCTCATTTGGGGTTAGGCAAAGATATTGGCAGTGGTTTGCCATTTTCTTCTCCAGATCATTTTACAGATGAGGAAATGGAGACTAACAGGGTGAAGTGACTTGCCCAGGGTCACACAGCTAGTAAGTGTCTGAAACTAGATTTGAACCCAGTAAGATGAGTCTTCTTGACTCCAGGTCTAGCACTCTATCCACTGTACCACCTAGCTGCTCCAAAGACTCTAAACAAAATTCAAAAAGTTCCTGATCAGGTAGACTGCAGTGGCCCTGGAAGCAATTTTAGATTGACTGAGGAAAGTTGGTCACATTCTGGTGGTCATTTGTAAAATATTATGCAGTTCATGTCCAAGAGCTTTGGAGTTGAGCAGGTTTCTGATGGCAGAAAGGAGAAAGAGCTACCTCTAAGAAAGAATTGCTTGAGGGATGTGTTAGGAGACTATCCTTGAGTCATGGTTGACTGTTACAAAGTAGCCTGAAGGGACTTCTAGGGGTGCTCTGATGCTTGGCTGGTGGATCACCACTGATGACTCAGGCAAGGGAGCTTTGCTCAGATGAAACAACTCAAGGTGTCCTCAATGCCTAGTCTTGTCGAATATTCTCCTGCTATGGCTAAGTGGCTCTTTTAATTAACTGTTGAATGACTTATTAGAGTCTCATTTTGTTCGAGTATCAGAGCTACAGTAACAGCTAAACTAAAGCACCAGAGCTGAGTCAGTCCCTGCCCAAAATAGGATTGGGGGGAGGAAGGAGAGTGCCTACTTCTTCTCCTTATCCTGCCTTGGTTGGAGGGGGATCTTGTGAACTTTAGAGGGCTAGAGATCTTTGATTTTTCCTTGGATTCTAGCAGCATCCTCAAGAAGCAATAGCTGACAGTATTGTCTATACTGGCATCTAAAGACAGACTTGATATGCATTCAAGTCTCCACAAAGAAAAACTACATCATACCAAATGGAAACATCTTGGGATTTCCAGAAAAAAGTACTTTCCAGAGCTGTGTTATCTCTTTGTCCCATGCTTTCTAAACTTGAATACACTTTCCTCTGAGCTCTGTATGTGCAGGTGGGAGAGTGTGTTATAGACTTTTGGGGAGATATTTTATTCCAGCTATATCTGCTGCATACCACTTATACAACCTTTGCAACTACCCCTTTCTGAAAGCCAATTAAGTTTGGTTGACTAATTAATAATCATATGATTAAGGGAGACTGACTAACCCATTACCAACTGGTAATGGTGAAGGGAAGCACATCAAGAGGCACTCTTGAGCAATAACCTTAGATGATCACTGCCAGTCCCTTAGGGCCATACTTAGAGAGACCTGAAAGGAAACATAGTGGCTAAACTATGAGGATCTGTAAATGGGAATTAGAGTTGGCGTTTAGGCTCTTCTCATCCCAGAGTATGTACTACAATTCTAAACTTTCTTATAAAAGGAGGGTGAAATCAGAGGCATATCTAGATTGGAAGTTTAAAGGAGTTGATAGCACCTATGATCATTCATTGTAGAAATAGCAGAAAGTCATAAAGTCAGAAAGTATAGATAGTAAAAACAGTAGGATACCAGTTGGTGATTAGGGTGAACTCCTTCCTTACCCAATTTTTCACTCTTCCCTCCTACCTCAAATGAGGGCTGTGTTGTGGTACTTGCCCCAGGCATAATATTTATAATAAAATTGGCTCTGGGTTCAATACAACCCCGTAAAATGAACTAATGAAAAATAAATTATGGGACTCAAATTATTCTTATAAACACAAATATGTTTCCTTATTTTTTCTATGGGGGAGTCTCATGCTGAATTGTCATCTTTGTGTTCTAATGATTACTATTTCATTTTAAAAAGAGAATAATACCACCAATACAGTGTTAAAATGAGGTTTATAAAATAAAGGCATGAAATATCTTTCTGAGACTTTAGTTGAAATACTTTCCATTATTTTAAGCCTTGAATCAATAGACTGAACAGTGTCTTCTACAGGCAGTTCTAAGGACAGTGTGAAGTTTGTCATTCTTGGTTACTCTTATGTGCCATTTACTACTTATAGATTAAAAAACACATTTACAGTTATTATCTCTTTGGATCCTCTCACCTGCTTGGTGAGGTAAGCATAGAAGGTATTAGACTCATTTTAAACCCAAACCATCTGTTTGGCTTATGACAAAAGAATGAAGCTCTAATTATGAAATTTCAAAGCAGTGAAAGCTCGTAGAGGCATTAGAGATCCAAATCCATCATTTTACAGATGGAAAAAAAAATCCAGAAGATGAGAGATATATAGTAAATTGTCCAAGGTCTAGAAAGAAGTAAATGTCAGAGTCTGGGTTCAGTTTCCAGTCTTCTAACTCTAACTCGTATCCTTTCCACTATAGCAGAGGCTTTTTATCTGTGGTCTTTGAACTTAAACAATTTTTTAAATAACTATACTTCATTTACTTTATAACCTACATTTTTATTTTATTACTTTAAAATATCTATTCCCTTATGGGGCAGCTAGATGGTGCAGTGGATAGAGCACTGGCCCTGTAGTCCAGTCTCAGACACATAATACTTCCTAGCTGTGTGACTCTGGGCAAGTCACTTAACCACAATTGCCTCACTTAAAAAAAAATATATATATATATACACACATATATATTTTTACATATATATACATACACACACACACACACACATATATATTCATTCCCTTCTTGTTTATTCAGGATCTTTTGTCATCAATTATCAGCTCTTTTTTTCCCATCATCCATCCCTCACCCCTATTGGCTTCTTCACTACTACATCCAAACATGTTCTAGTCCCCTTCTTCCTCCCTTGTTTTTAGGTTTACTTTCTTTAGTCACAATTGAAAATAGCAATTTAAAACATTTGGCATCTCTAGAAACATATGAAAACTGTTTGTAAAACCAAAAATTTTGCATAATAAAAATTATGTGATCATAACATATGTTTAATGGCAGTT
Source organism: Phascolarctos cinereus (assembly GCF_003287225.1). Classification (NCBI taxonomy): domain Eukaryota; kingdom Metazoa; phylum Chordata; class Mammalia; order Diprotodontia; family Phascolarctidae; genus Phascolarctos; species Phascolarctos cinereus. The sequence continues at coordinate 199,129,246 of NW_027556098.1, forward strand.
AGAGTTAAACAGTTAAAATCAGTTCTTTAGTTAATACTAGAAAATTATTCAAATTATAAATATAATCATCAATGTTTATATATATACATATATATGTGTATGTACATACATACATACATACATACACAAACAACATATAGGCAAATACTTAGGTTCAATTTAGATTCCAGAAAATAGCAATATAGAAGTTTCTGTTTTAAAAATAAACTAATATAATCATATTTTGTTGAAGAGAAGAAGTCTACTCAAGAACTTTTCAATGTTTCAATTTAAAAGGTACATTTATCCTTTTTTACTTCTTAGGAAAAAAAATTTTGAAAGTTTTATGTATGTTACATTGAATTTTGCAGTAACTACAGCCACGATGGCCTTAATTTTGCATTCACACTACCACATTTTTCTTTGAAGTTGTTTGGATAAGTTGCTAATAGCTTCACTATCTGATTTGTCCAGTAAATTATCTGATCTCTTTCAATCACCTTTGTAATATTTTCTTACATCCACTTGATCCTGTAAATGCCTAACTTTGTTATTCTTGGGCCAAATCTTGTTCCATATGGACCTTTTAGGGGAAAATACCTTCTTTTCCATTTAAATCTTCTTTCAAAGGCTTCTCCTTTCACTTTTCACAGAATCTGTAATGTAATTATCATATACCACCTGAATGTTTTCTGGGAGGTTTCTGGCCATTGCTTCTAGTCAGGGTGAGCTGGGTAGACACAACTGATGTGAGTGGGTAGGAAGTAAGTAAGGAAGAAAGAAAGGAAGGGGAGAGAACTCAGTTTCCCCTTTCTTATGAAATCTTCCTCTAGATCCTGTTAACCTCCTAAGCTGCTATCCAATCTCTCCTTTACCTGCAAACATCTTGAAAAAATAGTGCATTCTTACTGTCTTTAATGGAATACTATTAACCTTCCTGCTTTACTGAAACTGCTTTTTTGAAGGTCACTAATGTCTCAGCTGCCAAATCTAATGACCTTATTTCAGTGCTCATGCTTCTTATTGACCTTTCTGGTGGCATTTAATTGCTAAATAACATTTTCTTTTGGAAAATCCTTTCCTAGTTTCTTTAATATTGCTCATCCAGGTTTTCCTTTTGCCTCTTTGACCACCCCTTTTTCTCTTTCATGGGATTCCTTTACTTTTCTTCAAATGTGTCCATTTATCAAGGTTTGGTTATTAGCCCCCATCTTTTTTCACTACATCTTCTCCTTTATCCTTATCTATTCACATGAGCAGTAGAATTGGAATCAGAGGCCTAAGGTTCTTCTACTTTCCTTAATTACTTCCATGATCTTGGCTAATGTTCTGTCCATTTTGGGCCTCTCACTACCTTTATCTTATTCTCTGGCCTAGTAGGAATATATGTATATTAAAAAAACCCCTCTTTTTTTTCTTCCCTGTCTTTGCTTATTCTATTTTCTCTATTTGGAATTTTATGTTTGAATTTTCTACCTATTGAAATCCTTTGTAGACCCAACTCGAAGTTCATCCCTTCCATGAAATCTTTCTTGATCCCTACATCCCTTCCTCTATTAGGCAGTAGAAAATGAACTCTTTCTGTTTTGGATCCTTAAAACACTTTGAAAATCTCGTAAGGTACACATGTTGCTTGTATACGAAGGTATTTTTTGTGTGTATGTGTGCTATTTCAAATAAATAAGGATCAGAGATTATATCGCTAGAATCTAAACACTTGCATCTTTGTATCCTCTACAGCAGGAAAGATGATAGAATGAGAGAACACAAGGGAGCAAAATCCTTGATTTTATTAAAAAATACAGCAATAGAAGCACAAAAGGAGCATGACTGCCTAAAATTTTCAAAACAAAAAGGAAAGAAATAAAATCTCACCAACAGAAATGAACAAACAAAAGAAAAGCTCCAACAAACTGGAGGACAATCATGGAGTCATAGATTTAGTGCTGGAAAAGACTATGTATTCCATTCCCCTAACAGAAGGGCAGTTAGTGAAGCAATGGATGACACATGGGACCTGGACTCAGGAAGACAGTTCAAATCCAGCCTCAGATATTTATTAGCTGTGTGATCTGGGCAAATAATTTAATTTCTATATGCCTGAGTTTCCTCATATGAAAAATGAGGATCATAACAGCACCTACATTTCAGGGTTGTTGTAATGATAAAGTAAGATGACACTTCATATTTGTAATGTTTGTAAAGCATTTTGCAAGCCTTGAAGCACTATATAAATGTGATTATTGTTATTACCACATGTAGTAGAAGTTAAAAAATGGAGTACTGAATGAATGTTATATGCTGCAAAGCTGGCCCTGATTGCCCTGGAAGGTGAGTACATCAATCTGCCATTAAAATAGGATACATATAAAGGTGAGAAAATATCTATCAGATCAGAAAAGTTGAATTCCCCACTCATCTACCCCTCACCCTGAATGGTGTCCTCTGTGAAAAATTATCCTGCTTCCAATTCCTTCAAATTTAAGCTTAGGAAATCTTGGCAGAGGTGCTGAACTGATGCCAATCGCTGGGAGGTATGGAGGAAGCACACTTTTACAGAGTAATTAATCAAATACCCTAGAGTCTAATAAGACATTAGCTGCCCAAGGAGGAGAGAGAAGGATGAATTTTAATTTGTGCCAATCCACCTGAGACCAGAATGGTACATACCATTTGGTATGTCAAATCTGTTTCTTATACATGACCTGAAGCCTTTGGACAACAGCCATCCTGGAATTTTCTTTGCACTTTAGTATCCAACACCTCAGATAAGAAGCCTGTATAAAATCTCTAGAAAATTATAAAATCTATGCAAATCCATATGTTATACACATATAAAAGGTGAAGAAATTATTGATTATGTTAACACAAGTCAATTTTTTTTTTGCCACAAGTATTGGATTAATGTCACAATGATTACTTTTCCTCAATGCTTTTAAGTTAATAAATATCTTTGAATTACCCAAAGAAAAGCTTTCAACTCTACCCCTAATTGAGAGCATTAATATGTGAATGATACACATAGCATAGCAAGTTGATGTTAGTTACAAATTTAATATACCAAAATGAATTTCAGTCAAGTGAATCTGAGAACCTATTTGAATTCCAGGGACTATTTTTCTACTTACAAGAGATGTAATAAAGTACATTATTACTGTTGTTCACAGAAATAGAGACATTAGGTTAGGGCTGGCAGGGACTTAAGATATCACCTAATCCAGTCCACTCATTTTATAGATGAGAAAACAGAGACTCTGAGAGAGGACTTTTCTTTAGAACCTATGAAACCCAGACCCCCAAAATCTAGTGAATTTTTTTTGCTCCTGACTTGCAATGGGGAGCAATATTTGTGAAATACCCGTAGCATTTATATCACTCTATATAGTGAGTGTGACTGTACTATATCTATACCTGAGCCTGCTGTTTCTTCAGTATGATAAGAACTACTAAAAGTCTGTATTGACTCAAGCTACATCTTAGCGATGCCTTGTGGGATTCTGTGGACACAGATGTGTGCAAGTGTTTCTATTAACTCCAGGAAGTTGACTGGAAAAATAAATCAGTAAATAGATGGGGGAGATGGCTATATATTTACCCGAATCATTAAAATTTCTCTCCTCTTTTTCTTTAAAGAGGCTTTTGGTGTATTATTTTCTTTCCCTTCCATGTGGAGAGAAGTGAAAAGCTTCCTTCTAGGAGTGGAGAGCCTTCTAAAACCAGGAGCTCTTGGTGGGGAGGGGCAGGTGCCGACACTATATTCACAACTGGGCACAGTGATAGACAAATTAGGATGGATCCTAGGAGGGTGGAGATTTGGAGTACTATGAGAATAGTAGTATAAAACCAGTCATCGTTGAGAGGCCAGATGTAAGCGAGATTGAACTGAACTGGTAGTTGCCATAAACTCCCAGCAGCTGGTTAAATTGAGCAAGAGACCAATTACAACTTCCCAGACTCACCCCACCCCCTCACCTTTTCTCCAGTTATTTGGCAAAGTGATCCAATTCTTTCCTTTATTTTTTCTCCCTATCAGCTGGGTGGAGGCATGTGAGAAAAGGAGTTAATTGAATAACACTCTTTTCTTTTTTCTTCACATTGTTGCTATGTAGCAATTTCATTTTCTGTTATTGCTATTGTTTTTTTTTAATATATCATGTTGCAATTTTTGAAAGTCAGGTCTTTGAGTCTATGAATAAAGTTGGTTTGTTGAGAGAGGGAAATTCCCCAAATGCAGGGTCAGAGCTCTAGAGAAAAGATGAGAGAGCTTTTATTAACTTTGGAACATGTTCTATGTGATACTCCTAGATCTGAGGCATGACTGTCTCTGTGCTTCCTTCTAACTCATACCCATACCAGAAACATTTTGACCTTTTCAGTTTATAGCAGGAAGGAGAGTATTGGGATATTGGATTCTTGAAAGTGTAGGATATGCATGTTTAGTTGAAACAGCACAACTAAATATTTTAATTAGTTAAATACTATTGTTGAATTACTACTTCCTCCCCTACCCTCAACCCTGCCTATTTGCTCTTTGGTAAGCTATTTATGCTGTCTGTCTGTCTGTCTGTCTGTCTGTCTGTCTGTCTGTCTGTCTGTCTGTCTGTCTGTCTGTCTCTCTCTCTCTCTCTCTCTCTCTCCATCCATCCATCCATCCATCCATCCATCCATCCATCCATCCATCTATCTATCTATCTATCTATCTATCTATCTATCTATCTATCTATCCATCCGTCTATCTCCCATAGTCCTTACATTCCTCATAACTGGTTCTAGAGCAGGGATGCTTCATCTTTTTTATATCGTGGATCACTTTGGCAATCTAGTAAAGCCTTTGGATCTTTTCTCTGAGCATCATATTTAAATGCATACAATAAAATACAAAGTAAACCAGTGATGTTGAAATAGTTATCCAAATATTAAGAAAAAAGAAAAACAAAGAAATTCATAGACCTCATATTAAGCACCTGCTTCTACTCTAGATAGAGCAAATGAAATTTGTTTCTCAAACTAGGACATCAGGGCAGTGAGGGCAGTTGGCAATTAAACTGTAGCTTCTTAATTGAATTTCCAGGTCTGGTTCTTTGTTCCCTAGACACTGTTCCCAATCCCTTTACTTTTTCAAAGGCTTGAGCTGGTTTTAAGTGGTCCCTATTTAAAAAAAATCCATTGCTATCTTTTTTTTTACATCTACTTTGTTTTCCAACATATCCCGCCCCTTTGCCTACAAAAAGAAAATGAAAAAGGGGGAAAAAGCAGTTCAACAAAACAAACCAACACGTTGATAAAATTGGATAGTATATACAGTGTTCCTTATCTATAGACTCCTTCCCCCACCTCTGTTAAGGAAGGAAGAAAGTAAATTCACATAACACTCTTTCTTGGGAGTCATTACATTGTTGTTTTTCTTCCCATTTTCAGCGTTGTGGTTATTGTATATATTGTTTTCCTGATTTTGTTTACTTCTCATCAGTTTATATGTCTTCATAGTCATCATTCATTACAATTTACTAATATTCTATAACATCCACTACCACAATTTATTTAGTTATTCCCCAACTGATGTAATGTCTTCCACTTCTAAGTATACTGTTCTGCGCACATTGGGAAGTAAAACTGGAAGGACCATTTTCCTCTGCAGAACAGAGCACATCCTATAAAATTATTACCACATTTGAAATCTGGAAATTGAGAAGTTAGAGGGGCACATATCTAGAATGAAACAGACATAACAAAAGGAAAAATACATACACACGTACATATATACATATACATATATAATACACACACATATAGGATGTCACCAGTCTGAGTACTGTGTTAAGCTATAATAGACTTATGGGACAACTTGGATATGTATATATCTTTACAACTACATTTATATCTAGAATTATATCTGGATCTTGGTATATAAATATAAAAATACTGCTAATATATCTTTACATAGGTAGATATTACATATAATATCTATCTATATCTAATATTTTCTGGTCTGTCTTTCCTTCAGCCTCTCCCTTCTGGCACTGAACACCAGTTTGCTACTAGAGTTATTTTATCTCTGAAGCTCTTCTCTCTCCTCATCAAATCTCTGCTTATTGAGCATTGAAATGTCTGCAAAAGGCACAAGGTTGGCCTCTTCAAACTGTGTGCCTGTTTTTCATTGCTTTGCCACATCTTCCTGACTGATGGAAACCTAAACACCAAACAATATGCATTATAACTTTGTACCTTCAATCACAAGCAAGAACAGTAGTCCTGGCCAGCTTTGTAAAGAGTAAAAAAAAAATAAAGTTTTTTTGCTGGTAAATGGTAGACATGACTAAGTAAACAAAGCTAATGATGAGGCTGAATGAAATATAAAAGAAAAAAAGATCAATCAGATGTACTACCAAGCCACCAGGACAAAACAAAAGTTTTTCTCTACAAAGACACTATAGAAATCCTGTAACATTTTTGCACTCTAAAATTAATTATAAGAACAGCAGGTGAGATATAGAGTAAAAGAAGAAAGGTCTAGAAACCAATTAGTTCAATAAATCATAGAGAACTGTGATCATTTTAAGAGATCATGTCCTAAAACTGGCCAGTCCGTTGCCTTTGTTTTGGGTGACTAGGAAATGAGTTGGGGAGGGTGGATGGTAGGTACAGTGGAAGCCAACAGATGGCTGTTAAATTTATCTACTATGGCTGCCATTGATAGTGGCAACTTCAGGATAGGTTATAAGAAGACCATCAACATGATCATGATTTAATATAAAGATTATAAACAAAAATCTCTCAACAAGTACCGACAGATGTAAATTTTCTATCAAAGACGTTTTATTTTTTCTGGCATGAAGGGGCCCCAGTTACTTTGGGGACTTCTTCCTTCTCCATGACTCTGGCCCCCTCTGCTTGGCACAAGTCATATTATCACGTAGCTCTTGCTTTTGTACAATTAACCTACTGCTTCTAGTCCACCCTTTAATGGGAACCTTCTAGGCCAGGGATGGGGAATCTGCAGCCTCTAGGCCACATGTGGCCCTCTAGGTACTCAAGTGCAGCCCTTTGACTGAATCCAAACTTCAAAGAACAACTCCCTTATAGGCATATATATATATGACCTACCCAATCATCTCTCTATCTCATGAACTATCTTTAAATCATATGCTATCCTTGATCTTTTATAGTAGTTCTCATTTGTCATGGCATTACCAAGGAAAACCTAAAATATTTTAGGATCATGGATCCAGACCCAAGAGTTAATCTTGTCAAACCCAATTATTTTAAAGCTGGGGAAACTGAGATCCAGGGAAATTAAGTGACTTGTCAAAGGTCTCACAGGTGGTAGTATGAGGTGAAATTTTAATCCAGGTCCTCTGACTTGAGAACTAGTGCATTGTACAATGCCAAATTGTGCATATCTTTCTTTCCACTTTACTGGTGTACTTTTGTTCTTATCTCACTGTTAAAAACCTGACTCCTCATGTATGCTTTCTGATAAGCTGTGCTTCAAAGTTGGGCAGTTGGGCATTACTGCCCTTAGCTTTATGGGCATTATGGGTCAATAGCATGTGTAGTTACACTTAATACTAACCTGAGCCACTTTATCTATGATGGTCCACTGTCTATCTATATTATTTTATTAGAGTGACTGAAGTGATAGAATTAAGAACTCACATTTATATAAAGCTTTATGGCAAACAGTATAAGTGTTTTCATTTTGATTTTACAGCTGAGGTAACTGAGTCTCAGAGACTTAAAGCAACTTGTCCAAGGCCACACAGTTAGAAAATGTTAGAGCCAGGACCAAAACTCAGGTTTCCAAAGCACTCTTATTCCAGTGCTTTTTCCACAAAACTACATTGCCAAATATAAAAGATGCAGTAATTTCCAATGTTACATGTTAAATAGCTTTGTTATCAAAATTTAAAAGAAATGTAATGAAAAATCTGATCTTAGTGGAGTTAAAATTTTTTTTCTTTAAAAATATGACTTTGAATGTAAGAAGAAATTGAAAACATCCTCTTAAATTTACATAAATAACATGTGTAGTCATTAAAGAATAAACCAGTTGGTAGAATTTGGAGAAGTCAAATTTTTCAAAGGTTGAATTTGTAATCTTAAAGACTTTGTTATATTTACCTTGGAGGCACAATTTTTGTGCTGAGCTCAGAGGGGTGGAGTAAATGTTATTATGAAGAACGTGATTGAAAGAAAAGCAGAAATGTGACACTTTCTGAGCTGTTAGGAAAGTATAAAATGTCACATATGAAGCAACAAATGAGACTGATGAAAATTCATGTAAAGAAATAAAGCCCCTTATCTTGATTTATAAAACAAATTACTGGACTGGGAAGGAAGTATTGATGTTTCCCCAAACTGGCATAATAAACTATGATTATTATATCAATATTTTATAATTTTATAGAACATGCAGCTATTCAAATCATAGTTACATTAAAAAAATTGTTTTTGACTAGACCTGGGATTTCATCAGACTAGGCAAGGGGTGTGCTGGGGCCAGCTCAAACTAACTGAAAAGAGTTGATTGTTAAATTTTTAGTGTGAACATTTATACCTTCAATATCGGCAAATGCTACAACAACTCAGGTCTTAAATTTTTGTTTTGTTTATTGTCTAGATTTAAGAAAGTGATTGTAAAATATTAATAATTCAGAATGAATTTAAAAGTTTATTGCATGTATATCTCTCTACCTACCCCCACCCCCAATTCCAAGAACCTGTTGTTAAACATTTATTGGCATACCTCTGGGTACAGGGAACTCAAAATGAGAAAATTCTCTCTACCAATGCAGACTAACAGCTGCTCTGCAACTTTATAGTTTTAAAGAAATATCTAGGGCATTGAGTGGTTATGTGACTTGCCCAGGGTTACATAGCCAGCATTTATCAAAGGTCATGTTAGGATCCAAGTATTTCTGACTCCAAGGCTGGCTTTTCTACATTATGCTACATAGCCTCACCGTAGATATCTTTTAAAAGTTTCTTACATTTAAAAAATGGGCACAGGAAGAATAGCCTATTTTTAGGTTATATATACTATTATTAGGTGTGATGACATTGGGGAAATTGAACAGGGTTTCCTGAGGAGGCCAGAGAAGGAGGGGATGGTTTCAGTGATGGAGCCAGAGACATAGATGGATTCTGCCTGTGTCCGGGGAAAGTGGGTAGGTAGGGAAAGATCATCTGTAAAGGATCTGAGAAAGGAGAAGGGAGTGTCCAAAGGGAGTGTCCATTAAGCTAGAAGGCTCTCAGACTCAAAGTTAAAGGTGGCAAAATCAATTCTAGAAGTGCACAAACATCTATATTTTTGTTAAACAAGTCTATTGGCCACAGAGAGAACTGAGAGAATATTTAGTGCAAGCAATGGGATTGCTGACTTAGAGGCAAGAAAAGGGGGCTGAGTCAGACAACAAATGCTTAAAAACTGATTTGGATGTAGGAACAGGGTGATTGGGTGAAAATTGTTGTTGTTTGTCCTTCATGCTCAAAGAAGACCAAAATTATGTCAGGGTCCATGTCTGGCTTTGGCTGATCATCCTAATATGGCTTGGAAGGCTCTACCACAGGTTGGGCACAAGTAGTCTGTATGACCATTTGGGAAGGAGATGTCTCTAAATATCTCATATTTGTATTGAGCTACCACAATTCTGCTTTTCTCATAAAGCCCAGTGCCTTCTTTGATGTGGAGAGGCCACCCTGGGCAGTCCTGTATTAGTGTCTCTCATGTCTCATAATTGATAAAATTCTTTAGAGAGACCCTGAAAGTGTCCCTGTATTGCTCCTTCTGACCATCATGTGAGGGCCTGCCTTGTGTGAGTTCTTCATAAAAAAGTCTTTTAGGCAAATATACGTTCGGCATTCAAATCACGTAGCCGATTCATCAGAATTGAGCGCTCTGCAGGAGAGTTGGAATGATTGGCAATTCAACTTGAGAAAAAACCTCAGTGTCCAGTACCTCATCTTGCTGGGTGATCTTTAGAATATTTCTAAGACAATAAAATGGAAGTGATTCAGTTTCCTGGCATGGTACTGGCAGACAGTCTAAGTTTCAGAGGCATACAACAATTAGGTCAGCACAATGGCTCTGCAGACCTTCAATTTGGTAGATAGCCTAATACTTCTCTCTCATACATCCTTTGGAGCCTTCCAAATGCTGAGTTAGTTCGGGAAATGCATGCGTCAACCTCTTCATCTATGTGTACATCCCTGGAAAAGTATATTGCCGAGGTAAGTGAACTTATCCACAGCATTCAGTATTTCTCTATTTGTTGTAATTGATGATTCCACACATGGATGGTGTGGTGCTGGCTCTTGGAGAATCTGTGTTTTCTTGGTGTTAATTATTAGACCAAAAGTAGCACAAGCATCAGAGAATCAATCTGTATTTTGTTGCATTTCAGTCTCAGAAGCTGCATTGAGAGCACAGTATTCTGTGAAAAAGAAAGTCATGCACTAACTCCTACTTCATTTTAGTCTTAGCTTATAACCTTTTGAATTTAAATAATTTGAATCAGTGTGGTAGAGACCTTGACTCCATTTGCATCCTCATCAAAGGCATCTGACAACATTGCTGAATTGCTAAAAACAATAACAACAACAACAACAACAAAAATGGGAGGAAGTGCACAGCCTTGCTTCCCTCCATTGGTGACTGTGAAAGCACAAGAGCATACTCTGTTGTTCAGAACCCATGCAAGGATGCCATCATGAAACTAGCATACAATGTGATGAAGTTCTCCAGGCAATCAAATTTTCCATGATCTTCCACAGATCCTCATAACTGACAGTATCAAAGACCTTGTATAGATAGATGAACATTGTATACAGACCTTTGTTCTGCTTCTGGCATTTCTCCTGGAGTTGTCAGGCAGCAAACACCATGTTGATTGTTCCTTGTCCCTTTCTGAAGCCAGATGAAGGATCAGATGATTAAGGAGGATTCTGGTAAGAATCTTGCCCTCAGTGACTAAGAGAGAGACCTCACTGTAGCTGTCACAGGACAACCTATTTCCTTTTCCTTAGTATGGATGGACAATAGAGCCCTTGATCTCTTGGTAAGATAACATCCTTTCACCACATAACCCAGAAGATTATATGAGCTGTGGACCCTCTGTCTTGTAGACCTCTGCTGGAATGGAATCAGCAGTAGGCACTTTTCTACACTAGAGGAGCCTTAATGACATTCAAAACCTCTTCTTCAGTTGGAAGTTCAACTAGAGAGGGATTGACTTCAACCTGAGGTAAATGGTCAGTGGCTTCAGCATTGGTTGATGACACTCTGATGAGAACACTGTAGAAATGTGCTGCCTATGTCTTTATCTCCTTAGCCAATTAACAAAATACCTATTGAGTTCCTGGAACATGTTAATATTATGTTTCTGGAGATGAGGGAAGGGTTTAAAAAAAGTCCAAGACATGGTCCTTGCCTTTAAAGGAATTTATAATTTCCTAGCAGAGATATAGAAAAGATAAAAATATAAGAAAGCATATTATTATGTACAGAAAAGGGAAATACCAGTGTGGATATAGAACAGTGGCAGAGGGCTTCTTTTACAGATAAATATGAGGTAGACTTTAAGGTTGAATAGAATTTGGGCAGGTGGATTACAGGAGGAATCAAGTTTGACGTGAATATGTACAAGATGTCTGAGAAACAATAAAATTGATTGACTTGAATTTTCTTTGAAAAAGTGAAGGATTTGGACATGGGATTAGAACCATAAAATCTTTGAGTTGGAAAGTCCCTTTGTAGTCTTTAGCTCAACATCTTCCCAAAGCATGAAACTCTTTTTTATAACCCCTTTACCAAATGGTCAAATAGTGTCTGATCTTTGTTAATAGGAAACTCACTACTTCTTCAGGAAGCCTATTTCATTTTTGGACATCTCTGATTGTTAACATTTTTTCCTTATATGGAATTAATATCTTTCTCACCATAAGTTCAGTCTGTTGATTCCAGCCCTACCTTCTTGTCACATTGAATTTTAGGGTTCAGATTTAATCCAGGGGATGAATGAAGGAACAAAAAGCATCAGGAAACAATAGACAATGTATATGGTAGAAGACAATTAGGCACTTAAAGGTACTCTGATATTTCTTGTGAAATAGGTTTACAGAGTAGTACAGCTGATCCCCTTGTTGGGTGGATAGGAGGTCTTGGTACATATGGGTAGGAAAAGAAGACCAAGGATATTGTCCCAGATGGATTGGTAAATTCATTGATGTGAAAAGTCTCTAAAGGAGATAGGAAAGGAAGGAAGGAAATAAGCCTTTTATTAAGCATTTACTATGTTCCAGGCGCTGTGCTAAATGCCTTATAATTATTATCCTATCTGATCCTCAGAACAACCCTGAGAGGTAAATAAAATTATCCCCATTTTGCAACTGAGATAACAGAAGCAAACAGTGACTTACCCCAGGTGACTAAACCAGTAAGTGTCTGAGGTTGAATTTGAATTCAGGTATGTCTGACTCCAAACCTAGCACTTTATCCACTGTGCCCCTGGCCATTACCAGTTGTCCTGACTTACATCTTGCCACTGAACTCTGATGACTCTGGAGGAGAGACTGAGACTGATGACTTTGCACAGGTCAGCCTCACTTATAAGTATTTCGCTTGCAAGTCAAGACATCACCCTCCTAATGTCATTGGTCTTTTTTGAGAATGAAGGACAAACAGCAAAAAGATGGTGCCGTCTACATATTAGAGGGCAAAGAATAATGAGAGGAATTAAAGATTTGGATCAGTTTGGAAGGTAATTGGAAGAAACAGACCAGCAAAGTCTTGGGAATTTTAGTTGGCATCCTGTTTTATCTTTCCAGATGCAGGGGTTATACCTAGATAGTGGGAGAGCCTATTAACTTTTCCCAGAGACTCAAATCTTTAGCTGCATGTACCATTGGTATCTCAAACTCAATGTGTTCAAATCAGAATACATTATCTCTCCCTACTCTCTCCCCCCATCCCCCATTTACCTCTCTCACTAACTTCCTAATGTTTGTTGAGGGTACTACCATTCTTCTGATCACTCAAACTTAGTAACATTCAACTTGTGTTTACTTACTCTTCCTATCCAAATAGTTTCCAAGTCTTGTTTTTTTCTACTTCCTCAACATCTCTTGAATGACTATTCTTTCTATTTATGTGAAAACCATCTTATTCCAGGATTTTATTTTCTCTCACCTGGACCATTAAAATGGTTTCCTGACTGGTATCCCTGCATCTAATGTCTCTCCTCTCTAATCCATTCTCCTCATAGTTGCCAAATTTATACCCCTAAAGCATGGTGCTTGACCATGCCACTCCCGTACTGAAAAAGTTCTAGTGGCTTCTTATTGTCTCTAGTATAATTTAAAGCCCTTCACAGTCCAACTCCGGCCTCCTTTCCAAGCTGATTACACCCTCCTCTCCCACTTCAAAACTATATGCCATATACTAGGTAACCTGACTTATTTGTTGCTTTCGTATATGACATTGATTTCCTGCCCCTGTGCCTTGGCATTGGCACTCTCTTCTCACCTCTGACTCTTATGACCATTTTGCTTCTTCCAAGGATTATGTCCCGTCCCCCTTCCTTCAATGACCTCTTGGTCATTCATGAATTTATCAATTGTTTGTGCCTCGCCTTCCCCTAAGCAACGTGACTTTCTTTTGTACACAGCTTATATTTATTTATCTGTGAACATACTCCTTAAAGGCAGATGGTTTTACCTTTGTCCTGGAAGGCCCAGCACTTAGAACAGTGCCTAGCACACAGTTGGCACTTTAAAAGTGCTTGTTCCTTGTTGGACTGATCCATATTTCTTTTGAGAGCAAGTAATATCAGGGGGTACATTTCTACACGGGGGACATTTTGGCATTTCAGTGACCTTGGTAGAGCATGTACTGGTTTGAGAGCCATCTCTGACTGAACAGTAAAATCCAAAGTGACAAATAATATGCATGTAGCCAAATACATTTATACTAGGTAGTAGCAGATATTATAGATTAATTTTTCTTTAGAGCACAAGTAATATGGCTGTAGAATGGAAAGAATTTATAGTGCCAGCATTTTGGCTGCAACACAAGCGCCATGTTTATAGATACCATAAAGCCAAGCTTATACATCACCTCCTCTCAAACAAAGCACTATCATTCAAATCACTTTTGAAGCAGTTTAATATCTTTGTTTTCTTTGTTCTTATGGTAAATTTATAAAAGCAGGGGGTGTGGCAAGGGAAGACGCCAGTACCACCATGCAATTTTGCAGTCTCCTAAATGCAGCAGTCTTTTTGACTAGAGAAGACCTGACCTCATGGGGCTTAACTGCAAAGAAACAAGTCAGCCTTGATTTTTGAGCATAAAGAGGCTGTCTTGGCTGTGATCAATTCAGATTTTGAAAAAACATCATACAAGAGAAAGAAGTGAAGAAAGCAACTGAAGATGAATACAGAAGAGGGGAAAGGCCTTGTAAAAATAACAGGCTAAAAGTACTGTGTGAACTGAAGCTTGTGATAAATGTCTTTAAAAAAAACCCCTACAAAACAAAGGAGTTTTTTTTCTTTCCAAAGATATGTGGTTAAAAGGAAATCAGGGAAGATCTGGATAGTAGTTCTTGGTGTGGATAGGAAGATAATAATGGATAGCAGAAAGAAGGCAGAACACTCAACTTCTATTTTCCTTCAGTTTTTCTTCCCGATCCAATCCAACCCAGGAAACATTTATTGAACATCTACTATGTGCCAGGCTCTGTGCTAACAGCTGGAGATACAACTGATAAAAGGAAAGACAGTCCCTGCCCTCAAGGAGCTTACAATCTAATCGAAGAGGGCAACAACACACAAAAACAGGCAGGAAATGGGTTGAGTGTGGGGACTAGGAGGTATCAGGCTTGAGGATCTTGTTCCATGGAGTTGAAGCCAGCCAGAGCAGTAGATACAGATTGGAGTGAGTGGAAAAGTCCAGTTTCTGCCCTCCAGAATTGAAGGTATTGGGAATAACTTATTGTTCTGCCTCTAGCCCTCCAATCGGAGAAGAGGGAAGGCTGAGGGAGGTGGTTGTTAATCAAAGATGAGTTAGCCGCATGGTGATGAGACTAAAGATGATGAGCTTAACCTGGGAGGAGCATCTTGCTCTGTAGAGTTGTAACCAGGCAGGGTAGAAGATGCAGTCTTCTACTAGGAATGAACTTTCAGACTGGTAAGAATGGCAAAAAATGATTAAAAAAATTAGAAGCAAGACAAACTAGGAAGTGTTGAAGAGAGTACTAGGCCCTGTTTGAGCCAGCAGGAAGTGGAGGGACTCAGCTGGGACTAGGTACTGCAGGGGATCATTAAGGATTTTAGCAAGAAGGGTAGAGGTTGAGGAGCTCAGCTGGTGCTGGGCACCAGAAATAAGCAACCCTGATTATTTCTATTTCCAGTAGATCGGGAGCAAATATTTAAGGTAGGACCAGTTAACTTCTGAAGTGTCTTCTTTTTCAATGCATCAACAACATTGTTGTATTTGTCAAGTGGTATTCTAAGCACTGGGGATACAAATGCAAAAGTGAGAAAGCCCTTGCCCTCAAGAAACATATAAAGGGAGATATGGGATAGTGGAGGGTGGTGGTGGGGCATTGCCTGTCATCTTTACTTATATCTTGACACTGGACTCTGATGACTCTGGAGGAGAGAGTAAAGCTGATGCCTTTGCACAGCTCTGCCTCACTTAAATCCAATTTGCTTGCAAGTCAAGACATCACCCTACTGATGTCAAAGGTCTTCTTCCAGAATGATGGATGAATAGCAGCAATAGGGGGAGATGACATGTGTGAGGGCTTAGGGGCCAGGAAAGGGTGCTTTGGTTTTTGAAGTCAAGAGGATGGTGAGTGGAATCACTTAAGTTTCTTGAGTAGGAGAGTTATATGATTAGACCTGTGCTTCAGACCTGTCAATTTGGCAGCTTTCTGGAAAATAGTTTGGAGAGGAGAGAGACTTAAACTAGGTGAGAAATGAGTAAGATGTTACTGTAATTGTCCAGGTGAGAGCTGATGAGGATTCATGGAAGCTGTGATGGTGGTGCAGGACATAGATAATGATCTAACAGCTACAGAGGAAAGTAATTTTGGAGGGGCATAGAAGTGGAGGAATCTCATGTACAATGAGGTGACATGGAGCTTTGAAGGAAGCTTGAGATTCTAAGACGAAGAGTTGAGGTGGGACTGTATTCCAGGGATGGAGGCAATCTATGCAAAGACACCCAGTTGGGAGATGTCAAATTGAATTTGCGGAGCAGCAAAGAGGCTAGTTTGTCTGGGATGTAGAGAGTGTGAAGGGAAGTAGCATAAAATGTCTGAAAAGATAAATGAAGAGCAGATTATGGAAACCCTTAAATGACAGGCTAAGGAGTTTCTGTTTTATTCCAGAAAGGAAAGGAATAGGCATTTACATAGTGCCTACTATGTATCAGGTATTGTGCCAAGGGATTTAAAACAAACAAACCAACAAACAAATATTATCTCATTTGATCCTCACAATAACCCTGTGAAGTAGGTGCTATTATTATTCTCATTTTACAGTTAAAAGAAACTGAGGCAAATAGAAATTGAATGATTTGTCTGGTATCTGAGGCCATGTTTGAACTTGGGTCTTACTAACTCTAAGCCCAAGATGCTATCCGCTATAAGACCAGCCACCTCTATTTTATGTAGTCTAGAGGCAATAAGGAGCCGTTAAAGATTTTTTTTTATTTTGCTAGGCAGTGGGGTTAAGTGACTTGCCCAAGGTCACACAGCTAGTGTTATGTGTCTGAGGCTGGATTAGAACTCAGGTCCTCCTGACTCCAAAGCCGGAGCTCTATCTGCTGCATCACCTAGCTGCCCCAAAGATTTTTCACATTAGGGAGTTACGTGGTCAGATGTGTTTCATAGGCATGGTAAGTTGTCAGCTGTGTGGAGCATGGAGTCTGAGTTCCCTTTTAATTCTAACTCTTATTATTATATGATTATATAAACAATCCCGAGAACTAGAGAGTGCAAATGTGATCCCCATGTTACAGAGATTAGGAAACTGAGTCTCAGAGGTTATGTGATTTAGATGAGGTCACACAACTAGAATCTAGAAAGGGAAATACTTATATTTGTTCTCATGGTAATTATCCTTAGTTTGTAAGTTTCATGAAAGCATCCATTAAACCTTTGTAGTTCCCCTTGTATAATATGTAGCATTGGTTATGTTCATTCCTCATAGGATCTTAGATAGAGAACTGGAAGGGACCTCAGAGACCATCTAGTCCAACCCTCTCATTTTACAGTTCCAGAAACTGAGGCTCCAGGAAGTTATGTGGCCTATCGAGGTCACATGAGTACTAAGAGTCAGAGATAGGATTTGAATCCAGGTCCTTCCTTTGACTCTACACCCAATGCTCTCTCCACTGTAATATGCTGCTTTCTTAACACATTCTTCTTTTAAAAAAAATAATGAAGGGGAGTGAAGCTGCCTTAAAAAAAATCAAACTGAAGATGCTGTTGTATTATGACAATTCATATGGTTAAGCACTGGTTAAGTGGAAATCTCTCAAATGCAACCCTCAGGAATTTCCCTTCATATGGTTCTGACGGCTTTTTGCCGTTTTTATTTTCCGGCCCTCCCCCCCCCCCCCTGCTCCTTACCATTTGTCCCCTGCGTCATCCCCCCCTCCACTTTAATGGTGCCTTCATTTTATATTTTAATTGGAGCATCATTGAGATGCTCTCTGTATTATAGAAATGTAGTTGCTTGTGAAGTGGAACCATGAAGAAGGCATCACCTCTTTTGTCAGGTCTCTGAGTGCAGGGACATTAAGTAGATCTGTTAGCAACACATTTATAAAATTGAATTATTTACCACATGTCAAAACCCAAGCAGAGAAACTGGCTTTCCTATTGAAGTGTAATTAACTAAAAGCACTACAGGACCTTTGGTTCCTTAGCAGAAGAAGAAAGATCCCAGTAATCATTCACAGAGTGGGCTAAAAAGGCGACAACTGGTGCCTAGTAATTCCTGCACATGTTAGGTGCTTAGTCAGTGTTTGAATTAAGTTGAAGTTAAAGCAGGCCTCATTTAAAAGCTGGCTTTTTCCTGTCTAGGAGAATAGGAAAAAAGATATTTGATAATCATTTTGGGGGTGCTAGCACCTCCTTGCTAACACTTTGCTTTTCCCTTCTTCTTTTAACAGAAGTAACGTGTCCAGTGCAGTTGCCAGGTGATATTGATCCTACGTCCACTGCCTGTCTTGTAACTGCACCTCTTTCTGCACACACATAGCCACCACTTTAGTTCAGGCCTTTATCACCTCTGTCTGAATTACTTGTTTCCAGTCTTTTCCCTTTCTGCCCTCTACATGGTAGACAGGATAATCTTTCTAAGGCCCAGGTTTGACTATGTGACCCCTTTGCTCAAAAACCTTCAGCTGCTCCCCATTGTCTCTAGGATTAAATTCAAATTCTTTAGCTATAAATTTACCAAATTGGCCTCCATCTAGCTACCTCTGACTTTGCAATCTAAACTCATACTTACTGTCTTTGTAAAGTCTATACTCTAGCTAGGCTTAACCTCTAGAGGTTCCCCAAATACTTCCTGCCAGTCATAGATTTCCTCAAGTTGTTGACCATGTCTGTACACATTTCTTTCCTATCTTGGGCACTCATAAAACTTATCTTCCATCAGGGTCTAACTCAAGTTATCCCTTACCCCTCACTCCCCTTCAATTATTAGTGTTTTCTTTCCCTCATCAATTTTCCTTGCCCTATATTTATTTGTGTATATGCTTTTTCTCTCAGTAGAATGTGAATTCCTTAAAGGTCAGGACTGTTTTGTTTAAATCTACTAACACCTAGTACAATGCCTTGAGCATAGGGAAAGGAACTGGATTTGTGGTGTTAATAGTATAGGGAACTCCCAAATGAGGAAACTCTTCTACCAGTGCAGATCAGCACTTTCACTATCAACTATTGATAGAGAGACCTCTCTCTCTTTATCAGCATATCATAAAATGTTTGTTAGATTGTTGAAATAAGAACCTTAATTATTATAGCTGAGTGTAGCACAAAAGCTAGATGTGGGTCTAGAGTGTTTGTCTGAAAATTACTGTGTGTTCTCGGGCGAGTCTTTTGGCCTCTCTCAGTGAGACTCAGTTTCTTCATCTAAAAAATGGAAACATTGAATTAAGGGAATCACTAAAGTCTCTTTCATTTCTAACATTTTTCAATATTCTAAGATGTTTCAATTTATTTCAAGGGAATTACAAAATTCTCAAAGCAAAAATAAGTTTATTTTTTCAAGGTGAGAATAACATGTCACAATGTGAAAGAACATTGGATTTGGAGTTAGATGGCCTCAGTTTGAATCTTTTTTTTAAAATAAATTGTATTGATTTTTAACATTTTTTGTTATTAATTTATTAATTTAGATTTATCAACAATCATTTCCATAAGCTTTTGAGTTTCAAATTTTTCTCTCTCTCCTTCCCCACCTTCCTTCCCAAGATGGCTTGCAATCTGATATAGGCTATACACATATATTCTTATTAAACATATTCTCACATTAGTCATATTGTAAGGAAGAATTAGAATCAATAGAAAGAAGAAAAAGAAAGAGGAAACAAAACAAAACAGAAGAAAAAAATAGCAAATAGTATGCTTCACTCTGCATTCAAACTCCATAGTTCTTTCTTTGGATGTGGATAGCATTTTCCATCATGAAACCTTTGGAGATGTCTTAGATCATTGCATTGCTAAGGAGGGCTAAGTCTATCAAAGTTAGTCATCGCACCAAATGGCTGTAACTGTGTACAATGTTCTCTTGGTTCTGTTCACTTCACTCAGCATTGGTTCATACAAATCTTTCTAGGGTTTTCTGAAGTCCGCCTGGTCATCATTTCTTATAGCACAATAGTATTCCATTACGTTCATATACCACAACTTGTTCAGCCATTCCGCAGTTGATGGGCATCCCCTCGATTTCCAATTCTTTGCCACCACCAAAAGAGCTGCTATAAATATTTTTGTACATGTGAATCTTAGTTTTTCACTTATTTCCTTGTGTGAGCAAGTCATTTGACTTCTCAATCTCAGTTTCCTCATTTGCAAGATGAAGAAATTTATGGTCTCTAAGATCATTCCAGCTTATGGCTCCATAAATAATAAATATAGCTTAGAGAAGATTGAAGTATCATGTAATCATATAGATCAGTACTTTCACTATCAACTATCTACAGACCGACCTTTCTCTTTATCAGCATATCATAAAATGTTTGTTAGATTGTTGAAATATGAACCTTAATTATTATAGCTGAGTATAGCAAAAAAGCTAGAACATCAATCTATTTGGTTTTTACTTTTGACAATCATTTATCTAATGAGAGGAAAAGACTGATTCTTAGCGTATTCCATTGCTATTACTTCAATTGGTTCTTTGAATAATCTTGGGCAAATGGTAAGAATGATATTTTCCCCCTGCATATACAGAAGTGATATGGTCAGGGATATGTGATAAACTTTATAGACACAGGAGTTTCTTGTGTAGGCCACCTCAACCCTTTTCTGAGGTGACTCTACTTGATAAGACCTGAGAACACTTGGGTGTGAGGAGTTTAGAAATGAAGTATGGCAGGGAACAAGTGTAGTGAGTTATTTGAGTGGAATGGTGAGGGGTAAATGGCTAAGGCCTGAAAGGTATACATTAGCCTCTATTAAAAGCCCAAATTAAGCCCTCTGGACATTAGGTTTTACCCTGAAGAATTGAGTTAGGACTGGAGTGAACTCAAGATATTCACAGCCATCTTCAGGGATAAGAAGAAGGCAAGTCTTTACTGGATATGGACCTACTCCTTTGGTTCAAATCTATACTTTAATTGGGGACAGTTGGGGGGGTGTTTGATTTACTCTAAATGAGGGGTTCTTAAGCTGTTTTGTGTCATGCAAGCATCCTGGTATAGAGCCTTTCCCAGAAAAATGTTTTTAAATGCATAAAATAAAATACCTAGGATTATAAAGGAAACCAATTATATTAAAATACAATTTTATTAAAAAGTTCACAGATGCTTGGTTAAGATCTCCTACTGTTGTCTAGACAACTCTTTGGAGTATCTTATTAGCCACATATAGTAAAAATAGGTAGGAAAGTAGGACCATTGATGTAAATTCAAGCCTAAAATAGCCAAAAAGGGTCCTGAGCACTTGTAATACTTTCCTGTACCTCTGCCAGGGTGATCACACTTGATTTCTGAAATCTCTAAAGAGTATCAGCAAGGAATAGAAATGATCAGAAGGCTCAGTGGGGATGATGGACCATGATAATCCAGTCTAGGTAATTTGCAACTATATTTGACATTCACTGGTGCTTCCTGGAGTTCCAGAAAAATAGTTTAGTATCACAGCGACCTGTTTCAATACCAGAATTATTTGCCCTACTACATGCCATTTGTCCTAAGAGTTAGGATGTAAAATGCAACATATTTAATTTGGAGATGGAACCTTTGATAAAGAGAATTCTGAACAATTAATGCACACAAATCATTGCATTTTACACCTCTGTGAGGTTCTTATTATTGGCAAATGAGCTAGAATAGTTAGTCAACCAGTTTCAGAGCTAGGAACTGCACCCTGGGGTCTTGCTTCCCACTCTGTTGGAAGCTTTACATTCAGGCTCAGCATTTTGAGGTTTTTTGGCTCTGCAGGTGGGGACAATGTCATTCATTCTGTCCTTAGACTAACTGCAGGATTTGCAGAATACCAGTATCCTGTCTAGGATGATTTCAGAGAGGCTGGTAGATTGATCTAACCTATTAAATAGAAGCCATTTCAAATGATTTGGAAATTACACATAGTTTGAGGCACAGTTAGAGAAATGCATTTCAAAAGGCCCATTCATCATATGAGTTGGGAAGTCACAGTGCAGTGTGACTTGGGTACCAGCAGTTGAATTTGAATCCTTTAATTTGTCTGTTATCACGGTCCTCAGCACAATGCACACCAGGAGTGATGTATTTGTTTCTTCTCTCTATAGCTGTGACAGCTTCTTGCAGCAATCTTGGCATGAAGTGATTCCAAAATGATGTTTACGATGGAAGCTGTCAGTTCACTTCTTCACCACCTGGAGAGCGCTAGAACTTGGACATGTCTACTTCCTGCTGGTACATGGCTTTCAACAACATTACAATTGTAAATACAGGTAAGCCTGATGCAAATTCTGTTGCCTCAAACCTTCACCTTGAATATAGGAATTTTATTTTATTTTTTAGGTTTTTATAATTATATTTGACTCTTATTATCTGGGAGACCTTGAACAAGTCTTTTCACTTTTCTGGCTCTCAAATTTCCTCATCTGTAAATTGGAGGCAGTAATTGTTTGTACCATGCCTACTTCACAGGTCTGTTGTAAGAAAAGAACACTGTAGACTTACAAGCACTATGACATTATTTCCATTATTATGCAATAATACACCTAGGCTGGTCACCTGATAAGGAAATTTTGGCCCTGGCAATCTATGAAACAATGGAAAAAAAGTCCTTATGTCAGTCCTTATTAGTCCTGTATGTTCCCCTTCTGTATCTGCAGTGACCATGGGAAAGGGGATGGAGGGTATTAAGAATCACACAGTATTCAGAATGTCAATGAACTTTAATTTAACTTTTGGCACTCTAAATGTGAGATCCTAATCCAAGTGGACATGTTGCTGGAGGAACTGAATCATATACATTTCTATATTCTTGCTATAAACAAAACCAGAAGAAAGAAAGAAGTTATAGCTAAATGAAAGGATGTCTTATGGATACTCCTTAGAAAAGCAAAGAAAGGAATTAGCAGAGTGGTTGTATCATAGACCTAAAATATACAAGAAATGTTATCTCATGGGGCATATCATGTATTGAAATACTGATGATAAATATCTGCATAAAAGACCTTTATGAAAATAATTGTAGCTTATGTACCAACATCCATTCCTGAGGGGGAAGTGGTAAGGAAATTCTATGAAGAACTTGATAAAACCCTTCAAATCGAACCAACGTCCTCTCTGATAATTGGTGACTTCTATGAAAAGTCTGGAAAAGGTGAGGATGGGGAGAAATATGTAAGAAAGGGTAGTTCCAGAAAAACAAATATGAGAGGCCAAAGATTTGTTGATTATCTAGTAACTTCATGCCTCTATTTAGTGAACACTTCTTTTAAAAAAATTGACAGGCTTTGGACATGATGTGCACCAAATAACATCACAAAGAATAAAGTTGACTACCTTTTGATATGCAAGGAATGGATTATTACATATTTAGTCCTTATCTACAACTAATCAGAGCTAAGAATATAATTTGTAATAAATAAGAAAAATAGTAATGAGAAAAAGATATAGAGTACAATTAAGATTTTACTCTAAATTGTTTTAGTAAGTTATTGAAAATCTTTTAAAAAATGGGAAATGGACAACAGAAATGATGCCAGTATTGACCATAACAATTTATCCACAAGCTAAACCAATATAAATTAGCTGCTCCAAGGAGAACAAAAGAGCCCACATAGCACGTTAATCAGCAAATATTGGACTTACTTGCCCAATCGAGAGAGATGACTGCCAGAGACAACACAGGAATAGAATAGAAACTTATCCATAAAATCTTATGAAGCTGGATGACAGACAGTTATAAACATTTTGTCCTAAAGCATTTTATCCTAAAACAGACAAAAGCAATAGAGAGTAAAAACAGTTTAAAGAAAGCAAAATATCTAACTAAACTATTATTCCATGAGTATTTGTGGATGAACATGAAAATAGGAGTATAAACAGAAAAAATGGAAAAGATTTGCAAAAATTGTTAAAACAAACTACTTTCTCCATCAAGAATAATGGAACTACCACATTTGGCCCCTAAAATCTCAGTGCCTGAGTTGCTTTCAGAGGAATTAGAAATGGTAAAGGGAACAAAGACAAAAAGAGCAGCCAGGTTGGATTAAGTATATAGAGAGGAGATCCACACCGGAGGAAGTGCAGTTGGGAGGGCACAGAGTGATGGCTTTACAAGGTATCTAATGGGGAGGAACTTAATGATGTTGTGTAAAAGTCTCAGACATTATTGATACCAAAAAAAAAAAAAGGTTAACTGAGGAAACTTTAATAACAACTGAACAACATGCTTACTTTTCCATCTATACAAAATTTTTGTAAAGGCAATCTACACACAAATTGAAGTCATCCTTAATGAAGGTTTCAGCAAGGAACAAGTGGGCTTTCACAAACTGTATTCAACAATAGATTATATTTTACTATTTCACAACTGACTAGCAGACAAAAGGATTATGACACCATTATTTGTATTGTTTGTTGATTCTGAAAAACAAACAAACACACAGTTGATTCAGAAGAACAAAACAACACCTGACAGGCACTTTTACATGTCTCAGATTCATTTATCAAAGTTATCCAAGAATCCTTAGAAGATGTAATACCAAAAATAACTTTGTTAATTATCTTCCAAATAAATATCAAGCTGGGCATAAAACAGGTAAACATGCTTGCCAAAAGTATTCAATACAGTAATAAAGGAGATTCAGTGCACTATTTGGGTTAAGGAGGTATTCCCTGTGGATTGTGAATCTTTCAGATACTCTTGGTGGGTGACAATGTGTTGATTATGTCAATACCCAATACACTAAAGATACTCCTGAAAGAGATCTGTGATCTCTTAATTACCAGTTTTCAAATGAATCTTAATCCTTGACCTCTACAGTTTTTGATGCCATTGGTCACCTTCTCTTTCTGGATACTTTCTTATCTCTAGCTTTTTGTGACACTGCTATTTCCTATCTGTCCTCAGTTTCCTATGCTAGCTTTTCATTGATGTCAAGACAAATGACTGATATCTTTTCTATTTATTGTATACTACTTCACTCCACTACCTCATCACTTTCTATGTGGTCAATTCTCATGTCATGTAGAAGAATTTGATGCTTGAATAGACACCCTATAAAGCTTGTCCAACACTGTATGTATGTATGTATGTATGTGTGTATGTATGTATGTATATGTATACATACATACATGTACGTGTGTGTATATATATACATAGATATATACACACATATATACATACATACATACATACATACATACATATATACACACACATATATATATATATATACATACATACATATATATATGACACAGACAATACAGATGCACATAAAGTTTAGTCTAGAGGTAGAAAGGAGTAGAGCAGGTGGGATTGTTTGGGGGAAATTGCAGAATGCTTTTACTGACTCCAAGCTTTCCCAAATAGCAAAGGCCCATATTTTTTAATACAAACATTTAACTTGTGTTGCTCTGTGGCAGTGAGGCCTGGTACACTGTTGCCTCTGAAGAAATAAAGATGAGCATCACACCAAAAGCAGTGTAAAGGTTTATGGTGGATAGGAGCAGGTTCCAACATAAAATCAAGAAGGAACTTAAAAGAAGTCCAGGAGAAAAGGATGTCATCAAAGAACTGTATGATAGAAAGAGAAGATGGGTTGGATACAAGCCTACATGTAATGTCAAGAGAAAGTAAGGATGGCTTCTAGCTCACTGGGTAGATACCCTATGGTGAACTTTTGGGTGGCCATGACTGAAAGTTTCAAGATGAATCATACTCTTCATTGTTGGAAAGAATTCCTGAATCAACAAAAGCACAGATTCATTTAAATACTGGCAATAACAATCTATTTTCTCATGGTATCCTGGCATTTTATAGACTGACTTAATTTAATGGTAAAAGCAATGGCAGATAGCCATATGTATATGTACTGTTATATATGAGGCAGTAGGGTGGCATGTTGGATTTGGTGACAGGCCTGGAGTCAGGAATACTCATCTTCCTGAGCTCCAATCTAGCCTTAGACACTTATTAGCTGTATGACTCTTTTATTTAACCCTGTTTATCTCACTTCCATCATCTGTAAAAAGAGCTGAAGAAGGAAATGGCAAACCACTCCAGGATCTTTGCCAAGAAAACTCCCTATGGGGTCACAAAGAATAGGACACGACTGAAAAAATGACTGAACAAAAACAATTGCTATATATGTATTTATGCAGTTATATGTATATAGATAGTTATATATGTATTGTTGGCTCTAACATAGACAAAGTACTTCTAATGACATAGTAATATATGTGTTCAGGCATGAGTGAAAAGGCCAATGTAGAAGCAATTCTACTTTTTCTTCTCATGGGCTGCCTAAACTGAATCAAATTTTGTCTTGTCAATCTCTTTTCAAGTACTACACATGGAGTCGTTCTGTCCAACAGTTTGTGTTTCATCATCCAGCATCATTCTCACTCCAATGCAAGAGAATCCTTTAGAATTCCATGGCTAGTTATTCAGTTGGATATTTGACAGGTATTCTGAGATTAATTCTTCAGAGGATACTTGCTGCTAACTTGGATGCATTGAATCTTAGTGTGTACTGCAAGATGCTGTAACATTTTGAACATTGCAAACATTTTGCTGTAATCCAAAATGCAATGTTATTCTTTCATAACACTTTTGTTTGGAAAAAAAAAGATCGCTGTGCTTTCCTTTAGGTGTTGAATTTTCTAAACAGGACTACACATAACCTGTAACTTCCAAATCGTTTCACATGGCTTCTTCGAGATGGACTATGATAGTATAGTAATATGTGTGAAGTGATCTTAGAGAGGCTCCTGACATTATCAAAATATGTCAGTTGGTTCAAACACAGAAAGAATGGATTTAAAAGTCTGTTTTTTGAGTGATAGATGCTGCATGAGATTAAGATATAGTAGAAAGTGACACCTGAAAAATGTTACAAATAGAAGAAAAGTAGAAATAGTCAGAAATTAATAGATTGGCTAGGATATCTCTCATCATACTGCTAACAAAAACATTAATAAAATATAAATACTGAGTAATGTGTTTAGTAGCAGTGTTTATTTTAGGAAAACAGAAATCTTCTTAAAAGGTATGTGATGACCCTGCATCAAACTAAGAAAACATTTCTAAACGTGATAAATACCTAGTAAAATTAGAAAAAAATGCAAAACTTCCTTTCCCTAAGGAAGATGCTAGACTTGTCACAACTTCTCAAGGAGTTTCCTTGTGGTCTTTAGGATTAGTGTTATAGACTTTTAAGTAATTAGTTTATATATATTCTTAATTTTTTCCTACCTATTCTTCACTTCATTTCCCACTTAAGGGAATCGATAAATTAGCAACATAAAAGATTTAATGGCCAGAAGTGAATGATGATGTAGATAAGATATTTCACTGTTCAGGTAATTTACCCTACTGGCTTAAGTATGCTTGGGAAAATATGACACTTTATTTAGAATTTCATTTTTAAATTCTTATTCTTACTGATTTTTTGTTGTTACATCATATTTTTTCCCCTAACTATATCCCTCCTCTGCTTCCCAGTGAGCCAACCCTACTCTCTCAATCCCTACTCTCATTGGCAGGCTAGGTCCCCAGAGTTCCACTGGGTACTACATATCCTCTCAATATTGTAGGTGTAGCCCTGAGGAGTGTAGGGGTATTTTTTATTTTATTTTTTTTTAGTTTTATAGTTCATGAGCCCCCACTGGTATGCTTCCCTTCTTGATTATTGATTGATATCAATGTCATCCAGATTTACTTAACTTTTAGAAATGGGTATTTATTAAAAATTGGTACAAACTTTGCCCCCTTTCCTCTGAGTTTATGACACATTCTTCTACAAGTACATACAGAATCCAGAGGAAAGTGGGGTCAAGTTTCGAGCATATATAGCAAAGGAGGGTAACTCAGATTCTTGTTGTTGGAGGATTTTTTTCCTTCCTTAGTGAAGATTGTATGAAATTCCCTTTAGCTTTACTCTGACTTTTCTGATGGATTTCTTGTAGACCCTTAAATCTTCCTTTCTCTCCTCTCATCGAGGCTATCCTTAGCTCTCAATGCATACACTGCTGCCAGCCTCTGCTCTTCAAGGTACACAACTGAATGTTAATTAAAAGTCCAAACCTCTGGTACTCCAAAATTCTTCATAAGTTTCTCCTCTAGTCAAGGTGTTGGGGAGAAGTGGCTGAAACACTTCGTTCCCCCTCCCAAGTGATTCATTCTCAGTTGCTTGGTTCTTAAAGGCTTTCACAGCTAATCTCAAATGTTCAAATTCCCAATTCCACCCTAACTTTCCTACCCAAACCTTTTGTTTGTTTAACAAGCCTCACAAAGCATGTTAAAGTTCCTCAACCAATCTGAACAGAATTCTTTTTACATCTAGTTGAAATATTTAAATTGAACAGAGACGTCCAGGCCTTCTGCACACCTCTGATTGATGAGACTTGCTTTTACCTACCTAAGATTTCAGTGTAGCATTTTGTCAGTTAAGAGATACAGGTTGATTTCCTTGTGTGGTTTAAGGAACCCCTATTCTTATACCAAGATAAAAAAGAAAAGAAAAAAAAACATTTCAGCAAAACCAATTAACATGTAGGCCACATCTGTGTAATATTACACATCTATAGTTCTTAACTTCTGAAATAAACACAAGATTTTCTCAATTCTTTTCTGGGATCTTTCTTGGTCATTATTATTACATACTGTTTTTTTCCTCGTGTTATGACTCTTTCCATATACATTGTTGTAGTTGTTGTAATTTTTTTGGTCTTGTTTAATTCACTTAATTCTTGCCATGCTTTTCTGAATTCTGCATCACTGGTTATGGTTCAGTAATATTCCATTATAATCATATTTCATAATTTATTTAGTCATTCTTCACTTGCTATAAAGTTACCTACTTTATTTCTTATTCTTTGCCTACCCCAAAAAAGAAGTTGCCATGAATATTTTGATGTATGTGGGACCTAGCTTTCTGTCTTTGACCTCTTTGGGTTATATGCTTTGCACTGGGATATCTGTCTCAAGGATTATGGACATTTGAGTCATATTTTAAAGCATGAATCTAAATCTCTTTATACAATTGCTAGACCAACAATATGTTATTCTTTCCATAATGCCTCTAGCATTGAATATTAAATTTTTTGTGATCTTTTCCAATTTGCTGGCATAAGGCAAAATTTCAGAGTTACCTTATTTGTTTTTCTCTTATTCTTGTGGTTTGGAACTGTCTTTAACATGGTTGCTATTAATTAAAAATTTTTTCAGAATTGTTTGTTTTTCTTCTTTGACCATTAGAATATGACTCAATCTTAAATAAAACTGAATCATTAAAAGGGAAACTGAATTTGCTAGAATATTTTTGGAAAGGAGGGTTCTGGTAAACAGATTTTCTGGTTAAGTGGGGATAACATACTCAGAATTTCAGAGTTGAGAGGGGGACCTGTTCTGAGTTCAAAGAACTAATTTTTGGAAGTTGAAGAAGTAACCACTCTCTCCTATCTATTCTACGCTTTTAGTAGAGAATGCTCCCTAAATGGTTGGTTATAAAGTAACTTTGCCATGATTCCAACAAGTGAAAATAAAGCCTCCATACAAAACTACATATCTTAGTAACATTCATTATGTGATATTAGCATAGATGACCAGGTTAAAAAATGAAAACAAGAGCACAGTTGCTATAGTTTTCTCAAGCGCTGCCAAATGAAAGATGTATCCTTATTCTATGCTACATCTAGAACAACTGTTAAACTGTTCAGCTCTTACATTAGAGTTTTTAAGTCTAGTTCTTAAACTTCTAGAGAAAAAGCCTCACCCTTTTTGGTATTGATGGTGCCTCATCAGTTTCCCCACTTCTAAAGGGTTGGTCCTAAAGGCAATGATTGGCTAAGAAATGCAGGACAAGATTTAGGGTTGGAAGACTCAGAATAAGTTTGAAAAAGAGAGGAGTTTTAGATATTTTGGGGGGATTTCTTTGTTCTTTAATGTATTTTTATTTATTTATTAAATATTTCCCAATTCCATACACAGATTTTTTAACATTTATTTTTTTTAAATTGAGTTTCAATTTCTCTCTCTCTCTCTACCTCTCATCCCTCCCTCATTCCTTGAGAAGGCAAGCAATATATCAATTATGCATATGAAATCATATAAAACATTCCATATTAGCTATGTTGCATAAGAAAACATGCACAAACATACACACACAAACTAAGAAAAATAAAGTAAAACAAAATATGCTTCAATTTGCTTTTAGAGTTTATCAGATCTCTCTCTCTCTCTCTCTCTCTCTCTCTCTCTCTTAGTAGATAGCATTTTTCATCATGAGTCCTTTGTAATTGTCTTGAATCATTGTCTTAACCAGAGTAGCTAAGTCTTTCACAGTTGACCATCATTATCATATTGCTGTTACTATGTACAATATTCTCCTGATTCTCCTCAGTTCCCTTTACATCAATTCATATGTTTTTCCAGATTTTCTGAAATCATCCTGCTTGTCATTTATTTTCTTCTTTTTATAAATAGTATTTAATTTTTTCCAATTACATGTAAAGATAGTTTTCAACATTCATTTTTTAAATAAGATTTTAAGTTCAAAATTTTTCTCCCTACTTCCCATCCCCTTTCCCCAAGATTGTGAGCAATCTGATACACACACACACACACACACACACACGTATAATCACGTCAAACATTTCCACATTAGTCACATTGTGAAAGAAGAAACAGAACAAAAGGGAAAAACCATGAAAAAACAAAAACAAAGTGAAAATAGTATGCTTTGTTTTGCAATTCAGACTCCATAGATCTTTCTCTGGACGCAGATAGCATTTTCTATTATCACTCTTTCGGAATTGTCTTGAACCATTGTATTGCTGAGAAGAGTTAAATCTATCACAGTTGATCATCATGCAATGTTGCTGTTACTGTGTACAATGTTCTCCTGGTTCTGCTCACTTCGTTCAGCATCAGTTTATCTAAGTCTTTACAGGTTTTTTTTTCTGAAATCTGCCTGCCTGTCATTTGTTATAATACAATAATAT
Source organism: Phascolarctos cinereus (assembly GCF_003287225.1). Lineage (NCBI taxonomy): Eukaryota > Metazoa > Chordata > Mammalia > Diprotodontia > Phascolarctidae > Phascolarctos > Phascolarctos cinereus. The sequence goes on from NW_027556098.1 coordinate 199,160,132, forward strand.
TCTATTACATTCATTTACCACAACTTGTTCAGCCATTCCCCAATTGATGGGCATCCTCTCAATTTCCAATTCTTTGCCACCACAAAAAGTTGATCATCATTTCTTATAGCACAATAGTATTCCATCACAATCATATACCACAGCTTCTTTAGTTATTCCTCAATTGATGGGCATCCAGTGGGGAATTTCTGAATATGTTCCAGAATCCATCCACAAAAAGTATTGATAGAGACTGAAGAAGGAAATGAGCCTGTGAGAAGACGGAAGGTGTTGTCTTCGGTGCCTCCTTTTGGGCCTTAGTCTAGCCTGGCTTCAGATGATTCCTCTGTGCATGCTCAAACTCTGTGGCACTTCTTTCTGATATAAGTGAAGAATCATCAAAAGAGCCTTGTTGGAAGGTCTCTATCAAATTGTTTTCAATGTACATATTAAGGTCATATAAAATTTCTTGATGCAGAAACAGAGATGATAACTTTTCCAAAGAACCACTAGTTGTCAGTATTAAATGAGGCGTGACACCAGAAGATAAATGCCCATCAAAGGTATTTGTCACTGTAACACAGGATGTCCAACACAGAGGCCAAAGATAAGGGGGATATCCCCCTCTGGTAAGGTACTTTGGATACTTCATTTTAAGATGACATTGTGTTGATTGCATCAAGTTCCAGAACATTTCGGAGCCTCCTAAATAAGATCCATTACTCCTCAGTACCACAGCATATAGGCATCTAAGTAGCGCAGTGGATAGAGTGCCAGGTCTGAAGTCAGGAAGACTCATCTTCCTGAATTCAAATCTGGCCTTAGATATTAGCTGTGTGATCTCAGGCAAGTCACTTATCCCTGTTTGATTCAGTTTCTTCATCTGTAAAATGAGCTGGAGAAGGAAAGTCAAGAAAGCTCCCAATAGGGGCACAAAGAGTCAGACACAACAGAAAAACCACTGAACAAGAACAAGAACAACAATAATAACACTATAGTATATACTAAAGTGTTATCAATTACCACTAGTCTAGGGCAGGGGTGTCAAACACACACACAAGGACTGCATCCCCAGCATGTACTGAACTTGAAAATTGGGAAATCTTCAAAAAAGTAAATAAAAATACCTTAGAACATATTTAATATTACTAGGTAGTTTTCTAAGTCAATATGTGACCCTTAAAGATCCTTATGTATTTAGTGTTTTAGTGCCGCCCCTATTCCCATTTCTATTTGAATTTGACACCACTGGTCTAGGGGACAAGTCTAATCTAATTACCTGGATTCCATTTATAAATCCCAAATGCATATATATTTTCTTTTCCTTTTTTTTTAGAAATTTTTTTAACACTTTTGAAGAAAAATCCACTAATGATCTCTAATCCCAGTGATACTTAATTAGCTTTTTATACTGGTATATTTGATGGGAAAAATATAAGCAGAGCAAAAGATTCATTAACTTTTCTTTCTATAATGCTTTTATTATTTAATTTTATAACTTGGCATGTCAGTAATAGGGATTCTTTTTAAAGTCTGTCCTGTCCCCTCAATTTTCTTTGGCTGATATATTTGTGACACAGTTTGTCGATGTTCAGTTCTTTTCAATTGTATCCAATTCTTTATGACCCCATTTGGGGTTTTCTTAACAGAGATACTGGAGTGAGTGGTTTGCATTTCCTTCTCCAGTTCATTTTACAGATGGGGAAACTGAAGCAAACAGGTTTAAGTGACTTGCCCAAGGTCACACAGCTAGAAAGTGCCTGAGGCCAGATCTGAACTCAAGATGAGTTTTCCTGACTCTAGGACTGAAACTTTATCCACTGTACCACCCAGCTACCCTTGTGACACCAGAGGCTTAACATTATGAGTATGACACATTAATAAGCAAGAGACTTTCAAGGACCTTGATTAGAGATAAACATTTTCTCTAAAGTGCAAAGCAATATAATATGAAAAAGAATGTTTATCCCTGAATGAAAATGGTAGCTTCTTTTCCATGCTTGTCCCCTATTATCAAAAATGAGAAGAACCTCTATTATTTAGGCTAATCTCAGGCGGCTGCTGTTGTGTCCTAGATTCCAGGATAAAATTCAGTTTTCAGATATATAAAGAAACGACTCTTTGGTCTTGGGACATACTGTTGTTTCCCAACACAATACATCATTGAGAATGATGACATTCATTTGAAAGCTTCAAAAGAACTAAGTAACCAAGTTGTTGAGCTACTAACAAGAATGTGTAACTCATCATTCAAACAGCTGGTCGACGAGAAGACAGGAAGATAGCCAACGCATACCCATTATGTGCACATATTCTTGTCCTTTGTTTCTTTCCCCTCAATGTATTATTGATGTTGTTTTCTGCAGCCAGAATCTAGAGATAAAGAACAAGGAGAAAGAGGGGGGAAAAACACAATCACTTTCTCTAGTTATAGAGTGTGAATTTTTATGCCTTAAGCTGGTAAAGGGAAATAAAGATACTGTAATTTATAAAGACACTGAGCTGCAGTTTTATGAAGTAATTTTTTGGTAAGCATTTTATATCTAAGACACTAGATAAATAATATGATGATTACATAGTAAAAACAAATATGGGCTATAATACTCAGTGTATGGAGTGCTCTGGTTTATTTTTTTTGCCAGAAAAATAAATTTTTTCAACTCTTTTTCAAATTTTCACTTTTTTTCAAATTTTTCAAATTTTTTTTCAACAGTTTTTCTAAAATGTAAGGCTACTTTCTTGACTTTATTGCTAGGAAAGCAGTGTGGCCTATTGGATAGAGAACCAGCTTTGAAGATAAGAAATCCTGAGTTCCTACCTTGCCTCTAGCATGTGCTGGCTGTGCTAGGCAAGTCACTTAAACTTTTAGTGTTGTAGGTAAAGTATAAATTGCAGAAAAAGAGTGAGGTTGCATTTGTAGAAGGAGCTTTCTCACCAGGAGTTCACTATGTTAATGAAAACACAGGTCCAGCTCTTACCCACCTATCTTGCCTTGGGAAGTAACAGGAGCTGTACATCATTGGATTATTATTATTTTATTTTTTGCTGATAGAGCATCTTGTCATGCCTTGGACCATTTTTCTGAATCTCAGTGTTCCCTATGGAGTCCTAGAGAGGTAAATGTTGCAAGGAATTAGAGTTTATTGTGTCATCCTGACTCCAGGAATCACCTGGGAGTTGCCTTGTTGACAAAATTCCAGCTATTAGTTTATTTCCTTGTGATTCACGACTTCTAAAAAGCCAGAAAAAGTCCAGATAATTGAGGACTCTTGAGTTGAGTTTAGTTAATAAAGATTAATAAAGTTAATAGTTAATGAAGTTAATAAATGGAAATATAAAAAATAAATAATAAAGTTAATAAAGTTATAAAATTTAGTTAATAAAGATTGTACTTGCTGTTCTGCTTTAAGCCTTATTTTTCCAGTGCAAGTCACAAATGTAAATTGCCCTCTCCAGGGTTACTTGTATACTCTTGAGTTGACCTAGTAGTAATTGCATTAGGATATTACATTGCTCCCTACTGGTGGGAAAGTGCTAACCTAGTTTCTGAAAAAGAGCTTACTTCCTCCTAGGCTATGTAACAGTAGTAATGGGATCAAGTGAAGGAATGAAAGGACTACTTTGCATTTACCTTCGAGAATTATATTCAACTCTTGATTTTCCAATTGTGGGGAGTTGTGGGGAGGCTTAATTACCTAGGAATTTACAACTAATTGACAGTAGCAGATAATCCACACTGAGCTGGGGCCACACTCTTGCATCTGATGGCAGGATTTTCTACTGCCAAGGCACCATTATCCTGAGTGGGCTGGACACTGGGTGGCAGGGGGTACATCCAACTTTACTTTCCTGTTGTGCAAAGTACTTCATTTGCACATTGATAATTGGGAGCACAGAACACATCACTTTTTATTGTAAATCTAGATTGTTTAGTAAAACTTTCAAGGTGTCCAATCTTACTCCTTCAGAGCAATTTAGAACTGGAAAATTCTGAATCAGTAATCATCAGAAATACTAAGTGATTTGTCTGCCATCACATATGTCAGTGACAGAGTGGGATTACACAAGGATATTCTACTTGGGTGCTATTTCTAGCATAAGCTGTGTTGCAATTTAAAATGATGTATTTTATCAGCTTCACTTTCCTCTTTACTCATAGCCCCACTAAATACAGTCACCTTTTAGCTTTCAAAATATAGCTTTCATACTCAACTCATTTATTTGGTTGATATATTTGTTTAACATATATCCTTAATAAATTGGTCTATCTGATTATTGTCTATTTTGGATTATATGCTAGATGTCAGGGACTATACCTGTTCAACGCATTAAGTTATTATGATGATGTTGAATTCCAAAATTAACCCATTCTCCAAACAACATCCCATAAACATCTCTCTTTTTTTTAATATAAATTTATTTATTTTTAGTTTTCAACATTCCCTTTCACAAGTTTTTGAGTTCCAAATTTTCACCCCATCTCCCCCCTCCCCCCACCCAAGATGTCATGCATTCTGAATATCCCTTCCCCTACTCTGTCCTCTCTTATATCTCTCTCCCCTTCTCTTATCCCCTTCCCCTTCTATTTTCCTGTAGGGCAGGATAGACTTCTGTACCCCATTTCCTATATTTATTTCCCAGTAGCATGTGAAAACATTTTTTTAAACATATGTTTTTAAAATTCAGGTTTCAAATTTTCTCTCTTCCTCCCTCCCCACCCACCCTCATTGAAAAGGCAAGCAACTCAATATAAGTTGTACATGTGCAGTTATGCAAAACACGTCCATAGTAGACATGTTGTGAAAAACTAACTCTATTTCCCTTAATCCTATCCTGCCCTCCCATTTATTCTATTCTTTCTTTTGACCCTGTCTTCCTCAGAAGTATTTACTTCTGATTAACCCCTTTCCCAATCTGCCCTCCTCTCTATCATCCCCCTGCTCTCTTGTCCCCTTTCCCCCTATTTTCCTGTAGGGTAAGACAGATTTCCATACCCAATTGAATGTGTATGTTATTCCCTCCTTAAGCCAAATCCTATGAGAATAAGATTCACTCATTCCCTCTCACCTTCCCTGTTTCCCCTTCCACTGTAAGAGACTTTTCTGTTTTTTTTGTGAGATAATTTACCCCATTCTACCTCTCCCTTTCTTCTTCTCCGAGTATAATCCTCTCTCATCCCTTAATTTTATTCTCCAGATATGACCCCTTAATCTTCAGCTCACCCTGTGCCCTCTATCTATCTATCTACATATACATACATATAATTTTTTTCCTCCAACTACCCTGATACTGACAAAGGTCTCATGAGTTATAAATATCATCTTTCCATGCAGGAATGTAAACAGTTCAATCTTAATAAGTCTCTTATGATTTCTCTTTCCTGTTTACCTCTTCATGTTCCACTGGAGTCCTGTATTTGAAAGTCAAAGTTTCTATTCAGCTCTGGTCTTTTCATCAGAATGCTTGAAAGTCCTCTATTTCACTGAATGACCATTTTTTCCCCTGAAGGATTATACTCAGTTTTGCTGGGTAGGTGATTCTTGGTTGTAATCCTATCTCCTTTGCCCTCCGGAATATTATATTCCATGCCCTGCGTCCTTTAATGTAGAAGCTGCTAAATCTTGTGTTATCCTGATTGTGTTCCACAGTACTTGAACTGTTTCCTTCTGGCAGCTTGTAATATTTTCTCCTTGACCTGGGAACTCTGGAATTTGGCTACAATATTCCTAGGAGTTTTCCTTTGGGGATCTCTTTCAGGAGGAGATCTGTGGATTCTTTCAATTTCTATTTTGCCCTCTGGTTCTAATATCAGGGCAGTTTTCCTTGATAATTTCTTGAAAGATGATGTCTAGGCTCTTTTTTTTCATGGCTTTCAGATAGTCCAATAATTTTTAAATTCTCTCTCCTGGATCTATTTTCCAGGTCAGTTGTTTTTCCAATGAGATATTTCACATTGTTTTCTAATTTTTCATTCTTTTGGATTTGTTCTACTGTGTCGTGATTTCTCATAAAGTCACTATCAATTGCTAAATTTTTAAGGAAGTATTTTCTTCAGTAAGCTTTTGGACTTCCTTTTCCATCTGGCCAATTTTGCTTTTTAGGGCATTTTTCTCCTCATTGGCTTTTTGGACCTCTTTTGCCATTTGGGTTAGGCTATTTTTTAAGGTGTTATTTTCTTCAGTATTTTTTTGGGTCTCCTTTAGCATCACTCTCAGTTTTTCCTCTACTTCTCTAACTTGCTTCTCAAAATCATTTTTGAGCTCTTCCATGGCCTGGGACCAATTCATATTTTTCTTGGAGGCTTTGGATGTAGGGGCTTTGACTTTGTTGTCTTCTTCTGGTTGTATATTTTGGTCTTCTTTTTCACCAAAGTAAGATAATGTAGTCTGACTCTTTTTGCGCTGCTTGCTCATGATCCCGCCAATTACTTGAGTTTTAAACTCTTTGTTAAGGTACAATCTGCTTCCAATGTGGAGAATGTACTGTCCCAAGCTTCGGGGGTTTGTACAGCTGTTTTCAGAGATACTTGTAGGGACCTGTAAATTTTCAGTTCTTCCAAGGTGGTATGATAAGGGGCAAGGTGTTTACTCCTTTCCTGGCCTGCGACTACAAGTACTCCTTTCTGTCCTGTGAGGAGGGGTTCCTCTCCACAACCACTACAAGCTCCACCAAACTAGCGCTCCTCCTCACTCCAGCTCCGCTGCCCAGAACTGTGACCCAGATCCAAACACGGGCAAAGCAAGAGATTCCTGCCTCAGCACTGGCAAAGAGATCCCTGCAGTCCTTCTCTGACCAGCCACTGGATTCCCCCTCAGTCTGTGGGCCGGAAGCTCGGGAAGCAGCTGCCCCCCCACAGGGCCACGCTCTCGGGTATGGAGCTGAAACCTCGCCTTCCTTTCTGAGGCACCCACAGAAACAGACTTTTCCCACTGACCTTCTAATTTGTCTTTGCCATTGGTGGATTGAGGAGTCTGGAAACCTCCACAGCTGCCCGAGATTCAGTCCTCTGAGGCCTGCTCCAGGTTTGCTGCAGCCTGTGCACCCACGCCTCGCTGCTCTGCGCTCCCAGCCCTGCACGATACACCTTTCTGATCAATCATCCAGGTTGTCTTGGGCTGGAAATTTGTTTCACTCTGTCTTTTTGAGGGTTCTGCTGCTTCAGAATTTGTTTAGAGACATTTTTTATGAGTATTTGGAGGGGTTTGGAGGAGAGCTCAAGCAAGTCACTGTTTTCACTCCGCCATCTTGGCTCTGCCTCTGCCTAAACATCTCTTTCTTAAAAACAAATAAAACAAGCAAAAAATCCAGCACAAACTAGTCTGCCCTTGTGGTTAGGATGTACCACTATTATATCTAAAATAAATAAGTACAACAAATACAAAAAAGACTTAGAATTCCTTTCTATGATGATAAAGTATAAAGTAAATTTTTTAGTGTAATTTGGCACTCTATGCTTTAACAAAATAAGCAAAACCAATAGGTTTTGGATAGGTATTTCAAAAGGTAAAATATGCATAGTAGAATGAAAGATTGTTAACAATAAATAATTATAGAATTTTAGAACATGAAATAACCTTACACATTACAGGATCATGGATTTAAGTCTGGAATGGACCTAAGAGGTCACGTAGTTCAATCCTGTCATTTTACAGATGAGAAAATAGAGACTTGTGGATATCAAGTAACTCCCCCAAGGTCACATAACTAGTGACAGACAAGATTTGAACCCGTGTTATCTGAGCCAAAAGACAATACTCTTTTTACTGTATGTTATATGTCCCAAAATCTAGTTCACCACCACTCTCTTTACTTTACAATTGAGGAAGAGAGATTAAGTGACTTTTCCAAAGTTACAACAGGCTGGTGGGAAGGGCTAGCATAAAACTACTCTGCCAGACTGCTGGTCTTTTAACATTGTTCAATATTGAACATTTTAAAATCTAAGTTATAGAATGTACATAAAGAAATGCAGCTCATGTTACTTTCAAGTATACCATGTATTTCTTTAATATTTATTTTCTCCAATTACATGTAAAAATAATTTTTGACATTAGGTTCTTAAAATTTTGAGTTCCAATTTTTCTCTGTTCTTCCCTTTCTTCCCCCTTCTCTGAGTAATTTGATATAGGTTATAAATATAAGGTAATGCAAAATATATTTCCAAATTAATCATGTTGTGAAAGAAAATACAGATCAACCCCCCCCCCACACAAAACAAAGTTAAAAAAAGTATGCTTCAATTTGCAATCAGACTCAATCAGAATTGTCTTGGATTATTGTATTACAAAGAAGAGCTAAGTCATTCATAGTTGATCATCACACAAAATTGTTGTTACTGTCTACAGTGTTCTCCTGGTTCCCCTCATTTCATTTTGCATAAGTCCATATAAGTCTTTTCAGGTTTTTTGAGAGCATCCTGATCACCATCTCTTATAGTACAATAGCATTCCATCACAATCATACAATTTTTTCAGCCATTCCCCAGTTTATGGGCATCCCTTCAATTTCCCATTCTTAGCCACTACAAAAAGAGTTGCTATAAATATTTTTGTATGTCATAGTCCTTTTTTTTTTTTAATCTCTTTGGATACAGACCTAATAATGGTATTGCCGGGTCAAAGGGTATGTGTTTCACAGCCCTTTGGACATAGCTCCAAATTGCTTTCCAGAGTGGTTGGATCAGTTTACAACTCCACTAACAGAGCTTTAGTGGCCCAACTCTTTGACATCCACTCCAACATTTGTTATTTTTCTTTTCTGTCATATTAGCCAATCTAATAGTTGTGGGATGGTACCTCTGAGTTGTTTTAATTTTCATTTCCCTAATCAATAGTGATTTAGAGCATTTTTTCATATGACTACAAATAGCTTTGATTACTTTGTCTCAAAACTGCCTTTTCATATCCTTTGACCATTTATCAATTAGGGAATGGCTCTTAGTTTTATAAATTTGACTCAATTCTCTACATATTTGAGAAATGAGGTCTTTATCAGAGAGAATTGCTGTAAATTTTTTCTAGTTATAACTACTATATATTACCCTTCTTTCTATTTCTTCCCTCTTTATCTTACTCTGTTTCTCTTTCCTTTTACCCTATCCATCCTCAAAAATGTTTTGTTTCTGACTATTGCCTTCCCCAATTGAACATGTCCTTCTGTCAGCCCTCCCCTTTCCTTTGTCCTTTATCCTTCCTACTTTTCTGTTGGGTAAGGTAAATTTTTACACCCAATTGAGTGTGTATTCCATGTTTGAGCCAATTCTGATGAAAATAAGGTTCAAGCACTCCCCTCACCTCCCCCATATTCCCCTTTACTATAAAATACCTTTTATATCTCTTTTATGTGGATAATTTGCCTCATTTTATTTCTCCCTTTCCCCTTCTCTCAGTGCATTTCTCTTTCTCACTCCTTAGTTCAGTCCTGTGACCTCTGTCTCTGTATACTCCTTCAAACTGCCCTAAGAATGATAGAGTTCTTAGGAGTTACAGGTATTATCTTCCTATGTAGAAATGTAAAGAGTTTAACCTTATTCAATCTCTTATGATTTTATTTCCTGTTTACCTTTTTATACCTCTTTTGAGTCTTGGATTTGAAAATCAAATTTTCTATTCAGCTCTGGCAATTTCATTTTTCACACTTGAAAGTCCTTTATTTCATTGAATATCTACCCCCCTCAAAGGATTATGCTCATTTTTTTTTTTTAGGGTAGGTGACTCTTGGTTGTAATCCTAGCCCCTTTGCCCTCCTAAATGTCAAATTCTGATCCCTTTCCTCCTTTAATGTACAAGCTGCTAAATCTTGTGTGATCCTGACTGTGGCTCCACAATATTTGAATTGTTTCTTTCTGGCTATTTGTAGTATTTTCTCCTTGATCTAGATCTGTATATGGGCAATGCAACAAAGTTCTTCACCCAGTGTCAAACTCTTGAATTTGGCTATAATATTCTAGGGAGCTTTTATTTTGGGATCTCTTTCAGGGGGTGATTGGTAGATTCTTTCAATTTCTATTTTACTGTCTCATTCTATAATGTCAGAGCAGTTTTCCTTGATACTTTCTTGAAAGATGATGTCTATGCTCTTTTTTTTTTTTTATCATGGCTTCCAGGTAGTCCAATAATTCTTTATTTTTTAATCTTTTTTTCTTTTCTTTTCTTTTTTTTTCCTGAGGGCAATTGGGGTTAAGTGACTTGCCCAGGGTCACCCAGCTAGTAAGTGTTATGTGTCTGAGGTCATATTTGAACTGAGGTCCTCCTGACTCCAGGGCTGGTGCTCTATCCACTGCACCATCTATCTGCTCCTGTAGTCCAATAATTCTTGAATTACTTCTCTTTAATCCATATTCTACGCCAATTATTTTTCCAATGAGACACTTCACGTTTTCTTCTATTTTTTCATTATTTTCATTTTTAAATTTTGTTTCTTGATGTCTCATATAGTCCTTAGAATCCACTTGATAGATTCTAATTTTTTAAGGAATTCTTTTCTTCACTAAGCTTTTACACTTCCTTTTCTATTTGGACAATTCTACTTTTTAAGGAGTTCTCTTCAGTGAATTTTTATGCCTCTTTTTACCATTTGGACTAGCCTATTTTTTTTTTTTTTACTATTTTCACTTTATTTTTTTTTCTTTTTGGTTGGTTTCTTCTCTTATAACATGACTAATATAGAAATACGTCTACATGATTTGCACACATATAACCTATATCAAATTGCTTAAGGAGAAGATAGGGAGAATATTTGGAACTCAACAAATTTAAAAACATGAATGTTAAATATTGTCATTACATGTAATTGGAATAAAGTATTTGTGAATTTTTTTTTTTGTAGTCAAGTGCAGTACTTTACATTTATCTTTATTAAATTGCATCTCATTAGATTTGTCCCATTGTCTTAGTCTGCAGTATCCTTTTGGAACTTGACTTTTGTCCTAGAGGTTAGGAACCCTTCCCAGTTTTGCGTCATTTCCAAATGTGCGATTCGATATAGAAGACTTGTTAAGGTTTGTTACATTGACTCTTTCTCTGTAATAATAAATTAGGAAAACACTGATGTGAAGGTCATTCAGCAGTATCCATTTTACTAAGGAGTAGATTTTTCTTGACTTCTTGTATGTGATAATAGTTAGTGTCTTTTTTTTCCCAAACAGATACTTAGCAGTAAGATACTTTGATGCACTAATTAATGAATGTAACTTACAGCTCTGATGGCAAGAATGTCCTCCACAGGAAGCCATTTCAGTATATGAAAAAGGACATCTTCAGGGAGACTCAAAAGAGGTAAGACTTGGGGCCTCTTTATTATTTTGCACTTTGAAGGAAGGCAAAAAACACATGGAGCACCTACAGTGAATCACCCTGCTGTGGACCTTCATAGTTACAGCTGCTGCTGTTGCTGCTTCTGCTGCTCCTGCTGTGCCACCACTGCTACCACTACCGCTGCTGCCACTGCCTCCTCCAAGCGCTCTCAGCGGGTCCAGTCCTGGGCAGCCCCATGTGCTGCCCTCTTAAACTCCCAGCCCTAGTCTATTTTTTAAGTGTTATTTTCTTCAGTATTTTTGTGCCTTTTTTTAAAAAATCACGAGGTTGACTCCTTTTTTCATTATTTTCTTGTATCACTGTCATGTCTTTTCTCACTTTTTCCTCTACCTCTGTTATTTGATTTTTTAAAAAAAAGTTTGTGCTGTTCCAGGAATTCTTTTTGGGCCTGAGACCAATTCACATTTTTCTTTGAGGCTTTGAATGTAGCAGTTTTGCTTATGTTCCATGTTTGTATTTTTATCTTCCCTGCCACCACTGTAATTTTCTATGGTCAGGTTATTTGTTTTTTCCTTCCTTCCTTCCTTCCTTCCTTCCTTCCTTCCTTCCTTCCTTCCTTCCTTCCTTCCTTCCTTCCTTCCTTCCTTCCTTCCTTCCTTTCCTTCCTTCCTCTCCTTCTTCCTTCCTTCCTCCTTCCTTCCTTCCTCCCTCTCTCCCTCCCTCCTCCTCCTCCCTCCCTCTCTCTCTCTCTCTCTCTCTCTCTTCTCTCTCTCTCTCTCTCTCTCATTTTCAGTGTATTTCTTGACTTATAACTTTATGTCAAAGTTGGGCTCTGTTTCTGGTGTAGAGGGGGCACTGTCCAAATATTCAGGTATTTTGTGCAACTGTTTTCAGAGCTAATTCTGGTGGTTCGTAAGTTTTTAGTTTTTCCAAGGTGGTATGATTTAAGGAAAACTGTATTTACTACTATCCTGGCCTGTGCTCTGATCTGTGAGCAATCACAAGCACTTTTTTCTGCCTTGGAGCTGTCATCAAGGGTCCCTGTTTCCCTGAGACCAAAAGCTTTTGTATATTAGTGTTCCTTCCTGCCCTGGGACTGCAATTTGGGGCTGTGAGCTGGATCTGCATATGGGCAATGCAACAAAGTTCTTCACCCAGTGTCAGCAAAGGGAACCCTGTAATCTCCTTCTACTCAGTTGTATGGCCCCTTTACCATTTGTGAACTGAGAGCTCAGGAAGCCTCTGCTTGTTGCTATTGTGGATCTGCTGCTCTCATGTCTGGATGTTGCCTGCCCTGGACTATACTCCACTCTCGGCCTGGTTTGACAGGTCTTTCTTGCTGTCCTCCTAAGTTGTATTGGATTGGAAAATTGTTTCACTCCATCTTTTTTGTGGATTTTGGCACTCCAGAATCCATTTTGAGGCATTATTTAAAGTTGTTTGGAGGGAAATTTGGGAGAGCTTAGGTGAATCCTTGACTTTTCTCTACCATTTTAGTTTCTCTCTCTATTACTCCCCTCCCCCTACATACTGTATTTCAAACTAGGCTATCAAAGTGTTTCTAAGGAGATGTTCTGGGGAAACTTTTCATGAAGAGTCAAATGCCAATTATAATTACCAGCAACTATTTTCTTACAAACAACAAATGTTCTAAATTCCTTAATCCTGTTTGTTTTCTTAAATAAGCTAAACGTGCCCCTTACAATCTAGTTAAGTTTTCTTCAGAAGGAATAAACAGTGAAAGCCTTGAACACAAAGCCAGAGTGAACTTCAGAACCTTATGAAAAAAACTCAAAATAACAAACAATTTTTGAGATGCTGTGTCTAGAGATCTGTCTCAAGAATGACTACATCTATCACAGACTTACTTGACAGCTATCATAAACTTACTTTATTTTTATTAGGGTTAGAAAGACCTAGGTCATTTAAATTTTTGTATAGCCATATAGCCCGATTTAATGGAATGTGAATGGACAAATATTGTAGGCACTTGATATATTTTGTCATCAAAGAATGGTAATTTTTTGAATGATCCTTCCTCCTCCTCTCAACTTTTAGTGGGGAATTAAAAAAAACAACCATTATTCTTGAAACCGGAAAATAGGACATTTCAAGGAAAGGGGACAGTGAATTTTTATGAATGTCATGTAAAATGCAAATGCATAGTCAGTGACACATAGATTGATATGTCATGATATAATGAATTGAAGAAATGGACTGGAACTGTTCAACATGTACAGCACATTAGGGACAGAATTGCATGGAAGCCACTTTGAAAACAGTGTTCTGCATTGTTGGTCATAAATTGCATTTGTTATATGCTTAAATGGTAAGTTTTGAAGGTCACAGATTTTGTTTTCCTGGTCTAATTTAAGTTGTAAAGTGTTGGCCTCTATTTGCTTCTAGGTAATTTACTTTGCAATCCTAAATGACAACACTTTTTTTTAATAGTGTATGACTGAGCCAGTCCTTTACAATTATCACAAACTGCTGGTAATTATAATTAACATTTGATTCTTCATGAAAATAGTTTCCCCAGGACATCTCCTTGGAAACCCTTTGATAGCCTAGTTTGAAATACAGTATATATGGGGGGGGGGGGAGGGAAGAAAACAAAATGGTAGAGAAAAGTCAGAGAGAGACTCACCCAAACTCTTCCAAATTTCTCTCCAAACAACTTTAAATAATGTTCCAAATTGATTCTGGAGTGGCAAAACCCACAAAAAGATGGGGTGAAACAATTTTCCAGCCCAAGACAACTTAGAAGGTCAGCTGGAAAGGTCTGTCAAACCAGGATGAGAGAGGAGCATAGTCCAGCACAAGCAATGTCCAGTACTATATAAAGAAATCATAAATCATTTTTGAGTTCTCTTCAGCTGCCATAGGATTTGTGTTGAGCTGGTTTCAGATAATAAGCCATAAATACATCTTTAGTCTTAATAATTCATAAAAAAGTAAGATATTGAAAAAAATTTTCATTAGATACATATTAAATCTATTAGTTGAAAAGAATGGCCTCATGAATTTTAAGTTGTATGAAATCATTTTTTTCATGTTATGAGTTTTTTTTTCCCTGCTTCTAAGATCACCCTCACTACTTGACTCTGATTATTTCAGTCTTTAGGTAGCAAGCTTACAAACTACTGTGACATGAAAAAGTTCTAGGTTTTGAGTGTTAAGTGGGAGAGAAATGTCAGATAATATCTAGTGTGTCCCGGTAAATCTTTTTTTTTCTTTTTTTAAAAAATTAATTAATTTATTTTTAGTTTTCAACATTCACTTCCACAAGCTTCTGAGTTCCAAATTTTCTCCCCATCTCATCCCTCCCCCAGCCCCAAGATGGCATGCATTCGGAATACCCCTTCTCCTAATCTGCCCTCCCTTCTATCTCTCCCCCTCTTCTCTTATCCCCTTCCCCTTCAATTTTCCTGTAGGGCAGGATAGATTTCTATACCCCATTTCCCAGGTGCATATGAAAACAATTTTATTTTAACTTTTGTTTTTAAAATTTTGGGTTCCAAATTTTTTCCTTTTCTCCCTCCCCACCCACCCTCATTGAGAAGGCAAGCGACTTGATATAGGTTATACATATCATGCAAAACACTTCCACGGTAGTCATGTTTCCCTTAATTCTATCCCACCCCTCCCCATTTATTCTGTTCTCTCTTTTGACCCTGTCCCTCCTTAGAGGTGTTTTCTTCTGATTGCACCCTCCCCCAAATCTGCCCTCTCCTCATTCTCCTGCCCTTTTGTCCCCTTACCCTCTTATTTTCCTGTAGGTTAAGATATATTTCCATACCCAATTGAGTGTGTATGTTATTCTCTCCTTAAGCCAAATCCTATGAGAATAAGATTCACTCATTCCTCTCACCTTCCCCTGTTTCCTCTCCATTGTAAAAGTCTTTTCCTGTCTGTTTTATGTGAGATAATTTACCCCATTCTACCTCTCCCTTTCTCCTTCTCTCCATATAATCCCCTCTCACTTCTTAATTTTATTCTCCAGATATCACCCGTTCATCTTCAACTCACCCTGTGCCCTCTATCTACCTACCTACCCACCTATCTATCTATCTATCTATCTATCTATCTATCTATCTATCTATCTATCTATCTGTCTGTCTATCTATCTATCTACATACATGAAATTTTTTCCCTCCAACTACCCTAATACTGACAGAGGTCTCATGAGTTATAAATATCATCTTTCCATGAAGGAATGTAAACACTTCAACCTTAATAAGTCTCTTATGATTTCTTCTTCCAGTTTAACCTCTTCATGTTTCTCTTGAGTCTTGTATCTGAAAGTCAAATTTTCTATTCAGCTCTGGTCTTTTCATCAAGAATGCAAGAAAATCCTCTATTTCACTGAATGTATATTTTTTACCCTGAAGGACTATGCTAAGTTTTGCTGGGTAGGTCATTCTTGGTTGTAATCCTATCTCTTTTGCCCTCCAGAATATTATAGTCTAAGCCCTGTAGTCCTTAATGTAGAAGCTGCTAAATCTTGTGTTATCCTGATTGTGTCTCCACAATACTTGAATTGTTTCTTTCTGGCTGCTTGTAATATTTTCTCCTTGACCTGGGAATTCTGGAATTTGGCTACAATATTCCTAGGAGTTTTCCTTTGGGGATCTCTTTCAGGAGGAGATCTGTGGATTCTTTCCATTTCTATTTTGCCCTCTGGTTCTACTATATCAGGGCAGTTTTCCTTGATAATTTCTTGAAAGATGATGTCTAGCTTTTTTTTTTTTTGATCATGGCTTTCAGATAGTCCAATAATTTTTAAATTCTCTCTCCTGGATCTCTTTTCCAGGTCAGTTGTTTTTCCAATGAGATATTTTACATTGTTTTCTATTTTTTCATGTTTTTGAATTTGTTTTATAGTGTCTTGATTTCTCATAAAGTCACTAGCTTCCAATTGCTCTATTCTAATTTTTAAGGAAGTATTTTCTTCAGTAAGCTTTTGGACTTCCTTTTCCATTTGGCCAATTTTGCTTTTCAAGGCATTCTTCTCCACCTTTTTGGACCTCTTTTGCCATTTGGGTTAGGCTATTTTTTAAGGTGTTATTTTCTTCAGTATTTTTTTGGGTCTCCTTTAGCAAGTTGTTGACTTGTTTTTCACTATTTTCTTGCATCACTCTCAGTTTTTCCTCTACTTGTCTTCCTTGCTTCTCAAAATCATTTTTGAGTTCTTCCATGGCCTGGGACCAATTCATATTTTTCTTGGAGGCTTTGGGTGTAGGAACTTTGACTTTGTTCTCTTCTTCTGGTTGTATGTTTTGATCTTCTTTGTCACCAAAGTAAGATTCTATGGTCTGACTCTTTTTGTGCTGCTTGCTTATGATCCCAGACAATTATTTGAGTTAAAAACTCTCTGTTAAGGTAGGAGTCTGCTTCCAGTGTGGAAAATGTACTGTCCCAACCTTTGAGGGTTTTGTGCAGCTGTTTTCAGAGGTACTTCTAGGGACCTGTAAATTTTCAGTTCTTCCAAGGTGCTATGATCAAGGACGAGGTGTTTACTCCTTTCCTGGCCTGTGCTCTGGTCTGTGAGTGACCACAAGCACTCTTTTCTGTCTTGGAACTGTGAGGAGGATTCTTTCTGTCCACAGCCACTACAAGCTCCACCATGCTAGTGCTCCTTCTTGCCCCAGGACCAATCCTCAGAACTGTGACCCAGATCCAAATGGGCAAAGCAAGAGAATTCTGCACCAGCAAAGAGATCTCTGCAATCTCCCTCTGATCAGCCCCTGCATTCCCCTCTGTCTGTGGGCCACAAGCTCAGGTAGTAGCCACTGTGCCTGGGCCCTGTGTGGGGAATGGACTATGGCTGGGACCAGCTTCTCTCTCACGTCACAGACACAGACTTTTCCTACTGAACTTCTAAATTGTCTTTGGTGTTCATGGGTTGAGAAGTCTGGAAACCACCATAGCTGCCTGCAATTCAGTCCTCTGAGGCCTGCTGTAGGTTGGCTGAGGCCTGTGCTCCCTGCCAAACTGTGTTCCTCTCCCAGCCTGATGCAATATACCTTTCTAATCAACCATTCAGGTTGTCTTGGGTCGTAAATTTGTTTCACTCTGTCTTTCTGTGGGTTCTGCTGCTTAAGAATCTATTTAGAGCCATTTTTTACAGGTATTTGGAGGGGTTTGGGGGAGAACTCAAGCAAGTCACTGCTTTTACTCTTCCATCTTGGCTCCGCCCCTCTATGAAATCATTTTTGAGGGGTAGTTATTAAGTATACAAAAAAAAATTTATAATTTACACCTTCAGAATCTTCTTGTGTCAGGAACTGCCATTGTCAGCTTTTGTCCACCATTCTGTCTATACCTACCCCACTCAAGTGAGACCTTCTTGGGGACTGGCTCTTTTTCTAATAAGAAGAGTATATAAGCTTCCTGGTTGATGCAACATTTTATCTCAACTATCACAGTCTCCCTTTGTCATTATTACTATTTTTTTTCCTTCGTTCTTTTGTCTGCTTTACCCTATCACTTTAATTTCTAAAAATCTTTCGGGTTCTCTTTTTTTTTTGACCACCTGGTTTACTTCAGTATTATGTGAGCTACTTGAGGTCAGGCATAGTGTCTTTTTTTTTTTTTGTATTTGCATCTCCAGTGCCTAGCACAGTATGTGGCACATAGTATGTATTTTTTAAAAAAATGTTTGGTGGTTGACTGATTGATCTCTGGCATTTATATTTTTGGATTCTCATCTATCTAGCTTTTGATCCTTTCTTTCCCCTGATTTATGCTCTTTGTAAATGTCTTACCTCTGGCTTACTTATTTAAAAAAAATCTTACTTGACTCAACCATCCACGTTAGCTATTATTTCACATCTTTTCTCCTCTTTATGGCTAAATTCCTTGAGAAACCCATCTACAATTAGTGTTCCCAGTTCCTCTGAACCTTCTTATAAACCCTCAGGACATTATGCCATCACAGTTAATCATTCATGACACTGATCTACTTGTTCTCCTATCTATCTGACCATTCCTCTGTTTCCTTTTCTGATTTTTCATCCATGTCATGTTCAATAACCATGAGTGTTTTTCCAAGACTCTGTCCTGGGCCCCCATTTCTTATCCCTCTATACTATCTCTATTGAATCATATCAGTTCCCATAGGTTCAATTTGTTATATCTCTGCCAAAGATTCTCAGGTCTATATCTATCCAACCCTTGTCTCTATTCATCTATAGGTGTGTCTTCAATTGGACATCTCCAACTGTAGGTCCTGTACGCATCTTAAATTCAACATATCCAAAGCAAAACTCATTATTTTTCCTCTCAAGCTCTTCCCCCTTTCCTAGAACTTCCTTATTATTGTTGAGGATATCTCTATTCTCCTAGGAACACAGACTCACAACTTCAGTGTCATCTTTAAATGAATCCAATCAGTTGTCAAATTTGTTTTTTCTACTTTCACAACATCTCTTCTATCTTTCCCTCTCTTTCTACTCATACCACCATCCTAATTTAGACTGTAATTATTTCTCTCCTGTATTACCTCAATAGTTTTGCAATTATGTCACTTCCTCAAGTCTCCTCTTCAACCCATACTCCACTCAGCTGCAAAGGTGATTTTTCTGAAGTATAATTCTGACCCTGTTACCCCTTTACTCAATGAAATCAAGTGGCTCTCTATCATCTCCATTGATCCAATAGGATCAAACATAAAGTCTTCTGTTTGGCATATAAAAGTATTGGTAGCCTGGTTTCACCTTATTTCCTTAATCTTTTGTGTTCCTTACTCTTCTGGTCGCACTCTATGATCAGATAAGCTCACCTACTCTCAAATCCTGTCATTGTGAAGGGCTTTAAATACCAAGCATGATTCTTTATGCTTTACCTTAGAGGCAGTAGGAAGCCACTGCTCTTTATTGAGTAGAACAGTGACATGGGCAGATCTATACTTTAGGAAAATCATTTTGGCAGCTGTGTGGTGTATGGATAGGGGAAAGAAGAAATTTGGGAGACCAGTTAATATGCTCTTGCAGTAGTCCACACAAGAAGTAATGAGGGACTGCCTCACTATTGAATTGTGGCCACATGAGTACAGAGAAAGGGGACCAATGGGAAAGATTTTATGGAGGTAAAAATGACAAGATTTGAGAACCAAATATATATGTAGAGTGAGGGAGATTTTAGAGGTCAGGATAGTGCTGAGGTTGCAAACCCAGTTGACTACAAGAGCAAGAAGCTAAAGCAAGGTCTTGGTTAGTTCAAATAACTAGCTGCATTGATTACATTATTTGAATTCACACTGCATATTTCCATTGGGCTAGACCCAATTACTGTGTTTTACATAATTATAGCTTTGAATGGTGCAAATTCAGATACATTGTAACCACTTTATGGGATTCATAATTCACATTAATCAGAAGCTAGCAAATGGGAACATTTGCTGAAAATAGGAACTAGGATAAAAGCAAAGTGTTGAACAATTAGTGTTGATCTTGCTGATAGTTGGAATAACTGGTAACAGTGGCTAATTTTAATGTGTGTGATAAATACCCACTAACCACCAGCACAAAACTGTGGAAAGAGAATTTGGAGTTAGAGGACCTTGATTAATATGTCAATTCTGCTACTTAGTACCTGTGGTAAGTTGTTTAATTTCTTTGGATTGTTTTCATTTTTAAGATGAGGGGTTGTATTAGATGATCTCTAAGGTTTCTTTTTGAGCTCTTAAATCCTATGAACATATATTAGTGCACAGTTGTGCTGAATCCAGGACCCAGGATTAATGTTGTATTGCATTAAAAATGATGATGATATAAAAGGAAACATAACGGAAATTCAGAGAATTAGGTCCTCTCAAATTTAATTTTAGAAAGTTGATTACTTTGCCTTCTGTAAGAATGGTCTGACTACCTACCCCCTTTACTTGATAGAAGCAAAGATCTTAAATTTGCTATAATGATATAGTCAATTTTTTAGACTATCACTGTGGAATCTAGGCAACTGGAGAGACATATTAGGAAAAAACTCATTATCTAGAGGTGATAGAAAAGCCAGAGTTTCTATCTTCCATCTGGGAGATATTAACTCAATAAAATACTAGTAAAAGTCATCTTCATAGTATTTCATTTCAGGGCTACTAATAAAGAATTATGAAGAATGGTGCAATAATAGTTGTCCCTGTAATGTGTTATATTTGTAATTTAACTGCAATCAACACATATATCCTCTGAACATTTGAAATGAGAAGTGAAATAATCTTTGTCATCTCCTAGTTTCTTTAAAAAATGTATTGATTTTAAAACTTCACTAACAGGAATGTAAAAGTTTTAATTTGGGACAAATTTAGGCAAATATAGGTTATATTTTTGTTGTAGAATATTGATTAAAGTAATTTAAAGATTTAGACACACATGATTTAGGCAAAAAAGATTTATAGCTAGTGATATGTGAGAGTGGATGTGTAGATCTCTCCTGGTTCTCCTTCTGTCTCTAAGGCCATTATTTCCCAGTCTTCTTTGCTAGAGTATAATGTAGCTCTAGCTCTTTATTTTTGGAATTGCTTAATGTTCTATCCTAGGTCCTCTTCTCTTTTTCTACTCTTTTGAAGTAATTTCATCTGTATCTTTGGGTTAGTCATCTCTATGCTGCTGACTAATACACACACATGTATGTTAAGTTTACACACACACAAGCACACACACACATGCACATATATGCACATGTACACATTTAACCTTAATCTGTGTCCTAAACTCAAGTTCCACATCACTAGCTGCCTGATGGATATCTCCATTCCACTTCCATCTCATCTTCCCAACTAAACCTTCTCTGTCAAACTCCCTTACTTTTGCTAAGGAGTACCATTGTCTTTCTAGTAATTTGTTTTTCAAAGCCTCATAATCATTTCTGGCTCTTCCCTCCCCCTTACCCTCTATATCCAATCAGTTGCCAAGTCTTTTCTATAATGATATATCTCTTCCCTCTTCTCTCTACTCATATGGCCACTAATCTAGGTCAGGCCATAATTACTTCTTTCCTGGACAATTGAAAAGACTCCTAATTGGTCTTCCTGCTTCCAGTTTCAAATTCATCCTTTCCACAGGTACTAAAATAATCTTATTTTTGGCCATGCCACTGCCTTATTAAAAAAATCTTCAATGGCTCCTCAGCCTAACATTTAAGACTGCCTAAATATTACTCTCCTTCATTCACTCCATATGTTACCCAAACTATTTTTCCCAGCCCATCCTGAGAAAGCTTCCTATTTTTATTCTTTTTGCTAGCAAGATACTAAGCTCATTGCTTTGATGTTGATGCTGATAAAGGACCCAGAGTAGTTAGCATCCTCTAAATCCAGAGTCTTAGCTTTTGATTGAATTACTACATAATAGTTATAATTCTGACTGCACTTCAGCCAAGGGACAGTATTATTTCTTTCCTCGAGTTTGAAAGTCTGTTTAATAGGTAGGACCACTTTATAATAAAATGGCTTTAGATGTTATTCAAAACAGACTAACCTCCCACTGAATTCTACTGAAAATGTTCTAAGAAATTTCCAGTACCTTAATTTATAGTACCAGTTATAATATTTTAAAAAAAAATAGGATTTCTAAGTATTTTTTGAGATTTCTTCCACTTTTTAGGAGTTGAAGACTTCTCTTAGCTTACTGCAAAAATGAGTTTTTTAAAAAAATATTTTACAAATCCAATTTATTTGAAGTTACTTACCTCCTTAACTCTCTCATCTGAATACTCTAACTTGTGAATTTTCTTTATTCTGCAAAGTAGATTTAAATAAATGACAAGAAATTAAAATCCATTCACAGACAAATCATTTAATCACTTAGTTAACTTAAGATATTTTGTTTATTTTTGAAAGCATCTTTAAAATTCACTGATATATTTTTTTAAAAGCCTCTTAAAATCTCAAGACTATCATATCTCTATTTGATTCAAGTTTAGAGATTTTTAGAAGCTATTTGACTTATTTGATCTTTATCTTATAAAAAATGTTAGAACCATTATGAGCTGTAGAGATCTTTCCTGCTGTGCCCTAAATGCCAGGACAAGTCTTTAAAGGCATCTCCTTTTATGTATGAGAGCAATTGTGCTATGCGCATGTGCATTTTTTTTAAATAAATAAGCAGAATTATACTGCATAATTTAATTAGGTCTGTCTGAAAAAAAATCATCAATGATGTTCTTTGTTTTTACTTTTTATTGAGTCACTTCATAGGAGGATCTTAATCTGTAATTGTAGAATGTGCTAGGAGAAATCAACACTCTGAAACCTTAAGTCACTCTTAAGGTCTTAAGTTGTTGGTTAGTTGGTATAGGACATAATTTTTTTTAAACTTTTTTTTTGTGTGTGTTGTAGACTCTCTTGATAGTCTGATCAAGCCTATTGCCCCTTTTATTTTTTTCCCAGAATAATGTATAAATGTAAAGTATACAATAAAAAAAACCAGAATTACAAGGGAAACCAGTTATATTGAAATATGTACATGTATATTTGCATATGCAGATATGCATAGGCATTTATTTAAATATAGATGCATCTATCTATCTATCTATCTATCTATCTATCTATCTATCTATCTATCTATCTATCTATCCATCTGTTAGACTCCAAGTTAAGAACCCCTTGTTTAAGGGATGGATGTTAACTAGATGATTAAATATGTATCTCTTTGCCATGCAAGCATTTTTTTAAATGTTTCTTTCTCTATGTAGCAGTATGAGTAAACTCAAATTAATGAGTAACTTAGGTGACTGAAACTTGTTTTTCTTGCTGAAAGTATCATTTCAGTGAACCACGTTGCAGTGACTTTTTCCTTTATTCTTCAGAACTGTAAGTGCAGTGCCATCTTGTTCCCAGGTAATATGGCCAGGTAGATAGGGCACAAAACTTTTTTTTGTCAGGAAGACTTGGGCTCAAATCCAACCTCAGGCACTTATCAGTATCTCTTACCCTCATTCTACTCATCTGTAAAATGGGGGAAATAATAGCATTTATATCTCAGAATTCCTGTAAAGAACAATTAAGATAATGTATGTCAAGTCCTTTCAAAACATTAAAATACTGCAGAAGTGTGAGCCAGTATTATTTTTGTGGGGAGAAGGAATGATATAGGGCACAGTGCAAAGAGTTATTAGATATCTATACGCATGTAAAACTTAGTTGGTCTGTGTAGTAGTATCACAAGGTAACCTCATTTTCTCCCTGATAGCTACTCAAATTACAGATGCCATGTCTTGGAGGAAATGATCAGGTTCTGCTGCTCTGATCTTGAAAATTCAAATCTATAGCACGAAAGCAACTTTCACTTATATATCAGCAACTCATTGTAGAAGGTGATTTTGAAATCAGAACAAAGTAACTTTTTTTGGTCTGTACTAGTGATTTCATTGGGTGTGGGGGTGGAGGTGGGGGTGAGGCAGAACTCCCTCTACTCATGTATGTCAGCAATTTGTCTATAATTACACTGGAGGCATGGGAAAGTTAAGTAACTTGCTCAAGTTTAAACAACCAGTAATATAACTGATAATTCTTCAGCTCAGACCTTTCTGACTCCAAGGCCGCCCCTTTATTTACTTTTCCAGGCTAAACCTCAAAATGTTATGTATTAAACTAATAGCAATGCTGTGATAATTTCCTCTTCTAAGATTAATAAATGAGCACATTACAATGACTGCTTCTACTATCACCATTACCTTTATTAAAATTTTTTCCTATCTGCCATTTTGTGAAAAGTACATCACTTTGGAATACATGACTGGATTAGCATCGTGAAAGCAGAAGATAAATCTGCCATTTCTGAAGGGAAACAAGGCTTAAATAAAGTTTGTAAATAGCATCCATACCATATAATCATTACAATTTGTTTTTAATTTGATCATTAAGTACTCCTCTTCCTATCACACTAAATGACCAAGTAACAAAAAAAGAAATAATAAAAATGGAATTTTGATACAATGGAAAAAGCAACATGAATCTATTTGTGTCCTGCATGTTGGTCAAATGAGCCCACATATAAGAACTTATGAATTCAAGTTTACATGATGAGTCATCTGAGGGAGCAAAATGATTTATGTATGTCTATTTGTAATGTACATGTTCAGCTTTAAAAGGATACTCTTATTATCAGGGCATCTTTATTATGGTTGACATCTTTTTTCCATTGTTCATCCTCTCTAAGGAATGTAGAAAATGAAAAATCTTATTAAATTTGCCATAAAAGTATGAATGTTTAGTGAAAATATAATAAAAAGCAACTGGAAAATATATCAATCATTAAAACCAATTATCTCTAATTGCTATGACAACAAAAACACAACTTTAATGAATCACTTCACTGTGTGATCTATCACAAAATATACACATGATACCTTTTGGAGAAATGTTTGAATTGTATAAATCCTTAATCAGAGCATCTTTGAAATGTTACATGCCCTATGTAATGAATAATTTACAGGAAAGGATACAAAATGGGAATAATCTCCTTTCCTCTTATATGACTATATTTATTTACAATTTGAAATTTATATTTTTATTTTCTTTATTTTTTCCTTCCTTCCTCCCTCTCTTTCTTCCTCCCTCCTTCCCTCCCTCCCTCCCTCCCTCCTTCTCTCTCTCTCTCTCTCTCTCTCTCTCTCTCTCTCTCTCTCTCTCTTCCTTCCTTCCTTCCTTCCTTCCTTCCTTCCTTCCTTCCTTCCTTCCTTCCTTCCTTCCTTCCTTCCTTCCTTCCTTTCTTTCTTTCTTTCTTTCTTTCTTTCTTTCTTCTTTCTTTCTTTCTTTCTTTCTTTCTTTCTTTCTTTCTTTCTTTTTTCTTTTGCCTTATCAACCTATCAAGCTAGAGGATGAACAAGTTCTTGTTGTAATGAGAAAATATTTCAAGTATGTAATTTACGGAAACTTGCTGTATCAAGGGGGGAAGACCAATTTCAGTAAAGAATAGAGGGGGAAGATTAACAGGAAGAATCCCACTGAATACTTTTATATGTATTATGGAAAGTTTGTGTTGCCTAATGATATATCAGCTTGCAATTAGAATGCATCAGCATTGAACACTGTTTAAAGAAAGAGAAAGTCTGCACTCAGTAATTACAGAGGGTCAATCCTAGGAAGTAAATTTGATATAATGAGTCTTCTATTACTCCTCATTTACCACCATAGATACTGTTGCTATATCCCAAGTATGAATATGAACAGATAACACACCTCTCAGCAGCATCTTATATGGAGAGATGATCTTTCATTGGATCCAAATTTACTTTCCATAATTCCAGAGACATCTGCTGTCATTCTGTTTTTCGTGGCATATGTTATTGATTTTAGGCATGTTCAATCAGGGAATGAAGGAGCTAGAATACATGGTTTACAATTACTAATGACTTTCTCCTCTGAAGTTTTTGCTCCCTTATTTTGCACCTTAGCTCCCTCACTAGAATATTGTGAAGATGAACACAGTTTTTTTTTAAAAAATTGGTAATTCCTTTGAACTCCTTGGAGAAAGCTGTTGCCTAATAGCAATACCATGTTAGCATTATGAGCTTTTAGTCCCACTAAGGTAAAAAAGAAATTCTTGAATGGATCATAAATCTCACACACAAATTTTCCCATTGTTTAATAAAATGGTACCATGCATTTCCCTCATTGGTTATATGTGTCCACATAGATTTTTCTAGATGTGGCTCCTAGGGTCATGAATAGGTATATCCAGAGACTCCTTTGTCTTCTCCAAGGGAAATTTTGACTATTACTTGGAAGGGAACAGAAGATTGGGGACACAAGGCTCTGATCTCCTCAGAGAGGGGATATCAGACTAGACTTGCATCTATCTGCCACCCTAAATATTGCTAGTGTAGGAAAAATGATTTTTAAGTTTAAACCTCATCACAGTTCCTTTAACAAGGAAAGAGTTCACCAAGCTTGACCTCCTTCCCACCAAATGTTCATTAAACAAAGACCAACACACATGGTGAATAGCAAATACACTCATTTCCAAGCTGATAGTAAACAGAAATCAGAAGAATTATACCAGCTAAATATACCAGACAATATAGAAAATAAATTCACTTTCTTGGTGGGGGTAAATAGCTCTGCTTAACCAAGACAGTCCCTGATTTCACTCTAGGAGAAATTCCCTGAAGTCACCAGTGTGGCAAGTTGGGAATAGGGACATACTCAAGGTTCAGATTCCACTACACATTGGCTTATTCCTGGAGTTTTCTCTCCCTCCAGGGACCTCTCACTGAAGAAAGCTTTGAACTGAGTGTCTCTTTCAAAGTCAGCAGTCTGAAGACCAAGATCTTTCCTCTTCTAAGCTCTTATGAACTCTACTCCTTATACAAGAATGGAGCTGAATAATCTTTCTCTCTATCAATGAGGAAAGTCTTATAGAACTGACAGGCTTGAGCCCTGGGATACACATGTGAAAAATCTTTATGGGCTATTTTCTTTCAATTTAGTAGCTGTATCTCCTTTTCACACTCCTCCCTCCCTCAAGATTTTGAGATTTAATTCAAACTGCTTCTTTGATCAAGGATATCCTAGTATCTTACTCCTGAAATTCAATGCAGAGAGTTCTGTCTCTTACTCAATTCAGAATTCCTAAATGACCTTGCAGTCATTGTCATATTCATTTTCCTTAATTCAGCTTCATTTATTAAGCCTCAATTGAATGTAAGGCACTTGGGTTACAAAGAAAAAGAGAGAGAGAGAGAGAGAGAGATAAACACAGACACAGAGATTGGAGAAGAGATTGAGAGAGCTGTGCTTTGAAGGAATATAGAGATTTTATGGGTGGAGGTGAAGAGGGAATACATAACAGATATGGTTCTATTATTATGTTAGTCCCATAGCAGGTATGGTACTACCTATATAAGGACACAGAGGAAGGAGATGGAATATTGTATATGGGGAACAATCAGCAGGCCACTTTGACTTGAAAATCTGGAGTACCAGAAGGTAAGTAATCTGAAATAAATCTGGAAGAGCAAGTTGGAATCACGTTGTGGAGTTTTAAATGTGAGTATGATGATTTTGTATTTCATCCCAGAGGAAATGGGAAGCCATTAAGGATTTCTGAGTATATGTTTATGGGAATAGGGTGGGGGGAGCTTGGAAGATGGAAAGACAGGGAATGACATAGACCTTAGCCTTAAAAATATCAATGTGGCTGTTGTTTGTTCTTTGCCTTTCATTCTTGAAGAGGACCCTGGCACCAGGGAGGTGATGCCATGACTTGTAATTGAGTTGGATTTAAGTGAGGGAGGGCTGTGCAAAGTCACTAGCCTCACTTTCTCCTCTGGAGCCATAATGATCCAGTGGCAAGATATAGATAAGGACAACTGGAGATCATCAATCTGGCAACTGTGTAGAGGATGAATTGGAGAGAAGAGAGATTGGAAAAGGAAAAACAATTTGCAACCTATTGAAATAACAGAGTAGAGGTGATGAGCTTTTATAGAGGAGTAGAAGCTATGCGAAGGGGATGAAGGAGAGATATTTTGGAGATAATCAACCAGACTTTGTAAGTCTTGGCAACCATTTGGATAGAGGGAGGATATGGAAGAGAGAAGCATTAAGGCTAACTCTAAGTTTGTGAAGCCAGGTGACTAGAAGGTTAATGGTACCCTCATCATAAACAGGAAAATTTAGAGAATAGATGGATTTTGGTGGAAATATAATGATTTCTGTTTTGATATCTATCTTTATAAATGTTTGAAAAATATCATGTTAATCATGTTAGGATGCCTAAAAATAAAGGAAATAAAATGTGATACAAGAAGAAATGGAGAACTGTACATCTTCTCCACATTTTGAACTGTCAAGTGTTATTCTTGGGGATTCTTTAATTTTAAAAATTTAACAAATGTTTAAATTGTGCTGTGTAAATTTCTTGATTATAACTAGTCTAGAAATATAACATAGAACTATAGATTCAAAAAGCCCTGAACCCTCAATATGAAAGCTTCCCTATCATCTTCTCCTAACTCCCAAAGGCTGAATTCTAAAAATGAAAAAAAGGCTTCAATTAGTAATGTAATTTCTATGAAACTTCTGTTTCTCTCTATAAACACAGATGTGAAACTTGGATATGGCATTTAAAAATTCTTCAAATGATCTAAGCTTTTTTTTTTGTCATTCCCCCCAAAGATAATTATATACACTACATTTTTATGCTCCTTTGGAGGAAAATAGAATACCATTAAATTTTAATTTTTATCTATTGGAAGCAATATTGCTCAAGTAAATTTTAAATGCTTATTATAATTTCATTGAAATGCTACTAATATAAACTATCTTCTTTTGCCTTTTACAGAATAAAAAATCCTAGGGAAAAACCCTTACCTTCTTTACCCTTATTTACAAAAACCATTTTTGTTTCAAGAAACAGCATACTGTAGTGAAAAAAGAACTGAGAACTGAGACCTATGGAGGCATTGTGGTAGCCTATTTTATGTAAAAGACAAAAGCTAATGAGCCATTAGGGCTACTGTACAAGTGTTCTGTCCCCTCTGCCATCCCAGCAATCTGGGAAGTTCTCACCTCCACTTGATGATCTAAGCAGGCAGCTGTACTGTGAAAATAGCATGTGAAGACCCAACCCAAGACACAGACCCAAAGTATCACATCACTCCTCTCTCTAACCCTTCCTATACTTCAACTGGCTACAAAGAATATTCTTTAACCAACTTCATTAAGATAAATCATTTAAGTAGAGGAATATTTTTTCCTCTCTGGTACCTCAAGAGTTATCAGAGAGCAATTGCAGTTATGTGGAAGGGAAGAATGTACATGAGAATTTGATCAAATTCTTTTCAATTCCCCTCCCCCAATCATCTCAAAATAACACTATTTCAACGGAACACTTCATCATTGTGCATTTCCTATGAGAATTTGTAAGGGTGGTGTGGTGAATAGAGTGCTGGGCCTGATGTCAGGAAGACTTATCTTCCTGAGTTCAAATGTGGCCTTTGACACTTACTGGCTGTGTGACCCTGAACAAGGCATTTAACCCTGTGTGCCTCAGTTCCTCATTTGTAAAATGAGCCAGAGAAGGACATGGTGAACCACTGCTAAGAAAACCCCCAAACAGGGTCATGAAGAGTTGGACAAAACAACCACCACCACTAAGATTATTAAGTATATGGACTCATCTTCTGTTGCAAAGGATGAAGAAATAGAAATGTTCTGCAAATGTAACTCTAAATTAAATCACCATGTCCTTTTGTAGAACCATGGCTTTAGAGCAGAAAGGGAGCTAAGAGCTCATCTAGTACAAAGCCTTTATTTTATATATAAGGAAACTGAAGCCCAGGGAGTTTAGTTGTCATATTGGTAGGAAATGACAAAGATGAGATTCAAGCCCAGGTTCTGTGACTCCAAACCCAGTACTACTTCCACTATGACTCACTGTTTTTTACTTTGTTATTCATTGACTTCAAATTTTTATGGGAAAAATCTACATGTGTTTCTAGGGAAAACAGAATGAGATATGAGAAGGGAATACAAGAGTCAGGTTTTTGCAAATGACATTCTATAGCAGACTGTATCTTTGCAGCTACACAATCTACTTGAAGGGTTAGGGAATACATGATTCTTTTCTCTGTGGTTATTGTTTATTGATTTCTCCCTTTCAAAGGTTATCACTGTTCCGTCCTTCGGCCTCTCTCTAGCAGAAGTTCTATGTCTTCATTGATTGATCTTGCTCCTTCCCCTAGCATAGCTTAAGTTTTTTTTTTGTTGTTTTCTTTAGTGTTCCTTGCTATCATTTCATATTTTAATGACTGAGACTCCTTATTTCTCCCTGGTTGCTGGCAGCTACTCATCCCTTCCCCAGCCCCTCAGTTCTATTGCTGACCTGGGCTGATTCTCCTCTCCTTAGGCATTTGGAGTTTCCTGCTCCTCTGGGGGCTCATCATCCTAAGGCTGAATTTAGTGCAGACACCCTATTAATTTAGGCCATGGCCTTACTCTCCTCAGGAGCAGGGATTATAAATGTGCACTATCAATCCCAGCGACAGCATTTGATTTTAACGGAGCAAAATTCCAATATAAAGACTTTCCTCCAGCAAAGTATATTCCATGTATATGTTCAAACCAAACCAGATTCTTGAAAGATGCAAAACCCCAAGAATTAAGAACCTAGAGATCATATCATATGAAGATTGGTTAAAAGAAGTGGGGATATTTTGCCCAGAGAAAACTCAGGGGTAACATGTAGCTATCTTCAAGTATTGAGGGGCTGTCATGTTGAAGAAGGAGTATATATCTTCTTAGATCCAACTAGGAGAAATGGGTGGGAATAACAAGGGACTTATCATTTATCCTCTTGAAATCTCAGTTTCTATACTGTAAAACTTTTGAATATTGTATCCTCTTCTCTTCTGGTAGAAAGTAAGCCCCATGCTGGGAGGGACTGACTTGTTCATCTCAGTACCTAAAACAATACCTTGCACATATTAGGTACTTAATAAATGATTTTCAAATTCAATCAACTCAATTTTGTATTAAATTGTATAAACTTCAGTGTGATTAATTTAGACATAATGTCTGTATTAATTGCAGAACTCTGTAGCAATTATTTGAATAGACCACATGATCATCAAAACAGGTTAGGAACAAAAATGAAATAATAAGAATGACAGCCATTTTCTTTTCAGTTGCCTAGATATAACCCACCCCATGTTTTATTTCTTGTTTTCATTTTCTAATGAAGTAATTTATTTTGAAGTCTCAAATGCTATTTTATAGAAAATTTTAAATGCGTAATCTTTTTTAACCAAAATATGTATCTTGTAAAAAATTCTACAACTATGACTTAATTTCAAATGATCTATCACTGTTAGATAAATACATTTATTTATTTAATCAGAATGTTCAGTTATCTTTTTTATTCAAGAAAATACAAAGATATTTTATTATGTTCTGAACATATTTACTGTACTAGGTGGTACAATGTACAGAGTGCTAGGCATGGAGCCAGGAAGACTCATATTTGGGAGCTCAAATACAGCCTTAGATATACTTACTAGCTATATGATTCTGGGTAAATCACTTAACCCTGTTTGCCTCAGCTGCTTATCTGTAAAATGAGCTGGAGAAGGAAATGGCAAACCATGCCAGTATCTTTGCCTAGAAAACTCCAAATTGGGTCACAGAGTTGGACATGTCTTTAATGACTGAACAACAAAAAAAAAACAGTGAAAAAAAATGTAAACTGTCCAGTGTCTTCTTATAACGTTCCTATACAAAGAGACATGGAGGAATATGAGAATACTACAGGAAAGCTAAATAAGCATATTATAATGAAGTGTTTCTGAACGGTAGTTTTCACACTGGACAGCTTTTTAAAGAGTACAGTGTAGACATAGAAAAGTAGTACAAGGTTAAGAAAAAACATTTAAGAAAAGACTCCAGAGATGGATAAACTTTTTTTTTCTCAAGTGAGTAGTTTCCCAATCTAGTACTGTGGTCACTAGTTTGAAAAATGAGTTAACTTTGGTTTGCTGCTACTCAATAGGGGTCAGTATAACAAAAGTGACCCCACCAGCTCATCAAATGGATATATTTTCTTGGCATTTTCTCAGCAAAGGGGTCTAGAACTGAATAAACCTAGCAAGTACATTATTCTCTTAGCCCTAGAGGTCAGAGATGAAACAAAGAGTCAGAATGAAGCAGGGGAACTTTCTTTACTATTGAGAATATTCTCTGGATAAAGTAGAAGTTTTCATCTCCAGGAATATTAATTTTTTACTTCTTATTTGAACTTAATTTTCTTTTATATGAAAAAGAGAGATTATATAAATTTACCCAGATTCACACATTCTAGAGTAAGAATTTGATATATTTACATTGTGCTTTGGAATAAAAACAAAATATAAGCATATTTATATTAAATAAAAGATTTAAGTATATGTGGATTAAATAACCATTATTTTTTGGAATAATGACCTTGATGGAGTTCTTGGTGGGACTCAGTATTCATTCAATTCTACTCAATTTAGTTCTCTTCAGTTCAATTTAACAGACATTTATTAAATTCTACTATGTACAAAGTGTTGTAAGCATAATAAAAGGCATGGCCCAGGAGCTGCTCTCAAGGACCTCACATTAAATGGGGTAAAGAAACAAGTAAGAATAAAAGTAGCAAGTGTATATCAGAAATACACACACACACACACACATATGTATGTATATATAAGATCTAGAAAAGTGCTATGAGCAACTAGAGGGGAGATCATTTTCAGTTGGCACAAGTAGTTGTCAGGCCAAGAACAGCTTCATGGAAAAGATGGCACTGAGCTGGGGAGTCTGATCCACAAAAACAAATCAATAAACGTTTTTCAGGTATCTGTTATGTTCTAAGGGCTCATCCCTTTGACTTCACCATTTAACAGATGGGGAAACCTAACGTTGTATAATAACATGGAGCCAGCTTGTAAAGGTTTGGGAGAGCCAATTGTTAAATTTTCCTTGTGAGTGTTCACACCTTGGAAATTGGCAAATGCTACAAATCAGGATTTGAGTTATAGTTTTGTTGATTGTTTTTACACTTAATGAAATGAAGGAGAAAATGTTAATAATGATGACTAAATTTTAAAGAGTGGCTTGTGTGAATTTTATTTTTTGTGGAGAGTCAGTTGTTAATTTGCCACATTGTTCTTTTTTGTGCACTGTGAAAAGACCACTGGATTTTGAGTCAGTTGTCCTGAGTTGAAGGCCCAGCTCTGACAATTGCTGGCTGTCTAACCTTGGACAGATTACAACCTCTTTGGTTTTCAATTTCTCATTTGTAAAATGAGGGAGTTGGATTAAACAATCCATAAATTCCCTTCCAACTCTATATCCATGAAGGAAGCCTCCCTTTTCTCACCTATAAACCACCCCCCAAAACTTAGAATTATATAAAAAAAATCACCTGTTGACTAGAAGAACTTAATTTCTTTTGTTTAATGCCTTGGTCATTTTCAAAATCCTAAAGGATAACACATTGAACTGTAATTAGTCATTTATACCTAAGTGCAAAAGAAGAATGTTGAGAGCAGATTTTGATAGGAAGATATTAGGAGAGAGCCTGATGCCACTGGCTGCAAAAGAAGAGACAGGATAAAAGCAAATGTCAGAGAACAGGGAGTCTGGGTGTCTCACAGATTAATTTCTAATTTGCTTCTGAACTGTCATTCCTATACAACTCTTCCCACCTCCACCTTTTGATCTATATAAGGCTCTGCCCTATGCTCCTTTCCCTCCTTGGCCTGCAGTGTCTCACTTGATGACCTTGTCAATTTTTTTCTTTATGTAAATGACTCCATGATCTATCTATCTATCTATCTATCTATCTATCTATCTATCTATCTATCTATCTATCTATCTATCTATCCCTCATCTCTCTCTTAAGCCCCAGATTTACATCACAGACCATCATTTCAAAGTGGATGTTCCCTATACATCTCAAACCCAACATCTCTATTACAGATCTCATCTTTCTCCCTAAGCTCACTTCTGTTACAATCTTCTTTAGGGTGCCACCATGCACTGAGTCACATAGGTTTGAAATCTCAAAGTCACACTTGACTTCTCATTCTCACTAACCCCACATAGTCAATCAAATGCCAAGTTTTGTTAATTCTACTTTTACAAATCCTACATCCATCTTTTTTTTCCCCTCCACTCATATAGTCACCATCCTAGTTCAGGCTTACATCATCTGTCTCTTAACTGGTCTTGTCTTCTCTCTCCCCTCCAATACACCATACACACAGTTGCCCCTAATGCATACACTCCAATAACTCCTTGTTACCTCTGAAATCAAATAATAAATCCCTTTTTGGCATTTAAAGACATTTGTAACCTGGTTCCAATAGAATTTTGTGGGCTTATTATATATATTAGTTTCCTTTATTAGCCTTTAGTGTGGCCAAAATAGTTTTCTTGGTTTTCTTCACACTAAACTTTCCATCTCCCTTTTTTTTTTAACAGAATGGCCCCCATGCCTAGAATATATTTTCTCTTTTTCTCTATCTTGTAGACTCCCTAATTTCCTTCAAAGTTTAGGTGAAAGACACTTTCTACCTTAAACCTCTTATGATCTCAACCCCCAGATGCCAGTACTGCCTCCAAAAATTACCTCCTTTTATTTTGTAATGTACATTACATTTTGGAGTATATGGGACCTTTCTTTCTGACTCTGACCTCCTTGGAGTGTGTGCCAAGTGATAGTATCTCTGGGTAAAGAGATATTGACATTTCAGTTATTTTTGTAACATAATTCCAAATTGATTTTTAAAATGGTTGGACCAATTCCAGCTCCACCAATAGTGTATTAAGGCACTTATTTTCCTGTAGCCTCCCTAGCATTTACCATTTCCATCTTTTTGTTATCTTTGCCAATTTGCTGGGTGTGAGGTGAAATCTCACAATTATCTTGATTTGCATTTCAGTTCATCTGAGTGATTTGGATAATATTAACAATTATATTTCAAATAGTTGTAACTCAATTCGAAGAATTTTTGTTCATTCACTTTTACTACTTACCTATACAGCTGGGGGTAAAATAGACAGAGTACTAGACCTAAGACTGGAAGACTTAAGTGCAAATGCTGCCTTAGACATTTATTAGCTGTGTGAACCTGAACATACCCCTTAACTTCTCTTTGTATCATAGTTGCCTCATTTATAAATTAGAGATAATAATAGTATTTACCTCACAGGGGTATTGTAAGATCATGTGACACAATAATATATAGATGTAAGCTATTATTTTCTCTATCTGCATTACATAGGCCTGTTGTACTTATTAAAGAATCATGTTATTTTGCTCCTTATAACAAATAGCATACTTTCATAACTAGAAAATATTACAATGTGTTTTTAATTTTGATGTTATATGACAGTATAGTATATACTAGCTATAAATTTCAACACTCTCTTTTTTTCATTAATTATTCTGTCCTAGAGACCTTCATTTTAATGGTGCCAATTTCTTGTTCTAAACTGTAACCTCAAGGAGAACAAGTTACATGTGGCTTTGGGACTGTTATTTCTAGTTAGAATCTTATATGCATAGCAAATAATGCCCAATATCACACTAATAATTTCCTGTTCACTGATATTTGGAGAGGTTATTTGCAAATCAGGCTTGCTTCATGACTAGAATATACTTTGGATAATATCCATTTCTGATGGTTCTTACAGATGTAAAAAAATCTAACCCTGAGCCAAATTATGGTAGTGAGGAAGTTAAGGAATTCAATTCACAGCACAAATAGTATCATATTGATGAATCAGTAAAATAACTAGAGAAAATATTATCTGCTATTTCTACAGCCCAGATTAGTAGTGTTGTTACCACTTGCCCTCAACAATCTGTATACTTTCTGTAATAACCACAAAATTAATTTTGTTTACTTTCTGGTGTTTCCTGCACTGAACTGCCTTTTGAAAGTCTTCAACTTGAGAGAGGATTCTGGTTAGATGGCAGAATAGGTAAGGAAATTCCAAACTCTCCAGATTTTCCCCACAAACAGGATAAAATAGCACCTCAGGGTGAACCCAGAGAGGACAGAAATAAACAAGAGTTGGGTAGAACAGTGGTCCTGTTAGAGAAGATCTGAAGAAAAATCCCACGACCGGGTTTGGTCCCTGTAAAACATCTCCAGTCTAGTTCCTTTGAATCAGCAAGTGGTGAGCGTTGGGGCTAGCTGTGTTGGGAGATGGTCTCCTCCCAGCCACAGAAACTGTCATCTCCCAGACAGTGAGGTGAGTTCTGTGTCTGAGTCAGGAAAGATTGAAGCTGCTACATATTAAAAAAAATGAGCAGGCAAAGGAGAAAGAATCCACTCACAACAATTACTATGGGAATAGAGAAGACTGGGGTTCACTTTCAGTGGATACTGAAGCAAAAAAAGACTCTCCTACCCCAAAGAGTAATGTCAAATGGTCACCTGCCCCAAAAAAATTCACAGAAGAACTTGAAAAAAGACTTAAAAAATCAATTGAGAAAGACTGAGGAAAAATTTTTAAAAATTAGAAAAACAAGATTATAAAAAGAAAGTCAACCAATTGGAAAAGGAGTTCCAGAATCTTAAGGAAGAAAATAATTCCTTCAAAATTATAATTGGGCAAGAGGAAGCCAGTCAAGTTATGAGACAAAGAAGTAATGAAACAAAAGATAAAGAATAAAAAAATAGAAGAGAATGTGAAACACTCATAAGAAAAACAGCTGATCTGAAGAACAGATCAAGAAGAGAAAAAAAGCAATAATTGGATTACCTGAAAGTTAAAAAAAGAGAATCTTGGTACAATAATACAGCAAATAATTAAAGAAAATTGTCCTGAAGTATTAGAACAAGGAGCAGAAATAGAAATAGAAAAAATCCAACAAACACCACCTGTAAGACATCCTATGAGGAAAACCTACAGGAATATCATAGTCGAATTCCAAACCCCCCCAGCTCAAGGATAAAATATTGTGAGCAACAGGAAAGTCTTCCACTCCAATATGGCTTGGAGATGTGCAACAATGAAATAAGATTCTGGCAAAATAGTGTTCCTATCACTGGGGGAATTTTTAGCAGAGAGTGGATTCATTCATCATCCATTTATTCAACAAAAACATATTGTGTCTACTATATGCAGAGTTCTCTGCTAGAAAGGAAGATGAAGAGTCCCTTCACTCAATCTGTTAAGAATGTTGTGTAGTGCCATGTAAATTAATTAGGAGAAAGTAAAATAATGAAAATGATTGGTGTACTGATGTAATGATAGACTGATAAATATATTGATATACTGAAAAGTAGAATTTTCCATCAGTAATTCAAGAATAATTCATTACATCCATGTATTTATCAGAATTCATCATTACATCAATGAGAACAAGATTTCAAAATTCATTAAAAGTGAAAGAAAAAACTCCAACATTTTTTGGTGAATATTTTATATTATGATGAAGATGCCAAGCTCTTAGATATTCTCCTGAACTTCTTCTGACAATAATTTTGGTGTAGCCTTGAAAAGTGAGTTTTGTCAGTAAAAATTATCTTTTTCTAATCTTCAGTATTTCAGTATTTATATTGTCTTGCCTATGACAAATGTTTTTTTTTTCTTCATAGTGTAACACTTCCTAAAGGATCAATTTCCAAAATTTCACTCTCATTGGCAGGGCAGGTCCCCAAAAAACAATTGTTGTGCCATTTAGGGTTCCAGGAAGAATTCTGAGATGCTAGGACTTCTAGCAAGTTCCCACTGGTTTGCTTGCTATTGGATTATCATCCAGACTTAATTAACTTTTAGAAAGGATATTTACCAAGTAAGTATAGCAAGGAGAATTGTTACAAAACATAATCCCTCAAACCAGGAGCTTACTCTCCTCTTTCATATATGAGGTCCATATTCTAAAGTACAAATATACCAAATCGTGTGTATTAGAAACCCACACAGAAAGGGAGCATCTGGTTACTAGAAGTTCTTTTCTCCCTTCATGGAGCATTTATGAAATTCTCCTTAGATGTAGCTCTCTGGTGGGCTCTGAATGTCAGTGTCCCTGTAGAGTCCTGAAACTGCTTGTCCTTGGCATGTCTAAATGCTCCTCAGTATATCTATCCATACCCAATATGGACAAAGCCATCAGCCCCTTCTACTCTGGGATGCTGCTACTACAGTCTCAGATGGACACTGTTAACAACACTGGAAGAACATAAGTATTCTGACATTACAAAGATCACAATGTTGTAATCTATTTGATTATATCTCTGCAAACTAGTACTTGGTTATCTTTTCTTAGGAGATCTTCAATTTACTTTTGGAATCTCTCTCTTTACTCCCAAATCAGTCTATTTTCTCCTACTAGTCCAGAGTCTCTAGCAAAATGGCTAATGGGGAGAGAGGAGAGAAAAGGAGGTGCTCTCTCCTTTGCCCCCATAACAATTCCCTTTCAGGCATGTGGAATAGTTAGCTCCCAGATTTGGCATTTTATTTCATTTGACTCTGAATTAGGTTGCTGTATACACACACACACACACACACACACACACACACACGTATATATGTATGTGTATGTACATATATGTATATATACAGCCTAAGAGATAAGACACACTATTTAATCAGTCACAAGATATTTCCTGTGTGGCTTCTCCTGTCTTTATCCAATGAACCAAATCCCTTGTGATCCTTTCAACCTGCTTAAGATCTGACTAATATATAATTTATTTTGTCTTTAAAATTGATTCATTTGAGATATTTGCACCTTCCATGATTAAGTGTGGTGGAGTTCACCCACTTTTATAATAACAAAGATTAGTAGTTGTTATTTTTACTCTTCTTCTTAATGTTTTTCTAACTTGAAAAAACATTTCATGATGTAAAGGAATCATTAGCTTCCAGCTTCCAGCTTCCTTTGCTTTTATTCTGAGGATTAATTAGTCTGATTTTTTTTTTTGGGAAAATGGTTTTGTACATGAGTTATAATATAACATTAAAACTCAAGACAACTCCTAGACAAAAAAGTTAATTTCCCCATTTACCACTTGTATCTGCAAAAAAGTTTATATGGAACATCCTTTCACTCAAAACCAACATGCTCTGTTCTTGAAATATCATTCTAGTTTTTCCAAGAAGACCTCTAGACTGCATGTTTGTCTTGGAATGTCCTCAGATGCCTCTGTCAGTGATTATCTAACAGGATAAAACCTCCAAAGTCTATGCAATAGCACAGGAAAAGAGAATGGCAGGGGGAAGTGATTCAAACTTCATTGTCTTTCCTTGTGGCTCATTGTCTCCTCCTCTTCCTTCTTGTATTCCTTGTCTTCCTTGGAAACCTCTCTGACCTCCAAAGTTTTCTTGGCCACTTTGGCCTCCTTTAAGATCTCCTTGGCCACCAAAACCTCCACAACCACTGCCACCATGACCACCACTGTGGACTACAAAGCCACTGGGCTGGGCCCAGAGTTATTTTGTTTCTATTAATGTCTTTCATGGTCTCTTTCCCAGTTTTAGCATCCTCTTATGAGTTGAAGTCCACAAATATTAACCCTTTATATGGCCCTCTCTCCCTCTCTGTGATTATCTTGGCACCAACCAAGCCATGAAATGAATCTTTTAATGTTTCTTCCATTGTGTCTTTGGAGCCAAGGACTTTGGAGCCACTGAGTCCCAGAGCTTTTTCCAGGTCTTCAGCTGATTCAAATTCTAAATAGCCAAACTCCCTGGTAGTGCTAATGTGAATGTTCACGACCTTAAGGTCTTTTTTGGCAAAGAAGTGCATGATGATAGTTTTTAGCTCAGAAGTGGTTTTGTTGGAGTTTAGGTTATCAGCAAAGAGACTGGAACTTGTAGACATTTCATTTTCAATTTCTTTTTCTTGGCGTTGGGGGTTTCCTGCTGGTTCATTTCCTTTTTCGTCTTCCCTGGTGTTTCTTAGACACTTCCTCTTCTTCTTCCTCCTCCTTCCTCCCCCCCTTTCTCCTCTTTGTCTGTATCTTCCTTCCATTCCTCCAGTTCCATGGCTTTCCCAGCTTTCCCGGAGGCAATTTTCCCAGAAGAAGCCTTTTCTTTGGTAGATATGGTATCCATACCTTCTTTTTCAGAGTCATCCTCATTTTCTTCATCCTCATCACTATCATCTTTCTCTTCATCCTCTTCCTTTTCATCCTTAGAGTCTTGTTTAGCTGGAGTTGCTCCAATTTTTGTACTATCAGGATCTCCAATGATGAAAAACTCTAATTATGCTTTTTTGCAGCAATAATTTGTCAATTCTTGTTATTTTTTGTTTTTGTTTTTGACCATACTTTCCCTCCCTTGAATAATGATTTGAATTATTTATTTCATTGTGGGTCTCATTATTTTTGGAATGCTTGACTTGCTCACACCAACAGCTGCTATAATATCTCTAACAGTCATCTTTAAGAGCTACAACTTTTTTCACATTTCCTTAGAGTGCTATGTATTGTTTAAAAACAACAACAACACAGGATTAAAAGTATTACTAAAGAGATAGAGGGAAAAAAAAAACTTGTGTAGGGAATGAAATCCATCATTCAGTTGACATTAAATGTAGGAAAACCAGCTCAATCTGCTTTCATCCTGTCAAGACTGAATGTTCTGAGTTAGCTCAATGTTAAAATTATATATACATGACTGGTATCACAAAACAAATACATTCCAAAATTATTGCTTGTCCTAGATAATTTATATACTACTGTGGAGGAGGATTCTATCACTTAGAGTGAGGTTAGATTAGATAATATCTGAAGTTCCTTCAAAGAAAAAATTCTATGAGTCAGTGTCATCACTAGATTAAGTAAGACAGATGGAATTTTGAAATAAGACCATAGTTTAGTAGAAAGTTGTATGTATCACTTGGGAGGCTTCTATTCCTTTCCCATTAACAAAGATTATTCCATTAAATTAATCAATAGGGGCAGCTAGGTGGTATAGTGGATAGAGCACCTTCCCTGGATTCAGGAAGACCTGAGTTCAAATCTGGCCTCAGACACATACCACTTACTGTCTGTGTGACCCTGGGCAAGTCACTTAACCCCATTGCCTAGCCAAAAAAAATTATTCAATAGACCTTAGAAGGCAAAAAGATGAAATTATTAACAGAAGAGGATTCAATGAGTTTTGGGGTGGAACATGGCTTACAATCACTGGGAGAGAGTAATTCCTGTGAACAGTATTGGGGCAGGAAAAACCCAGAACAGATTGATTATCCACTTGATTCAGGTAGTGAGGGAAACAGATGGAAAAGAGAGCTGAAAATAACATGGTGTCCTGAAATGCTTATGATACTCTAATTGCAGATTTGTGAACTGGTGAAAGCTGGTTTGACTGGTATTCCACTCCTCCTCCCCCTCCTACCTCATTTCCCCTGTATGTATCTATACTAAGACTAATATACTCAGGGACAAGCAATGTCCCTGCTGGGGGTGGAGAGAGAAAGCCCTGGCTCCATATTTGAGCTTTAGTGTTTCTCTGATCCTACCCTCCTATTTCCCCTCCCCCCAAGTCCTTGTTGGATGACAGAGTTAAAGTAATGCTCCCTGTGTCACTGTCCTTCATTCTTTATTCCTTATTAGGTGATTTAGAAAAGATACTCTCATTCCACTGGTCCGGGCTCTACTATTATCTTCCTCTATGGATGACAGAGCCATCTCTTATTGGTACTATGCTGACTTTTTCTCTAAAGCTCAATCTCTGGAACTTTGACTGGAGCATGAAAGACATTACAATTGCATTTTGGAAGTCATCTCACTATAAGTTTCCCTTAGCTGAGGGCAATGGGCATCATACACCAAAACTGTTCCCTGTTGGCATCTATTCTTTTCCTCCCTTTGTGACGAGCCATCAAATTTTGTTAACTGCTATTCCTATGTGACTCTGCTGTTTGTCTGAATTTTCCTATGAGATTTTTACCAGAAAACTGCTTCCTATAGCTTTTGAGATAGTGCCTTTATTACTGTATTAGTCTGACCTTCATCAACTTCCCTTTTGGTATTACTATTTAAATATCAAGAACATTAAGGCTCTTTCACTATTTTCATTGCACCTACAAATGCAAAGATTCTTCCTCTTATCATCAGAGCTGAATGCAGCCTCATTGATGGTCAAAATACTGTTGTCCTTTTTTGTATAGGAGCCCCTGTTGCTCCCTTCTTCCTTCAGGATCTAGATGGGCTGCTCAGCCTTCCATGCCAACAGCCTTATTAAAATTTTGTAGTTTGAGTATGCAGCAGCTTGAGTTAAGCCTTTTTGCCCATTAGCACCGAGAGTGTGGTTTGTTAAAAAATGTTTGTGAGCTAACCAAAACAGCCATTTCCACAAGATACCCCTAAATCAAATTTTAACAGAGCTTCCTTTCAGAGAGGAGAGAAAGCCCTGGATCCATATTTGGGCTTTAGTAATTTCTCTGTCATAAGATCCATCCTGCTTGTCTGCCTGCTTCTTTGGTCATTCTACATGGGCTCCAGCCATTGCTTTTTCTGGTGGTAAGCCACTTATTTCTTCTATAACACAGCTTCTTTCCTTTGCCTTTTTCCTCAGACTTTTCTGCCATTGTCACATTTCTAGCTGTCACACAATGATACTTATGACCCTGCAGCAGTCTCTTAAAGATTCCAAGTCTTTATAAAATGGATTATATGCTCCCTTGCCACCTTAAGCAGAGACTACTCTGCATAATTTAACTTTTTCTTGATGACTTGTGGTCCTCATTTTGGACATCAATGATTATACTGGGCTCTAATACAATAATATGTTCAAAGACCATTGTGGTGGTACATTTGCCACCTGAATCAGCCAGCCCTAAACTGATTGGCTTTTTGAGTCTTTATGTCTGCTTTTTATAGTTTTTTTGTATCTTCCATGATATTAGATTGGCAGTGGTCACTTTTAGATTTTGTCTATATGTCTGCCTCTAGAATTACCCTCACAGGATGCCTCAGATATGCTTCTGGGAAACCAGATAACCAATCTTGGTGCTATTTTAATTCCATCTTAAAGTTGGGAATACTGAGGCAAACTTGCCCAGGGTCACACAGCTAATAAGTAACTAAGTCCAGATTTAAACTCAGGTTTTTCTGACTCCAGGTCTAGTGCTCTATTCATTGTGTCACTGAGCTGCTTCTGTACTCAGGATATGGACCTGTCAAGACAGGAAGATCAAAGAGACCAGGTATTCTTGAGTGTTAGGGAGTTAATCATGGAGTCCAGGATGAATAGGAAAGCAAGGAGAAGTAGAAAGGGACTGATGGACTAGAAGCAAAGGTATACATCAAAAAATTGGAGGTCATAATGATAGATAAGAACAGATTCAGTAGGAATAAAGGGTTAGGAGAGGTGAAAGAATGATGGCTATGACATAAAGAGAATATTTGAAAACCCAAGAAAGAAATACTAACCAGGAAGATGAAAGTGGTCCATAGTATTGAATACTACAGAGAGTTAAAAAAAAAGATAAATACCAAAAAAAAAGGCTATTGAATTTAGGAATTGTGGTATTGGTAAGTTACTTGAAGTGGTTACTGAGTGCTGGGAAGCCAGATTATACCTAACTAATATTGGTAGACTATGAGGAAGAGGAGCCAACTGATATAGAGGTGTTTTTTTTTCTTTAGAAATTTGGCATGGAAGGAGGAGAGAGAGAAGATGAGAACTTGAGGGAATGACAGGGCCAAAGGAAGTATTTTTTTTTAAAAAGGATAGTAGAGATTTGGACATATTTATGGAAAGCATGGAAGGAACCAGTAGATAAAGAGAAAATTAGAATTAGAATTAAAGTATTAGAATGAGAGAGGGAATGATCGAAGGGCTGAAATCAAAGGTACAACAAAAGGTGATCTTTGGCAAGGGAAGGATCATCTCCTTTTACTGATACTAGAGTAAATTAATAGAGAATGAAGGATGCTGTTGAGGGTGATCTGAGAGAAGTAGAGACTCATGGGAGATTGCCTCAATTCTTTTGGTAAAAAAATTGTTAGTCTTCTACTAAGAGGATAGGGTGAAAGACAGTTCAGAGAGCTTGAGGAGACTAGGTTTGGAACAGATGTTATGGGGAGCATGATATAGAGTCAGGAAATAATAAAAGGTTTGCCACTTAGCAAGGAGTGGAGATTAAATAACATAAATTTGCAGTGGACCCAGTCAACATAATTGTATTATTCCCTTGAAAAACTTTCACAAATAGGAGTGGAGAAAGTGGATGATGGGATTAATCTAGGGGATTTAGAAAGAGACAAACATTAAAAGAAGGGAGCAATAGACTTGGGGGTAGAGGACAGTGTAAAGTTAAATAGATTAACTAAAGCATCAGGATTTTGAAGAGA
Source organism: Phascolarctos cinereus (assembly GCF_003287225.1). Taxonomy (NCBI): domain Eukaryota; kingdom Metazoa; phylum Chordata; class Mammalia; order Diprotodontia; family Phascolarctidae; genus Phascolarctos; species Phascolarctos cinereus. Next base: position 199,204,159 of record NW_027556098.1, read on the forward strand.
GGAAATTGCAGCCAGATCAGAGATTATAGATTGAGAGAGAAATGAAGGATGGAGTGATTGGAGGTTTAAGCAAGGAGGAAGAATTGACTTGGGAGGGTTGAGTCAGGGAGAAAATGGAAGGATAAGACGTTATAGTTAGAAAGCACAAATTCTGGATTTCAAAAATCAGATTTCTAGATCATGGAGATGGAGCATTTGTGCATGATGATAAGATAAAAAAAATATAGCCATCTTTATACAGATTTGAGTTGGATTGAAGGAATGGGTGTTTTTAATGACTACACCACCTTGATAATCAACATTGGGTCTTTGTGTGAAAATCTTAGTGTGTTATCAAAACCTGACTCTTTTGAGAATTAATCTAAGGGATCTTTTTGCCTCTCAAAAGTCCCAAGTTACTTAGTCTATGAACTAACTAACCTAATCTGAAATTTCAAATTCTTGGCTGTTTTGTGCCTTGGGTCAGGAGGATTTTCTTATTTCTAATATCACTTAGGACGTAGAGACCCTGACCATGTTTTGGAAGTCATAATGACTTTATATATGCTATTTTATGTTAAAAGTGAACACAACATACAGTCTGAGTATGTTTCTTGCTTAGAGCACTGTAGTTTCTCCTCAAAGAAAATGTGACAGGCATTGTCATAGGTCTTTTTTAAAAAAATGTTTTTTGGGCTAAGCAATGGGGTTAAGTGACTTGCTCAGGGTCACACATCTAGTAAGTGTCAAGTGTCTGAGGGTGAATTTGAACTCAGGTCCTCCTGACTCCAGGGCCAGTGCTCTATTCACTGTGCCACCTAGCTACCCCCTATGTCATAGATCTTTAACACATTTTTTTTGCCAAAAGTATTATATCTTTCTTTCTTAATACACTTGAATCATTGTGTCTCATTTGTTCCCCTCAGCAAATTCTTACTTATTATGTAAAATTTAAAACTTAATGTATAAGAGAAAAAAACCTCTTAAATAGATAGTGCCTCTTTTTAAAAATCACGCTTTGTAGGGCAAAACATAAGAGCTTAAAAAAAAGAAATGCAACCAAGTTTATCAGAAAAAACAGAGGATTTGGATCCAAGTGATACAGATTTGAGTGTCAGCTTCTCTACTTGCTAAGCTGGGTATTCTTGGGCAAGTCATTTAATCTTTTTGATTGTCATTTTCTTCATCTATAATATTTGGGGTTTAAAGGCCATTGTTTTTGGTGATTAAGACCTCACTGGTGACATTTGAAAGAGCATCCTTTGTACACTGGTAGGGAAAAGAGTCAATTTGAAAAGATGGAGGAGATAGGAGGTGGTGAGAAAATGGAGCCATTAGCCATGGACAACTTAAAATGTTTGGCAGGGAAAGGGAGGAGAGTTATATGACAGTAACTGAATAGATTAGGAGGGTAAAGGAAAACTTTCTGTTTAAACAACAGATTTGAGTATGTCTGTAAGGAAATGGGAAAAATTGAAGAGGGTGTGATGGATAATACCTAATCCTAGACCTGGATCTGGTAGATCTGGAAGGAATCTCAGAAGCCATTTTTTCCAAATTCCTTATCTTACAGATGATGAAGCAGAGGCCTATAAAGATGAAGTGAGTTATTTAAAGTCATACAGATAGTTAAGTGTCAGAGGTGGATTCGAGAAGAGGGATGATTTCTGTAGTAAAGTCTTAGAAGAAGCATGAGATTGAAGGCACTGGAAAAGTTTTAGCTTTAGAAAGGAGTAGGAATACATCATTTCTGAGATGGTAGGAAGTAGAGAATAAGTACACTGATGTCTAATATCTGATATTATTATATACTGATACTGATAGCTATTATCCCTTCAGGGTCAGACTTTTTAAGTTATTGAAAATATGCAATCTGGAAATCTCTTGGAATGGTTTATTCTATTCTAAAAGGATTTTTTCCTGTACAGCCATTATACCAACCCCACTATTGCAAGGGTGAGTGCTTAATAAATACTTGTTGATAGATTAATTATCAGTAGTTTCTAAGTCTCATATGGATGATAAAGTTTTATTCTAAAAATATTAACTTACTGTTTTTTTCAAAGAACTGTTATTTATTCTTTTAGGACACTGTACAAAGTATTAAATTAGCCACCAGATATAAGAAAGTTGATTTATTCTATTGTCCTTTTCTGATTAAAAATAAAATTTTGTATTATATACTGAATGGACAAATAAAATATAAAGAATGGAGAAAATAAAAACTTTATACAGGGAATTGCTGCAAATATAAAACTGAAATACAAGTATTGCTTTGTTATTTATAGCTTTATAAAATGATATAGGATGCTACTGGGCCAATGAATTTTGCCTTTATGAACAAAATTATGATTTTTCCATAGTTTTACTCTGAAACTTAAATTTCCTCAAAATTATATTTTGACTGGAATGTCCACTAAATGCAAGGTAAAAGTGTTCATTTACTGTCTAAATACTTATTTTTAACTGAACTTTAAAAACACTTCATCAAATTTCTCACTAAAATGTATCTTATAGGATCAAAATAGCTTGATTAAAAAGGTAGTAAGTTGTTATATTTTAGAAAAAAGTCACATTTTAATTAAATTACTTACACCATTCCCTTAACAGCAGCCTTAAGATTTTGATATCTCTCAACAGACACAGGGAAAACTTGAACTTGGGGCCAGCATTTCATATGGAAAAGATGATGGAGACAAAACTACTGTAAATATGAGGAATGTAGAATATAAGTTTCTTGAGTACAAGGACTGTCTCATTTTTTGTCTTTATATCCCCAGTTCCTAACACAATCCTGTTTACCTAGTAGAAACTTCATAATTTAAAAAATTGAATGGAATTGAAAATTGAATTGATTGGGAATCTCAAGTGAAAAATCATTAAAATATCACAAAATATATGTTAGGTATTCAAAACCTCTTTTATCCATTTTAGGGAAGGTAGAGTAAGAATACGGTGGAGTGATCTGCTATATTTATGATATTGATTTGTCTTTCATTTGGATAGCAAATGATAGATTTTCTATACTATTTTGACTGTGTAATATGGACAAAGTGCTTTTAAGTACTTTGTCTGATTTGTTGCTGACAAAATTTATTAGCTTCTTTTTTGTCCTGGTACTTATGTAAATCAACAATATACACTATTAATTAACCATCAAATATAATTGATCTTCCTTGGGGTGGCTTATTGGACTGACTAGCTCAAAGGGTTTTTTTTTGACAACAGTTTGCACAGTGAGTAGCAGGTTAATTGGGCTTCAGCTTTTCTGAATAAAGTTTGAGGGAAAAATGCTTATGGCTTAGTTCATGTTGTTAGAACCATTCCTCTTAAGTTAGATAATAACCTTGAATTTTGAGGTTGGTCATGAAGTGCTGTGAACCTCTTCTATTGATGTCAGCTAATTATTTGTGAAGACAATGATACTAGTAGCTAGTAAAATCTAAGTCTTTAAAGAAAATTATTAGCAGTGAATACAAGCGAGAGACAGAAGGGGTAGTAGAAGGCATGGTAGATTTGGCATTAGGAAACCTGAATTCCAATTCTAGCTCTGCTGCTATTTATTTATTAGCAAATCATTTAACCTACTTGAGCTTCCTTAACTTGTAAAATGAATGGGTTGGATTAGATGTTCTCTTGAGATGCTCTCCAGTGCTAAATCCTATGAAGATAGAATAGGGCACCTAAGTCAAGACTTACAAATCTGACTATGAAAATGTTCTGGGAAATAATGTTGATATAGATGGTCTCTGAGGTCTGAGGTCTCTTGTAGCTCTACTAATCTGTGTTTTTGTGTTGAAATTTTATGAAAATTATTAATGGATGAAGATGGGATACTTCAGAGTCTACCTAGTTAATGCTCTCATTTTACAAATGAGGAAACCAAAGACCATAGAGAATAAATAACTTGCTAAAGATCACACAAATATTATCAGGAGAAGAATTTAAAGTCACATCCTCAGACTCCAGAATCAGTGTTCTTTCCTGTGTAACAAATATATATGGTGAATATCAGTTGCATATAATTTATAGGAAAAATAGGTCTTTTGTGTTTCTGCTCTGAAAAACAATACTCCATATTAAAGCAAAAATCCAGCAAAGTAATGCTAGAATAGCAGAACCATTACCCAACTGATCTCCTTACCTCAAGCTTCTCCTCACTCTAATCCATCCTCCACACAGTTGCCAAAGTCATTTTTCTCAAATCTAAGTCTGCCCATATCACTTTTCTACTCAACAAAGTCCAGTGGTTCCCTATTACCTCTAGGGTAAAGTATAAACTTTTTGCCATTTAAATTCTTGTCATTCTAGCTACAATATACCTTTCCAGCCTTATTACACATTACTCCCTTCATTTATAGTTTAACAGTTGGACAGTATGGTCCAACCAAACTACTGTTTCTCATCAACAACACTCTATATCCTGTCTTTGTGTCTTTGTACTGGCTGTCCTCCATGCCTAAATGTTCTCCTTCCCGTCTGCCTCTCAGAATATTTAGTTTTGATCAAGATTCATATTAAGAACCATTTTTGATATGAAACATTTTCTGATTCCCCCAAATACCAGTGCTTTCCCTCTCACTCTCAATCACCTTGTGTATATCTTGTAAAAATCTATAGATGTACATGTTGTCTCCCCCAATTAGATTGTAAGCTTCTCAAGGTCAGGACTGTTTTACCTTTTTTTCTTTCTATCTTCAGGGGTTAGTATAATCCCTGGTATCTTGTAGGTGATTAAGAAGTGCTCTTTTAGGTATGTGAACATGACCTCAATTCATTTCAGTTCAGCTTAGTACCATTGAATTTGACAAACTTTTCTCATGTCAGTGATATTCAAATAAGCTATTGTACTAGGGTGCTCCAGATGCCAAAATGAAAAAAATAATATTTGCTGCAATAACAACATTCATATAATAATAAAATGGTAATTCACTATAATATAGTTTACAATCTAGTTGGGGCTAGGGAGTAAGATATAAGATATTAAGCAACATGGTATAGAAGATGATCTGGGTTCAACTCTTGCTTCTGACCCTGGGCAAATCAAATAATGTCTATGTGCCCAGACAACTATTTGAGACTAAAAGTTGCAGAGTGTTTGCTAAACTGCATTAGTAGAGGTAGTGTTTTCCTATACTGATGAAATCAAAGGGTGGAATTAAAAAAAACAAACCCTATAATTATAAAATGATGAATGAAAGGTCAAATAAAATTATCTGAAGGATTAATCTCAGGGATCCATTACTTCTTCTTTGGTGAATGGTCAGAGGGAGGAATTGGGAATGTATCATAGAGGAGCTGGGGATATGACTTAAGCTGGACTAAGGATGATAGTGGTAATTTTTAATACATGTAAATTTAATATATGGATAACGGTGTGCAAATGCTAAGAGGTGAGGAGAGAGCAGGATTTGATTATAGAACATCTAATTACTACAGCTTGACCTGAGTATAAACCAATAGAGCATACATTTTATGTGTATACTCTATATGCAGTGTACATATATGACATATGTTTTTATATACTTATACATTGATATATATAGATATATATGCACACATATACTATATATTTCTGTATACTATGAATATATAGTATAGCAATATTATATATCTTCACACAGAGGAGAATATCACAAAATAAGGTTGGAATGGTTTGTTAGAGTCAAATGATGGAAATGCCTTAAATAGTATGCTAAAAGTTTGTAATTAATTCTTTAGGCAATGGAGAAAAACTGAAGGTTTTTTGAACAGGGGATCAAATTAGTCAGAACTTTCCACTTGGAAGATTACTTTCATATCTGTATGATAGATGCATTGGATTGGAGAGGGAATGGAGGCAGGAAAAAGGAACAATTAGAAGTCTATTAAAATTGTACAAGGGAGAGTAAAACTGAACTATAGTCATAGCAATGTGAGAGGAAAGGCAAGGCTAGATTCAAATAAGAGATATCTTGGAGGTAGAGACAATGGAATTCATTAATTGATTGGATAAGGGAGGGTTGAAGAAAAGGGAAAAATTGAGAATAATTTAGGTTTTAAGCCTGGGTGACCGAGAAGGTGGGGACGTAATCAGCAGAAATAGGAATGTTTGCAGGAGGTACAGGTTTCAGAGGTTTGATGATAAGGTTAAGTTTTGATCTGTTAAGTCTGACATGCCAAACAGTTATCTAGGTGGAGATGTTTTGCTGGCAGTTAGCAAGAAGGAAAGCCTGAGTTTGAAGGGAAAGAAATGACAGAGAGTCTTTCTGTTATGCAGGAGGAGCTATAAGAGAATAAAAAAAATCATATGACTTGTGTCTTCTCAGTGAAGCAATGGTGCAGATGAATAAAAGTGTGGTTGTATTCCCCAGCTGCAGCAAGACATGCAGGGGTAAAGTAATTGACATAAACTCGAGTTGGATTGATGGATTTGAAATTGGAGATGCTATAACTTGCAATATGCCATTGATGCAACTTTTTGAAGGTGGAGAAGGATTTGTTGAGATACAATAGAATATGGGGTTTCAACTGTCCTCCTGCAAGGGGGAGGGGGGTGTGAGACTTTGTGTTGTTAGGCAATACCACGAGGCCTTATTAGCCTTTAGGGCATTTCATCATCACCAAGTTTTGGTGTGAATATTTTTTTTGGGGGGGGGTTGGGAAAACAGTAGAAGGGAAAATTTCCAGGACAGAAGAAAGCAAACTGACATTCCAGATCATGAGAGCATTGTTCTAGGGCTCTACATCCTATTTTCCTCTTTGCCCATGTAGTTGTGACTATGAGAATCATTGATGTTTCTATAACACTTTTAAAATCAATCATGACTTAATTGCATAATTTATCCATCTATGTCCTCAAGCACCCATTCATGTACCCACCCACCCACGCATCTCTCATCATCATCAGCATCATCATCACCATCATCACTACCATCATTGTCATCTGTCCAAAGTGGTCAAATATAAAGTACTATGGGAGGGAAAGGACTAGTTAGTCAGTCAATAAACATTTATTAAGTGTCTTCTATATGCTAGATATGGTGTTAAGCAATAGGGATACAAAAAGGAAAAAGACAGGCCCTGACCTCAAAGACTTCACAGTCTAATAGGGGAGAGAACATGAAACAAATATATAGAAAACAAGCTATATACAGGATAAATAGAAAATAATAGAGGTAAGGCACTAGAATTAAGAGGGTTTGGGAAAAGTTTCCAATAAAAGATGGGATTTTAGTTAAGACTTACAGGAAGCTAGAAATTCAGTAGCCAGAGTTGAAGAGGGAGGGATTTCAGGCATAGGGGACAGTCAGAGAAAATGCCTGAGCTGAGAGATGGGCTGTCTTGTTTGTGGAACAGGTCAGAGGCCAGTGTTACTGGATTATTAGAGGATGCATAGGGGAGTAAGATATAAGAAGACTGGAAAGGTAGGAAGAGGCTAGATTATGAAGGGCTTTGAATGCCAGACAGAGGGTTTTGAATTTGATTATGGAGGTAATAAGGATCAGCTGGATTTTATTGACTTGGGGGGGGTGACATGGTTGGACCTTTGCTTTAAGGAAATCATTTTGGTGGCTCAATGGAAAATGGATTCTAGTGGGCAGTGACTTTAGACAGAAGATTAACTATCAACATATTGCAGCAATCCAGATAGAGGTCCTGAAAGTCTGAACCTGGGTGGTGATAGTTCAAAGGAGAGAAGGGGGTGTGTATGGGAAATGTTGCAGAGGTGAGATAGGTGGGTCTTGGCAAACTATCTTCATTCATTGCTTCTACTTCTTCAACTCTTACTAACTCTTTAGTCCTTTAAAACCTGGATTCTGACATCACCACCTACATGAAAAGACTTCTTCCAAAATTACTAGGATTTGACTTTTTGTTTTCAGTTTACATCCTTCATGCCTTTTCTGCTGGAATTAATTCTTCTTTAAATGTTTGGTAAAATTGACTTGTGCATATATCTTGTCCGGGGTATTTTTTCTTATGGAGCACATTTATAGCTTTTCAATTTCTTTTTTCTAAGCTAGGGTTATTTAAGTATGTTATTTCCTCTTCTGTTAATCTGGTCAAATTACATTTTTGTAAATATTCATCTATTTCACTTAGATCGTCAGATTTATTGGCATATAATTAGGCAAAATAGCTCTTAATAATTGTTTTAATTTCATCTTCCTTGGTGGTGCATTTGCACTTGTCATTTTTGATACTGGTAATTTGGTTTTCCTTTCTTTTTTCTATTAAATTAACCAATAATTTATCTAGTTTATTGTTTTTTTCTCCATAAAACTAGATCATAGTTTTATTAGTTTACTGATTCTTTTCCTTTTAATTTTATTAGTTTCACCTTTGATTTTCAGGATTTCCAATTTAGTGTTTAATTGGGCAAATTTCAATTTGTTCTCTTTCTAGTTTTTTCCCCAAATTGCATGTCCAATTCATTGATCTACACTTTCTCTATCTTATTCATATAAATGTTTAAAGATATAAAATTTCCCCTATATACTGCTTTGGCTGCAACCTACACATTGTAGTGTGTTGTCTCATTATTGTCATTTTCAATGAAATTATTGATTGTTTCTATGATTTGCTCTTTGACTCACTCATTTTTTAGGATTAGATGATTTAGTTTCCAATTAATTTTTAATCTATGTTTCTATGGCCCTTTGTTGAATGTAATTTTTATTTCGTTATAGTATGAAAAGGATGCATTAAATATTTCTGCTTTTCTGAGATTTTTATGCCCTAATATGTGATTAATTTTTGTGAAGGTGCCATGTATAGCTGAGAAAAAAAATTTCCCTCCATTCTATTTTCCTTTCTGTTTATCCTGTTTATTTCTCTCTTTCTCTTATTTTCCTGTTCCTCCTCAAAAGTCTTCATTGTTTTTCATTGTCTCACTTAATATGCCCTCTCTTCTATTACCTCCTCACCAGATATCTAAGCTCATTCTTTGGTCATGGCTTTTAGGAGGTTCAATAATTTTAAATTATCCTTGATCTATTCATTTCCATGTCAGTTGTTTTTCCCATATGATATTTAACATATTCTTCTATTTTACATTCTTTTGATTTTGTTTTATTGTTTCTTAATGTCTTATGCAGTCATTAGTTTTCACTTGCCCAATTCTAATTTTTAAGGAATTATCTTCTTCAGTGAGCTTTTGTACCTCTTTTACCATTTGGCCAATTCTGTTTTTTAAGGTGTCATTTTCTTCGGTATTTTTGTGTACCTCTTTTACCAAGCTGTTGACTCTCTTTTCATAATTTTCTTGGATCACTCTCATTTCATTTCCCAATTTTCCCTTTACCTCTCTTGTCTGATTTCTAAAATCCTTTTTGATCTCTTCCAGGAATTCTTTTTGGGTTTCTGTCCTATTCATATTTTTTGTTTGAGCCTTTTTTATTTTTGCAGCTGTTTTGACATCACTGTCTTCTTTTGAGTTTGTGTCTTGATCTTCCTTGTCACCATAGTAGCCTTTTATGGTTAGGTTCTTTTTATTTGTTGTTTACTCCTTTTTTTCCAGCCTATTGCTTGTCTTTTTACTTTATGTTAAAATTGAACTCTGCTCCCTGAGTGGAGGGTGCACTCTCCCAAACTTAAGGGTTTTTGTGTGTGTGTGTGTGTTGCTCTCTTCAGAGCTTGTTCTAGGGGTTGGTAAGTTTTTGGTGCTTCCAAGCTGGTGTGATCCAAGGAAAGGTGTGGTTGTTGCTCCCCTAGCCCGTGCTCTTGTCTTTACCCAAGAAGGGACCTTACTCCCCTATAGCCACAAGCACTAGTGCTCCTTTTTGCCTTGGAACTGAGATAAGGGCTCCTACTCCCTTATGAACAATCTTCTCTTTCCTGAATTTGGGACCACTGCTCCTCTGTAGTCACAAGCACTAGTGCTCCTCTTCATCCTGGAACTGTGACCCAGAACTGTCTATAAGTAATGCAATAGCATCTTGCACCCAGTGCAAACAAAGGGTCCCCTTTAATCTCTTTCTAACTAATTGTACAATCCTCTTACCATCTCTGGGCTGAGAGCTCCTGAACCTGCTATTGGCCCTTTTGTAGTTACCTTCACAGAATTCTGATGATATTGCTGCCATGTGGGCTGTGCTCTGGATTGGCCCTCACACTAGTTCACAGAGCTTTCTTGCTGACATTCTTAGTTATCCTGAACAGCAAAAATATCTCACTCCATCCTTTTGTTGGCTCTGCTACTCCAGAGTTCTATTTTAGGAATTGTTTCAAAGTTGTTTGGAGGGAAATGTTGAAAGAGTTCAGCTAAGTTGCTTGCTTCCTATACTCAGCCATCTTGACTACATCCAAATGTAATCCCTCCTTGTGAGTAACAATTATTTTATTCATATTTGTGTTCCCAATGCCTAGCAAATTGCCTGGCACATAATATGAAATTAATTTGGTGACTGATTAATTTCAAATTCTACAAAAATGATTCTAGCCAGGAAGATTTAAATCTATACAAATAAATGTTTTTCATATTTTTCAAATAACATGTTTTTTCACTAAATCAACTGATAGATTGAATATATTCTATATTCCACAGATGGATCAGATATATCAAATAACAATTTGTATTTGACTGCAATTTTTTAGGTAACATTTGAACTTGTATCTAAGTTCACAAAGATTCCCAAGAAGATGACCTCCCCAATTATTCAATAATTAAACATTCCTAAAAAGTAATAGGAAAACATTGTCCTTTCAGTGATAACACAAAATGAGGATGTTCTTTGAGGAATGGACATAGAATGCTGCTGATTAGGCTGCTGTCTTTCTTAATACTTTCTAAAGGAGGATACTGAATGATGAAAAGGCACTGAAAATGTGTAGTCTTTTTTTTTTTTAAATCACATTTATTACTAAAGGCTGTGCTGGATTTGAATTATACCTCATTTTCATGTGAAAGTAGCCATCATAGCATATATATCATATTTACATTTTTCTTATGAAATAAGCTGTGTTTCTGTCAATTCTAGTTTTTACTACAGCATCAGGGCCTCAAAGTTTATTTTCATTTGCTAACGACAAAAGTAAAGTCAGCAATAAAATTGGGTATGTTCATCGTGGTAAAATAAATGAGAGACAGGAATATGATATAAGTGTAAGGGAAATATTATCTCAGTTTATTGCTGGAGATTTATAAACACATATTAAAAACCATTCCTTAGCTATGTAGCCAATATATCAGAATTTGATATTGCAGTTACTCTTCTTTGGTTACAAATTTGCTTTTACTTTTTATACCATTGTCACTATGGTTAATATATTACCACATATTATAGTATCATAGGACCATGGATTTAGAGCCAGAAGGAATGTTGGAATTCACCTCATTCAACTTCTAAATTTCTTTTTACACATGAGGTGATCGAGGTTTTTGCCCAAGCTTACATAGGTAGGAAAGAGCAGAGCTAGGATTAAAACCTAAATCCTCTGATTCCCAATCCAGGACTCTTTCTAGCATGCCAACCTATCTCCAGCTTGAAAAAAATTTGAATCCTGTGAAATTGTCATGTGATGTGCTAAACTAACAAGGGGAGGTAAGGAATAAGTATGTGAAATTAGACAAGTATATTAAAATGTGTAAAACCAAATTTTAATTTTCAAAAAACTTAGAAGAGGAGAAATAAGGTCAGAACAAAGCAAATCATTTCCCACACATTGAATAACATCTTTAGTAACCAAAACTAATTGGCCAGAGCAACAAATGAGCTAATAAGTAGTTTAAAGATGGAACAGGAGAAATATAGATAATTGCTTGATGTGCTTTTGAAGTACTGAACAGTATTCCAATCTCAGTGTTCAAAGCAAATGCAGAAGCTATTTATGCTTGATGAGTTCATCTAAACACAGAATCAATCAAGCTTCTTTCTCTCCTAGAGTATCCAGTTTGTTAAGGATAAAGGATTATGGTCCCTTCTAAAAACCTTTAGAACTTAAGTGAGAAAAGCACAGGAGCTCTAATGATAGCATAATTGCATTTGATTGAGGCAGAAGGTCAAGAATAGAACAGAGAAGCCCTATAATTAATTAAGCAAATATGTACCTAATGTTCACATGTACAAGGTAGAAACTCAATCAAAATAATCACACAACTAAAATCTAGAAAGTCCACTTTAGTTAGTTTTTTCTTAAACCTAGGCATCCAATATCTTCTATTTTTATTTCTCTATTATTTTCCCAATTTTATTAATGGTTTCTTATCCTGAACAATTCACTCAGTCAAATGAATTTCCTAATTACTCATTAGTAATAATACAATTGTTCCAAGGACTGACTTTGTTGTCAGAAACTTTGTTGTTGTGGTAGAAAACCTGAGAGAGATGTCTCTCTTCTCTCTTCTCGATATCCAATCAATTGCCACATCTTTTTGATTCTACTTTCACAAAATCTCTTGCACTTGTCTTTCCCACTCCCGTGACCACCCTTGTTTAGTCCCTCATCACCTCAAACATGGACTAATGTAATAGCCTCTCAATTACTCTCACTGGGGAATCTCTCCCTTCTCTAGTCCATTCTCTGTACAACTGCCAAAAGAATAGGGCTGAATCAAAAGTATGAGCAGGGCATTTCTCTACTCAGAAGTCTTCAGTGGCTTCTAGGATAACATTAAAACAGCAACAACAACAATAACAAACCTGAGACTGTCATGTAACACCCTACATAATCTGGCTCAAACATATTTTTCAAGCTTTATTTGCCAAAAGGAAGCCTGACTTAGCAGAAAAAGTCCAAGACTTGGAAGCAGGAGAACTGGGTTCACATCCTAATGAAAATGGAGATGTAAGAATTTGCACTGTTAACCTCACAATGTTTTTTCTGAGGAAAGCACATCACAGACCTTATGGCTTGGGTTATATATGAGCTGTTGTGTTCCCGTATGACAATAATAACAATAATAATGATAGTGATAATAGTAACAACAGTAATAGCATTTATACAGTACCTACTATGTATCAGGCACTGTGCTAAGCACTTCAAGTATTATCTCATTTGATACTCACACTAACCCTGGAAGGTAGGTACTATTATATCCTCATTATATGGATGAGGAAACTGAGGCGGACAGAAGACAGGTGAGTTGCCCAGGATCACACAGCTACTAAATATGTGAAGCCATGTTTGAATTCAAGTCTTTCAGACTTCGGGCTCAGTGCTCAAGCAACTGCACAATAATGATAATTCTCATTACTAGTGCCTCTTAAGGCTTATAAAATATTTTCTTTGAGGCAAATAGGATATAATAAGAAATGGGCAAGTGCCTGGGCCCTCAGTATAAGAACCTGAGTTTAAGTGTTAGCTTGACTTCCACTAGATTTATACAGCTGGGTAAATCATTGAAATATTGTTAACCTCAATTTCATCAGATATAAAATGAAGATAACACCAAACCTTCTCCCATACAGATTTATTATGAATAGAGCACATAGAAAACCTTAAAGCATCATAACAGATATAAGTGATCTATTATATTCACATTTTACAGATGAGGAAAATAAGGTTCAGGGTGATTAAGTGACTTCTCATACTCCTTTTAGCTTTAGAACTGCTGCCATGGGGTATTTAGAGATTATATAGTCCAAACTCTTCCACAATGTAGGAATTCTGTTTGTATTATTTCTAACATATTCTCCCCTTGAACACATCATTGGGTCATAGATTACAGTCATTCAGTTAATAAACATTTATTAAGTATCTACTATGGGCTAGGGAATGTACTAAGTATTGGCCATATAAAAAGAGTTAAAAGACAGTCCCTGACCTCAAGGAGCTTACAATCCAATGGAAGAAACAACAAGGAAACAAATTTGGACAAATAAGCTACAGGATACAGAAGAAATAGAAAGTAAATGAGAGAAGGCACTAGAATTAAGAATGGTCAGGAAAGACTTCCTGTAGAAGACGGGATTTTAGCTGAGACTTAAAGGAAGTCAGAGAAACCAGTAGGTGGAAATGAGGAAGGAGAGCATTGCAGGCATGAGGAACAGCTGGAGAAAAAGCCTGAAGCCAAGAGATGGAATATTTTATTTGTGGAACATCTAGGAGGCCAGCATCACTGGTTTGAAGAATATGCATGGGGAGTGTGGGGGAGTAAGGTATAAGAAGATTGAAAAGGACAGAGCTTGGTTATGAAAGGCTTTGAATGCTAAATAAAAGATTTTGTATTTGATTCTGGAGGCAATAGTGAGCCACTGGAAATTATTGAGTAGTGGGTAGTGACATGGACAGACCTATGTTTTAGGGAAATCACTTTGGTGGCTGAATGGTGGGTGGATTAGAGTGGGCAGAGGCTTGAGGCAGGTAGACCTACCAGAAGTGATTGCTATAGTCCAGGCATGAAGTAATGAGTGCCTGCATCAGAGTGCTGGTGGTGTCAGAGAAGACAAGGGAGTGAAATACAGAGACATTGCAAAAGTGAAATCAAGTCTTGGCAATAGCTTGGATATGGTGGGTGAAAGATAGTAAGGAGTCAAGGATGACAGCTAGTTTGTAATCCTGAGGGACTAGGAAGATGATGTCGCCTCAGTAATAGTAAAGGTAGGAGGGGAGAGGGTTTAAGGGAAAGATAATTAATTCAATTTTGGGCATATTGAATTTAAGATGCTGTTCTCAACCTATCTGTGCTTGCCAATCCTGTTCTCCTCTTGTCTGTGTTGTCCTATCCATTCATCACAGAGGGTCCGCCTTATATACTAAGCATTTCTCTCCAGTTTTCCTGATATTCCCTGGGTGCAAGTGGAGGGAGCATGTAGGCTACCCATGCTTAATATTTTCTTTTACTACATAAGTTTTTGGTCATACATTTCTCTGATGAAACGCTTTAAATTTCTTCACAGTTCTTTGTAATTTGTTCTAGTTTGTCATACACCCACCATTTGATTAACAGATGTTTATCAAGTTGAATTGATGCATTTGACAACATTTCACTTTTGGAATTATGCTGGATCTAATTTGAAGCTTATTTTCAGGTAGCTTGGCACAATTACGACCAGACTAGAGGTCATATTTGTAAATCAGTATCCTCTCTAATTTTGGGCACACTCAAGGAAGGAAATCAAAACATAAACTCCATAAATGAGTCCATAGGCATCTACTCCTTTATTGCAATTACCTTTTTTGTGGTTCTCACATTGTATAAGAACCTAGACACTATTGTTAACTCAATGTAAATTTTAACTTCCCCTATTCCACCCCCACTTTATACCTAAGGAAATATGTGTACTCTGACAGTTCAGTAGGCCAATCTATTAATTCTAAATCTTTGCCAATAGTGTATTCTGAAGTTATGATATCTATCTGAATTTTTTTAAAAAAATATTTCCTTCTTGGGATGTGCTACAAAGCTCCTGAGTCTTCTTCAATGGAATCCTTCCCTGAATATGTGTTAGTGTTCATAAAGCATTTATGAGAGCAAGTGGTGTTTGTGCAAGATGCTAAGAATTTATTTTCTTTTGTTGTTCTTGATAATAATAACAACATTTACAATATCACTTTGAATTTTTTTTCCAACTTCTAGTCTCAAACTCCCTTATAAATATTAACTGATAAGTCTTCACAGCATGTCTTTAAGCTGCACAATTACAACTATAATTATTTTATTTTTTAGCAGAAAAATCAGAGGTCCAAAGAAATGGTAACTATGTTTAGACTAAGTCTACAGGAAGAAAGTGTTTGGAAATATTATTTTATTCAATTCAATTCTGTTCTATTATATCATGTTCTATTATTTCTGTATCATATCATTTCTCATACTATCATATCATAGCATGTTATATCCTGTCCTATCACATCACATCATATAATGTCATATCATAGAAATTTTCTCACCTTTATACTCATGTATTAAGAGGCCATTTATAAGCTCAGTTACTATCTCTATCCCTTTATTCCTATTCCTACATTAAATTCAGGGAACTGTGCTAGACACTGGAGGAGAGATTTAACTACTTCAGTTGAGTTGGAGGATCTCATTTATGAACCTTTCTTATGAAGGGTAGCAGATAAGAGCCTGTTAAGTACTTTGGCAGACTCCATGACCATCAGAATTTTTCATGGTCTCTTGCCTTCCCCTACCCAAATTCTCTAAAAGGTCATACTGAGATTACCTCACTATGTATGTGACAGTAAGATGTGAAGCAAAGTCAGCCAAGTGCTGGTAATATTTGGCATCTAGACCAACTTTCGAGTATAAAAAAATCAGGAAAAGGCACATTCCCCTGGATTTTCTTGGTTTCCAAATGCATATCATAGCAGGAGGAGAATTCAGTAAGTGACTCTATCATATTGTTAGAGATGAATAAAAAACCATCCACTATGTACAAGACACTACATTAGTTGCTGGAGATACAAAGATGAAAACAAACATCCCTATTCTCAAGAAGCTCATATTCCATGGAGGGAAACAACACGTAGACATTTAAGTGAATACAAAACGTAAACAAAATAAATGCAAGATCATTTGGGGAAGGGGAGACACTAGAAGCTGGGCATATTGGGAAGGGCTTAATTTGGAGGTGGTACTTGATGAGTGAACACAGCAGCATTGTGTTCACTAAGGCTCATCTCTAGATTGGCTAATCTGGGCTTTCTCTGCCACACAGTGGGAAATGGACAAAAACGGTTAACTCATAAACAGATGTGGTAACCAGTCATTGGAAATACTCTGCCTAGACTAGTCTCCCCTTTCGCTTGTATCTATCTGAACAGCACCTATAGCACCAAGGGATTTTGGACTAGTGAATGGTAACCATATTGCCATCATGTTTTTGTTTCTTTCTGGTTCCAGATCTCCAAAAACTACCTTCCTTAGGGATTAACCTCTGCTAATGCCTACAGACACTGTCATGGGAAAGCTTTGTAGTAACATAGTGGACCTCCAGAGAGGTTCCTTGCATGGAATTAAAGCAACCTGAGACACTTGAATTAAAAAGACACAGTGACATCTTAGTAGGATGAGTCCTTTTATGGTAACTCAAAAATGCTGCTTATTTTTATAGGCAAAACCATTAATGCTTTGTTTCTGCTTTGTTCTTTGTAATTTATTTAAGATGTCACTTTGCATCTGTTCTTTATCAGGTTTTTCAGTGAAGTTCTGATTTGGCATGGTGTGTGGAGGGCCCTATTTTCCATAAGAATGTGTAGTAATTTATCCATAACAAGGCATTAATTTGCTTGCTGTCATTTGGAGAGTCACTTGGTTGGCAGTCAGAGTGTGAGGCAGAAAGAATAAGTATCTACTAAATTCCACTCTTAGATCTATTTCCAATCTTGCACAATGGCTAGAGTCAACCACTGAAAGGACTCACAGAGGCTCAGATAGTGCTTGCCTTTTTGGACTCTGCAACCTAGCCATGCGGTTGTACATCAGATTCATTGCTAGGGGACTCTGACCTCTCTCCTCAGGGAATTAGGCTCCCCACTCTCAGCTATGTTGGCTCATCATCCTTAAGCAATTTGGGCTTCAGTTATATTTTTTGCTATTGGCTACATTTTCTTTGGAAAGAGGGAAAGTAAGAGGGGTACTTACTGTATAAGCAAGAGTTGGAACAGATAATTTATTCTTATACAAAGAAAGTCATGATAAATACCAAAGAATCATAGCACATATTACAGAATAACCAGAAGAGAATTTAGTTACCTGGAAGGCCAATATTCAAGTTTTGTTGGGACATAGAACAGTTTCTACCAGGATAATTAACTAATGCTGTGGCATGGTCTGTTTTCACAAGAAAAAAAAAAGACACCTTGGCCTATTCAGTTTCTCTCTTTTGGCATCAGTTTGCTCCTGCCACTGCTTAAGGTACACTACCTTAGTGGTGGTCAAATTGCCCAGTGCAATCATTCTCCCTTGCCATTAGCTGACTTGCCAGTAGGAAATACTATCACTATGACCATAATTCTCCTAGTCTTTTGAGTTCTCACAGAACTCTGCACCAAAGAAAAGAAGACACAAAAGGAGGCCTCCCCATCTCAGGTACATGATTGCTCATGTGCTCATGGCTTACATGATAGGGGAGAAGGACACCCCAACCTGATCTTCCAGACAACTCAGAGTATTGTTTCTTTTACATATACATTCAGTTTTGGTTTGACAATCAGCTACAGAACTCTCAGTCAACACATAATATAAATCTCTGGATCATCGTGGTCAGGAAATATCTATGTATACATTAAGAATTGGTCCTCATAGTTCAATGCACTTCCATTATAACAAACTGTGCTTTACACAAACAATTCTCATAAATTTTCTGGCTTATGTCATCTGGTTTTAAAAATGGCTAACCTGGTTCACAGGAATTAAGTAGAACTTTTCTTTTTTCAAATTTCCTTTTGATGATATAGTGGAGAACATGACTGGATTTAGAGTTAGAGGATGTGAGTTTGAATGCCATCTCTGCCACTGACTCCTTTCCAGTCTTGATCTTGGGCAAGTCACTTCAACTCTTTGGGCCTCACTTTCCTCATCTGTTGAATGATGGGTTAGAATAGATGATCTTTAAGGTCCCTTCTGAATATAACCTTAAAATAATCCTAAGATCCTTACAACCCTTGGTTTTCATCAGCCTGATGTTTCCAATTCTGTGTTTATACTTTCCTATCTGTGTTCTTCCCTCTCCTTAATCTTATTCTATCTCTTATAAATATGTTAACATTGGTTTTCTTATTTCCTGACCCTCTGATTAAGCTCCATGTACTTGCTTTTATTAAAACTTAGTTTCATAAGGCTTGTAAAGCTATTTGAAGATAAAAAGCACCAAGTCTCTGTATTACAATTATTCCCAAAGTGCCATTGTAATGAATGCAGGGTTCCTCCTATATTTTCCACCTTCCTTATTCCCCAAGCTCATTGTGCAAGTAAAGAAAACATTTGAAAATGCCTTTCAGGATATATTTTCAAATTAATTCCTGCTGTCAGAAGCAAATATATAAATAATATTATGTTTCAAATTATACCATACTTAATATCCCTTGGCAAATATTAAGAATTATATTATGTATTTAAGAGAAAGAGAGGTTATTTATAGATTCAAGTTGTCTCATTTAATTGTCTCTACTTCAGGGAGATATTGCAATGCCTAATTTATGGAACAGACTTAAAAAAACATTTTTAAGGACATAACCATAATATTTTTTTTGGATCTTTGACCTCACCAGTGTGGGCATTTTGTTCAACAGTGTAGAACTCAGTCCATCCACATCTTTTCATCCTATTTGTCTTTTACCCATGCCTTGGAATTCCTCCACATTGAGTGTAGCCAATATACTGGACAATATTATAAGGAGATAATTGGTCTCAAAATAGAAATAAAATGCCCAGGCAAAGTTAAATGCCCTCGAATATTTAATTGTTATGTCTTAAGCCCATTATTCTGAGGCAGGATGCTGTGTCAGATTGAGTGCCAATCTTGGCATCAAGAAGATTTCAATTCAAATCCCCCTTCTCATAATTACTAGCTATGTGGCCTTTGGAAAGTCACTTGACCTCTTAATTTTTATTGATGCCTTTCAGTTTTACATCACATTGATTTGAATATGTTCTTCCTGCTTCCTCTACCCTTAAGGCCTTCCCTTGTAATGAAAAATTTAAGAATTAAAAAAAACCCTACTTGTTCAGTAAAACTAGTCAACACTTTGCTAATATTAGATAACATATATAATTTTCCATGCCCATAGGTCCCCATCTCTGCAATTAAGGGAACAATTTACATTTTCTCAATTTTCCTAAATGGCCAGATTTGGTCATTATGTAGTCATTTGTTCAGTTCTCTATTTTTATTTCTCTTTTCTATTCTATTTTATTTATTCTATTCCATTTATTTTCTTTCCTATTCAAATTAGGTACATTAAAGTTTTCTATTGTTACTATCTATTGTGTTATGATCTATTTTTTTGCAGTTCACTTAATTTTTTTCTTTATGAATTTAGATGCTATGCCATTCTACATATACATTTAGTATTAATATTGTTTCACTGCCTATGGTATCTTTAAGAATAATGTCCCTAGGATTTATCATCCAAATAATAAATATTTTGAATCATTTTTTAGTGGTGGGAGTTTTCCATGTGGATAAGTTATTTCTTCAGGATATTCCAGCCATGGTATCATGGTACATATTCATGCCTGGATCAATTTGCTCTGTAGGTTACTCTATTTCCCTAACCTGACACTCTGCTCCCTACCTTTTACCTCTGTAACGTCTCTACACCATTGCAGCTCCCCTTTATGATTTATCTTCCCTTATTAGAATGTAAGCTCCTTGAAAATAAGAATCATCTCTTTTTTTTTTTAAAGTATGCAGCCAACACTTAATATAGTGCCTGGCACATAGTAAGGATGTAATAAATGTTTGGGGGCAGATAGGTGGCATAGGGAATAGAGTGCTGGGCCTGAAGTCAGGAAGACTTATCTTCCTAAATTCAAATCTGGCCAGATAACTAGCTGTATAATCCTGGGCAAGTCATTTAGTCCTGTTTGCCTCAGTTTCCTCATCTGTAAAATGAGCTGGAGAAGGAAATGGCAAACTACTGTAGTATCATTGCCAAGAAAATCCTAAATGTGGTCATGAAGAGTAGGACACAGCTGAAAATGACTGAACAATAAATGTTTTATCTACTCTCTCCCTCCCTCCCTCTCTCCCTTTCTCTCTCTTTCTCTTTCCCTTTCTTTCACCTATCTACCAATCCATCTATCTATTAATTTATCTACATTTCTATCATCAGTTGGTCTGTATGTCTAGTTTCAGATACTTTTCTTAAAATCCACGTCACTGCTTTTATGAACTCCATTCTGTAGTAATTTTTCTTTTTTCTTTTCTGAGGCTTTTTTTCACCTCAGTTCTTGTTGCTTCTTTTCCCTTCTTTCTTTTCCTCATAGAAACAGATATTTATCTACTTTCTGAGGCTTATCATTCTTTTGAATATTTCATATTCTTCCATGACTATTAATATTTATTAATTTCAGAACCCTTATAAATATAGACATAAATATTTTAGAATTTCATGCTATTTAAAACAGACTGAATTTTAGTTGACTGCAAACTATTTTCCTACTTTTAATAAAGAAAATGGAACTTTAGACATCCTAAGAAAGTGATAAACCACATATCATAATCTTTCAAGTACTCCCCCATCCCTTGCTGTGTGAGTATAGCCTTTGTGAAAGGTTGGAGATTGAAAAATTTGTAGTTATACATACCAAAGTTAAATTAGAGACCATAATAAAGCACTCTACCTCGTGCTGTAGGTGAATTTCCCTGGAAGCAGATGTTGGCACAGATTGAGTTAATTCCCCTTCCCCTTTGTCCTCCTTCTCTTCCCTCTTCTTTTGTAGATTCACCTTCATGGCCTTTCTAATACTCTAGGACTATCTTAGAGTATTGGTCTGATGATTGTTTTAGACAAGAAGGAACCTTCTTCTGGGATTCTTTTACTTTCAGTTGGTGGATCAGGTCACTGAATGTCCTTGACCATGCCTTGATAAGAAGGGTGAGTGAAAGTGCTCACTTTCCAACCTCTTTTGAGAAAAGCCATTATTTACCTGAACCCTGAGGTTCCCAAGCCACCTCACACTAGATGAAAGAACATCATCTCAGTTCACACTTCCAAAGCCAATCGCTAGTGGCATTGAGGCTTCATTGCATAGGGTAAGATTAACCATTCTTTATAACTCATCAGTGATAAACATTCCTAGAAAAACAGAAATAATATGTTCATTGGGGATGAATTGAGGTTATGGTCCTGTGATACAGGTATTAGATTGGTTTGACCTGGAAACAAAATGTTGTTGCCTTTCATTCTGACAACTTATATTTACCTCCATATTCTTATAAAATATCATACAATTTCATTTGGTCTTCTGACAACTTGAGTTAGGTAGTGCAAGTATTATTATCATCTCTTTTTAGAAATCAGGAAATAGATTCCAAAGAGATTAAATTACTTGTTTCATTAGCTTGTGAGCCCCTTGAGGGCAGGGACTGTCTTTTTTTAAATTATTATTCCCAGAACTTAGCACAGTGCCTGACAGAGGTGCTTAATAAATGTTTATTGACTGTTTATTATTGTCCAAACTCAAAGTAGGAACAGGACTGGGCCTAAAGGTAAGTTCTTTGATTAGACATTTTTGCTATGTTTTGTAGCTTCCAAATGTTGTTTTAAGAACATGGGTACCCTCGTGCAACATTTGAACTATATGAGCATCAAAGAGGCCACATTGTACATTGGACTCAGAAACAGATGATGAACTATATTTAAATCCTGGCTCTGACACTTATTAGCTATATGACCTTGGATGCTTTGCATAATATGTTTCATCCTCAGTTACCTTGTCTATAAAACAGAGCATAATTGCTTAGAGCCTCTATCTTATAGGGTTGTTGTAAAGAAAGTTCTTTATTAATCTCAAGTGCTCTATAAATATGAGTTTTTAATTATGCAATGCCTATAAGTGTTAGAAGTCAACCATTTGTTTGTGTGTGGTCATGGATTCTTTTTGGCAGTCTGGTGAAGCCTATGGCTCCCTTCAAAGAATAATGTTTATACGTGCATAAACAGTTACAAAGGAAACCAATGATACTGAATTTCAATTATCCAAATATTAAAAAAGCAAGTTCACTGACCCTAGTTAAGGACCCTGTTATAGAGTAGGATGGGACACACACACAAAAAATGAGATCGCTTCTCCCTTTGGATATGAAAGTGAAATATACTTTAGAAAATCATAGAATCACAGCTCTTAGAGATGGAAAGATGCAAATATTGAATGCAGAATTCACTTCTCTTTACAATTGATATTACAACGTAATGTTATTAATAATACCATGTTAATAGCTTATTATCATGATATTTCCAAATTGTGGATAATGGCCCATAATTGTATGTGTTTATCACCTGATTGTATCTTCAGAAATATGAATTCCAGTTTGACCTGGGTGAGTGCTTCCATTTACAGATTCAAAGAGAAATTTATGTTTGTGACTTCATGGTCTTTGGTGGGAAATAGTCCTTGGAATACTGAATCTGCCTTATTAACTGCTACTGGTAAAAGTGCTGATATATTCTCTAGAATAGTCTCAAATTATCCTTTACTCCTCAGCTCAAGAAGTGGGGATTTTCCTGAAGTTTCCCTCAACATTTTTTTGGCCGAGTGAAGGTTTTCCCAGGATTCATAATGTTTATTTTGATGAATTCCTATTAAAATATGTGACATTCATAGGTGTGCACATCCTGCCCAGGAATTATGTATTCCTATGGGGATGCTTATGTTGCTTTATCAGGGGTTAACTAGCCAAGTCTAATGAGACTGAAGTCTGTTTCTAGGACTCATTGTCTACAATTCTAGTGATATAGCATTGGACTGGGGGACAGTAGACCTGGATTCTAGTCTTGGTTCAGCTTATTTCATGCAAGTTGTTGGGTCTACTTTTTTTTTTTTTGGTAAAATGGCAAGGCATAATCTCTAAGGTCCTTTCAAACTTTAGCATTCTGAATCTATCATTCTAACTGCCACTAGATAGTGATAATGGTTTGTACACCAATTTTAATACTATGTGAAGAAGAAATAGGACTAGTCACAATTTCAACTTTACTGTTATTCCATATCACATGTAGGTGTGAGGGATACTGACAAAATAATATACTCTAAGAAAAGTTATAGAAAACTTCTACATAGTGCATAGGAACCATGGTCCCCAAGCTTTCAGCTGAGGACCAGGGCTTTAGAATTATTAAGAGGGACTTTCAAGTCCATATCAACACCAAGCACTGTCCCTCTGATTATGGGGTAATTTGTGAATGTTTGTTATGCAAAACAAACACAAAATAAATAAAATAGCAAAAAAGATATCTTATACATCTTGATGACTATATTTCCAATTAAAATTCATTTAAATGTGTTACTGAATTCAGGTTATTTTTGATCAACATTTATTTTCTCAATCAATGGATACTAACTGTACAATTCCTATTATGTGAAAATGCAAAGAAAGTTTTTGATATTCAGAAGGGTACCTTTGTACTTGAAAAGGGTGGCAACTGCTGGTATAGCAGAAAGGACTTTGTGAGTCAGGAGATCTGTAGATCACTACTATTCCCATCATTAATTATCTATATGACCTTGGGTAAGTCACTTAAACTCTTTGGGTCTCAGTTGCTTAAGGCATAAAATGAGATAAAATGTATAAAATAAAGATCTCTAAGATCCTTTCCAGTTTTAAAATTTGATAGAATTTTAAAGCAAGAATTAAAGAAAAAATTTCCCTTAGGTTTTGTAAGTTTTCCCTGACTATTTTTCACCATTTTTTCATATTAATTGCTATTTTCCTTAATCCTTTGCCAAAATTCTACTCTGATGCCTCACTAGGGTGTGACACAAGTAGCAGCAGGTCACCCTCAAACCTAGAATGCTGCTGATGACATTTATTTTTGTTTAAGGACCAAACTCATTAATTAAATTCAGAGAGCCTCATTACCAGAAGATTGACCACCAAGCAATAAATTTTCTTTTATGTAGCAATTCGTGATTGATTTGTATAGGTGGAGGGAGTATGAGCACCAGTGAAATAACAAATTTATTGACAGAACTTTATGAGACCAATGTAGCTGAGAGCAATTTAGCACTTTGAGGATTACCAAATACCTCATTTACACGATCTCACTGGAGCTTTGAGAAAGTCAACCTGTTATCCTGTTTATTAACCCCTTTTTTACAGATAGGAAACTGAGGCTAACAGAAAGTGACTTGTCCATGGTTGCAACAATAATAAATTTCAAGGAGCAGGACTGAAACCCAGGCTTTTCTTGGAACTAATGCCAACCTTATTTCCACTACAGCACAATTTCTGGAACATATTAAAGTGCTTAGTAAAAAAGCTTTTTGTCAGTCAGTGTCCCAGGCACTGTGCTAAGCTCTGAAGATGCTAAGCTAAGTCCTTGAGGCAGTCTAATTGACTCTTTACATCACACTACTGGCCATAATCTTAATAAGAACCAACTATTTACTATGCCTTCTTAAAAAGCTAATATATTAAATTTTGTTAATAGAAACACAGTTTCCAAATCAAAATAGACAAAAGCTCACTCTGTGTATTCTGCAATGGGCTGACAACATCCAGAACCTGGTGCTGGACTTTAGGAGGGAAACTGATAAACTAGAGAGCATCCAGAGAAGGATAATGAGGATGACAAATGGCCTAGAAACCAGATTACATAAGAATTAGTTGAAATGGTAGATGCTTGAAGGCCTATCATGTGGAAGAGGGATTACACTTGTTTTGCTTACTCTCAGAAAGTAGAACTATGTAGAAGTTAGTTGCTCTATATAAGGATAAATTTCTAAGTAACTAGAGTAGAGGTTCTTAACTAGGAGTCCAGGGCAATAGATATATTTCAGGGAGTCTAAACATGCATCAGAAGAAAATACATCTTTATTTTCACTCCTCTCTAATTGAAATTTGGGATGTTCTTCAATTAAGAATTTTTTAAAATTTCTGAGAAGTGGTCAGACAGAAAAGATTAAGAACTCCTGAACTAGAGCTTTTCAACAATGGATCAGGCTGCCTTGCAAATTGACCAGCTCACCCTCACTTCAAGTGTTGGAGCAGAAGCTGAGTGACCACATTCCAGTAGGAAATAGTAGAGGGAATGCTGCTCAGGACTGTGGCTCAATTCCTTGCTCTTACAATTCACTGTCCGTATGATTTTGAGCAAGTAACATCGTCTCTGCACTTCGGTTTCTTCATCTGAAAAACTGCATTACCTCACAAGGTTGTGAGGAAAGCAAGTTTTGAAGAGCTAAATGAGGCAGCTGAGAAACGTGATGGATAAAGTATGGGACCTAGATTTAGGAAAACCTAAGTTTAAATCCAGCCTTAGATGCTTACCATGTGACTATGGTCAAGTCGCTTTTTTTTAAACCTCAATTTCTTCATTTGCAAAATGAGGATAATAATCCCTTCCAGGATTATTGTAAGGATAAAATGAGATGATATTTGTAAAGCACTCTGCACACCTTAAAGCTCTGTATGAATTATTGCTATTTGTCCATTAATGAATTCTATTATTAGAATGGAATTCCTGCATTGGTTAGGAGTTTAAAGAGATGACTTCTAAGACTTCTTTTAACTTTGAGATTCTGTGATAGTTGCAGATAAACTGGAAGTACAGGCAAATTAGATTTCTAATTTGTTCAGGTGGACTGTCCTAGGACATAAGTCAATCTTGATAATGAATTGCTACTTTAGGAAGTATTTCAACATTTTCATCTACTAGCTAGTAATTTAAAAATGATCACAAGAATGTTATAATGAAGCCAGTATTTTAGAGAATTTTGGCATTTTTTCAAGATGAAATTATTTTTCTTTGTCAGCTTCATTGTGAAGAAAATTTTGTAAATTTATAGAGAAGCATCCTAAGTCCATTATCTATAAAATAAACCTATGAACTGCAAAAAAAATTCTTGGGTTATCACAGGGTTATTCTGTAATATGGTTCCTTCATCAAAAAATGGGATTTTAACATGTCACCAAGTTATTTTGTATAACTTTTAAAAGATTCAGATTGTTACATTCTGTAAATTGGACATATTACTACTAAAATTTGAGGCAGCATTAATCAGTCATGAAGTATTTATTAAGCATTTACAGGTGCCGGGTACTGTGATAGCCTTAGATAAATAGATAGACAAATAGACAAAAATATAGATAAATAGATAGACAAAAATTAAACAGGGAAAACAAATGCAAGTAAATACAGAATATATGCAAAATAATTTCAGGGAGCAGTCCCTAGTAGCTTGGGGAACAGGAAAGGCCTTATGTAGGAGCATGCATATGAATTCATCTTCAAAAAAATGTAGGGACTATAAGAGGGAGGGGTAAGGAGGAAATGGATTTCGGGAATAGAATACAGCCTGTGCAAAGGCTGGTGAAATCAGTGGAATGTTCATAGGACCATAGATATGTGGCTGGCAGGGATCTAACAGATCATTTAGTCCAATCCTCTTTCGTTTTACAGATACATAAACTAAGCCCCAGATAGGATGAGTGCTTTGTCCTAGACAGCAAATGATGAAGAGCAGGTAGACCAGTTTGCCTGGGTTGTAGAGTGTGTGAAAGGTGATAAGGACTAATAAGCTTGCAAAATGGGCAATGACCAGCTTGTGAAGATTGCTAGACTTGGAGCCAGAAGGACCTAGCTTTGACTTCTTCATCTGACACTTGACTACAATTGGCAAATTACTCAACCTGTCTGAACCTTGTTTTCCTTATCTGTAAAATGGAGATAATAATACTTAGAGAACTTACATTAGATAATACAGGCATGTAAAGCATTTTTTTGGGGGGTGCTAGGCAATGGGGTTAAGTGACTTGCACAGGGTGACACAGCTAGTAAGTGTCAAGTGTCTGAAACCAGATTTGAACTCAGGTCCTCCTGACCCAGGGTTGGTGCTCTATCCATTGCACTACCTAGCTGTCCCCATGTAAAGCATTTTTTACGCCCTTTATAAATGTCAACTAGTTGAGATGTCCTTCCTGGATAATATAGAATTAACAATCAGGAAAACATTAAGAGTTCTTATTCTGTTCAGACCATAGCACAGTACCATGGTTGTAGGTGGTCTTCAGTAAATATTTGTTGAATGGCCTGATGTGTTCAGTTTTCAAGCCTTTCATTTTTTTAGTGATTTTCCACACCAACTGAGAAGCACAGAATAATTGTGTCTATGTGATGATGCCAAACATCCAACTGAAAAGTAAAAATCAACTGGCTGCTTTGTTTATTCAAAGTAAAACAACTGGCTTAATAATTGTTTTCACTCAATTATTTTCACTGCTTGAGTGGTTTTTTTTTTGTGTGTGTATAGATGTAACCTAAAAGTACCATTTAAAAATTGTCTAATTCTCAGAGTCTAAATCATTTGCGTGCAAACTCCTGTTCTAAAATGCACTTAATGCATATCAGTTTCCTTTTAATGCATTTTTTTATGGCAAAGGATAATTATAGTATCTGATAATGTAATTTTCTTGCCAATTTGAGTGTGATTTGTTTACTGCCATTGTTTAGGCAGAACATGATGCCAATAAGGCTGTTGCTATAGCTTTGTTCTCCATGTGGGCCAATCATTTTCCCTAAAAAGGAGAATCTGTTCCAAGCAGAGATTGTAGTCTGGATTCTGCTAGCCATCTAGCAAATTTCTCAGAGTGAAGCCCTCTATACACTCTATGGATGATGAATCACTAGCATTATCTTCATTTACAAAATACAAAAGGGATGATTATTGAAATTTCTGAATACAAATCATATAATTTATTTTTTACTGTCTAAAAACAAAGTACATTCCACATTTTAGGTCTCCAGACTACCTGTGTGAATATAAGTATAATTCACTTTGGATCAAATTATGACCAATATTCTCTAATGTTGCTTATTTCAATGTAGTAAATGCACAATCCAAAATGGTTTTCTAGTCTACTGATTTTTCATAATGTTGAACATTTAATTTCAGTTTCTATTTTTCTTTCAGTGGGTTTATAGATTGTATCAAGTTTGCTTATTCTTTTGCTTGAAAATCAGATGACTCTTCTCAGTTCATAAAACAATAGCTGGAGGAACAATCATAGCTCTTACAGATTAAGGAAGGCAATTAGTCAGTTCTTAATCTCTATCTCAATCACTTATTTTTTTCTTCTTTTATTTCTTCTGGATTCAGAAAAACATTGCAGCAAAATATCCTCTATGTTAATAGTGTGCTGTATTAATCATTGGTAAGCATCGTTCAAAACATTTTTGCTGGTACAAATTTGCTTGCTGTTTTAGGCAGTATAAATGATATAGCCTCAAAATACAATAAAGAATTATAGACTCTGCTCTTTAATCCACTTTATCATACACAAAATAGTCATGATCTGTTTTTTATTACTGCCCATTTTGATGTGTGATAACCAGATTAGTGAGAAGCTGTCATGACCAAGAGAGATGCTAGCTGATCCAGATGATTAAATAAATCATATCAGTACACATCTCATAATGTTCATTGCTTCTCGGATCTTTTTAAACTCCAGATTTCATACTCAGTTATATTTTCCTCTTGATAAAAATTGAATGATTTAAACAATTGGGTGATAAGTATATGCTTATAATTGTTATATGCATCTCTTAGATTCTTAATCTGATATCATTTTAGAGTTGAAAGGTCATCTAGTTAGTCACAAAAACTACAATAGGTATTATAACAGCTATTATTTAGTCAATCAATCAATATATGCTTATAAGAGCATATTGTGTGCTAAACACTGTGTTATGCATTAAGGATACAACTACGAAAAAAAAAGATCCTAAATTTTACATGAGGAAATTGAAGTCCAGAGAAATCACATATGAGGTAGGAGAATGTTGTGGATCGGGCACTTGACTTGGAGTCAGTAAGACCTGGGTTCAAATGTCACCTCAGATACTTGCCAGCTATGTGATCCTGGGGAAAATCATTTAACTACTCCATGCCTCAGTTTCCTCATTTGGAAAATGAGTAGGTTGAATTTGGTGGCTTTTAAGGTCCCTTCCAGCTAGACAGCTGTGATGCTGTGGCTTGTCCATAGTCACACAGTGATGATCTAATTGATAAGTTTAGCTCTCTCGATTCCTCTTATTCTTATTCTTAGTTTCTATGAAAAGTTGCTCTTCTGCCTACATCATAGTGTTGTTATGAGGCACAAATGTTCTGTCCTATACATACAGAATTTTGTAATCTTCCAAGTGCTACAGAAATGTCAGTTGGGACAATAACAATGATGATGGATGATGATAAAATCAGTTTCCTCAGCCATGTTAAGAAAAATGCTTAGAAGACTATTCTAACTTTACTCAGTTGACTTGGCAAGTACCCCCTGCATATGAGGGGTAGCCAATTAAAAAAAAGTGTTATTGATGATTTTTGCTTTTTTTAAATTTTTGTTTCTTAATTTAATTTTTCAAAGAATAAAAACCTATTTTCTCTTTCTTCCTCCTACCCCCATTATGAAATAAAAAAAATTCCTTGTATAATCAAAACAAATTACAGCACTGACCATACACAAAAATTAAATGTCTTAATGTACAACCTGAGTCTGTCACTTTTCTGTTAGGAGATAGGTAGCATGTTTAATCATGAGTCTTTTGGAATTGTTATTGGCCATTGTATTGATCAGAGTTCTTAAGTGTTTCGAAGTTGTTTTACCTTAAAATGTTGTTGTTGTTGTATAAATTATTCTCCTGGTTCTGCTCACTTAACTCTGCATTAATTCATATAAGTCTTTCCAGGTTTCTCTGAAACTGTCCCCTTTATCTTTCTTCCTGTGAAGTAGCATATATCATTATTTATTCAGTCATTCCTCAATCTATGGGGACCCCCTTTGTTTTCAGTTCTTTGCCACCAAAAAAAGCAGCTATAAATATTTCCATACAGGTGAGTCCTTTCCCTCTTTAATCACTTTGGGGTATAGATTTAGTAGTGGTATCAATGGGTCAAATGGTATGAGGACTTTACTAATGTTTGGGATATCGTTCCAAATTACTATCCATAATGATTGCATCCCTTCACACATCTACTATGAATGCATTAGTGTACCTATTTTCCCATAGCCCCTCCCAAGTATGTAATTTTTTTGTCAACATTGTCAATCTGATTGGTTTGAGGTGGAAACTGATGATTGCCTTAATTCACATTTCTCTAATTATTAATGATTTTTCATGCAGCTATTAAGCTATTGATTGTTTAGACTTCTTGAAGAGTAGCCAAGTTAAAAATTAAAGAGTTGCATTGAAGAAAAAGAACTAGGGCAATTCATTCCCTATATGACCTTGTGAGTTTTGTGGTCCTTATTTTCCTTATGTGTAAAAATGAGGGAATTGGATTAACTAATCTCTTAGTTTCTTTCCATTCCTAATTCTATTGTCCAGACTGGTACCTAGCTCTTCATTGTTTTTCCCCTTGGCCTTATCCTCTTCCCTGTTGCCTCATCTCCTTAATGAATCCAAAGCCAGGTTACTCAGAATAGATCACTAGGCCCAGCTAATGAAACATTTCACTAGGTCACTGAATAGCTGCACATGCAACATTGCAACATTGCAAGAGAGGTCCGATAGTTTAAAGAGGCATAAAAGATAGTATCCTTTCAAGAAATACATTTCTATACTTTCCCAAAGTATCATACTCTTTTTTTCCATATGCTTTTGAGTTGAAAATTTTTCTCCCTTTTTCTCCCCCCCACCCTCCCCAAGACGGTGCACAATCTGATATAGGCTTTACATTTACATACCCATTAAACATATTTTCACATTAAGTTGTAAGTAAAAATTAAAGCCAATAAGAGGAACCATCAGAAAGATGAAACAAAACTCAACAGAAGGTAAAAATAAGTGAGAGTGATTCGACTTCCATAGTTCTTTCTTTGGATGTGGACAGCATTTTCCTTCCCAAGGCCTCTGGAGATGTCTTAGATCCTCATAATGCTGAGAAGGGTTCAGTTTAACATTCTTAGTCAATGCATAACGTGGCTGCTATTGTGTACAAAGTCCTCTTGGTTCTGCTCACTTCACTCAGCATCAGACCATATAAGTCTTCCCAGGTTTTTCTGAAGTCAGCCTGTTCATCATTTCTTATAGCACAATACTATTCCATTACATTCATATACCACAACTTGCTCAGCCATTCCCCAATTGATGGGCATTCTCTCAATTTCCAATTCTTTGCCACCACAAAAAGAGCTGCTATGTATATTTTTGTACATGTGGGTCCTTTTCCCATTTGTTTGATCTCTTTGGGATATAGCCCTAGAAGTGCTATTGCTGGATCAAAGGGTATGCACATTTTTGTAGCCCTTTGGGCATAGTTCCAAATTGTTCTCCAAAATGGTTGGATCATTTCACAACTCCACCAACAGTGTGTTAGCGTTCCAATTTTCCCACATCCTCTCCAACATTTATCATTTTCCTGTTTTGTCATGTTGGCCAATCTGATAGGTGTGATGTGGTACCTCAGAGTTGTTTTGATTTGCATTTCTCTAATCAATAATGATTTAGAGCTTTTTTTTTGTATGATTATAGATGGCTTTAATTTCTTCATCTGAGAACTGTCTGTTCATATGCTTTGACCATTTATCAATTGGGGAATGGCTTGTGTTCAAAGTATCATACTCTTAAAGCCCATATACTTTATGTGGAGCTATGCAAGTCTACAGAAGCTGCTGCATAATTACTTACATACCTTTTATAATAGAGCTATTAATTTGTAGACTCCAGAAAGTTTTCTGAAGCACCTTGACATATTATATACTATCATTTTCCATATCCTTGGTTATACTCATGAATATATGTGACATAATTCAATACAATCTACTGTATAACCTGCTTTACTTCACTATTGCTGGGAAATCCATTGGTCATAATTTCTAAGAGCTGCCTTAGGCACTGATGGGGTAAAAGATGAGGTTAGAAAAGATGCTTCTTTGGCAACGTTTGGTCAGGTTACATGGTCCTCGAAGCTTCTGCCTTATTCTAACTGCTGCAATATCAAAAGGAACCAAAATTATTGCCCCTCTTTTTTTTTATCTTCCTTTTGGTGACTTATTTTTCCCTTCAATGATCCCTCTGTTTTTCATATTAAATCTAATTTCCTCTGTATAAAAATATCAATTAGGGGTGCTCTGCATTATTTTTCCTAGCTCCTAATCTCTTTTTAGTAGATTTGGGTCTTTTATTCTTCCTTAGTTTTTGCATTGACCATATGAAATCTGGCTTAATTTCTTAGAACCAAGCTTAGGTTTACTGATGTAGAATGCATTAAAACTTAGTTTTAATAACATGCTTTGCTTTTTTCTTGAATCTATCTTATTTCATTTTTACCATTTTTTGACTTAAAGCTACACTGCAATTCTGATACATACGGTCAATGATAAGCAGGGGTGATCCAGGAGAGCGTTAGCTAGTATCTTTTTTGGCAGTGGACAGCTGTTTTGAATAATAACTAGAAAAGGTGAATGGACCTGAAATGTTTCCAAGGTAATTGTTACAATTTCAAAATCCCAGCCTACCAGAAGATGTCAGTATTGTTTGTGGAATGTGTAAAAGGAAAGCATGTCAGTAACCTCCATATGGGTTCATTGTGTCTCTCCTATCTTGCTAAATTTTCTCAGGAGTTCTGCTAAAGAAAACACTTGGGTGAAACCTTGTTTTGGGTCTGACAAGCACTGGAAAATCACTTCAGGCATTAGACTGGCATGCCAATCACACCTTACCTCTTTTTTACTTCTGGAAAAATAACAAATACAAATGCCAAGAAATGGAGAAAAAACAGACCTAGATAGGTAATTTTGTAGGGCTGTAACAGGATGCTAATAATTGGCAACTAGAGCTGTTTTATTTGTAACAATATATTGCATCACTGATAAATTTCAATAGATATATATATTGCAAAGGAAAAAACTATAATAATGTAGCTTATGATTATAGTTACTGATTACAGACATTGATATAATGCCTTAACATTTAAAAAATTAGATATATAGATAAATGCACATATTATATCATTTGAGTTTCATAACAACTCTGTTAAGGTTGGTATTATAGGTATAATTGTCATTTGAATTTCTCAGTTAAGGAAATTGAGATTGAGATAGTTTAGGTGACTTGCCTGTGATAGTAAATGTAGAAGGCAGAATTTGAATCAGCTCATTTAGATACTATGTCCAGCATGCCACTACACCTCTCTATTTTTCCAAAGGCTGTTTCTTTAAACTTGAGTGGTAAAAGTTATACCTGAAACAATAAGAAGAATTTCCAAAAAAAAAATTTCAATTTTGAATGCCCAGATATTAAGTATTAGTCTTATAATTTGAGTTATTAAATTGCGAAGCTTTGTATTAAAATTGATATTATTTTCTATACATTTAAGGTATAAAGAGTCATCAGACATATTTGTATTTGGAAATGTATCGCTCTTGTCCCTGGCACTAAAATTTTACTCTGAAGCTTCATAATTTTTGAGTTTCTGTTCTTAGAGAGGTTATACTCAACAGGTCATAGTCGCTGATAGGACCTGGTCAAGAGACTAGGTTATATGGGTGCTGATCAAGATGGGATCAGACAGGCAAGGTAGATCCTTTGAAGCACAGTGGAGTTGAGACTAGGATTGTATTACCGTGAGTGTATTGTTCCCATAAAGAATTAAGGTAAATATTGCCCTTTTATCCTTGGTAGTCTAAACTTTGGTTCCATTCTGTGGTGGGTCCATATAAGCCTTATCATTTAGGGCAAACATTGATCTCCAGGAAGGAATCTGCACTTTTGTCACTAAGGAATATTCCAAGTCTGTGCCGTGTGATAAGGCAATATTCTCTAGGCAGATTTGGCACCTAGCCGGGGGCTTTGGTGGTTCTATAAGTTTGGTAAGGGGTCAGTTTTCTTCTTGCCTGAATCCTTTTTCTGTGCAATCTTGTCCCCTCTTAGGGATAGGTCATGAGTGAGGGGAGTAAAGATCTTGACAGGTATAAAAGGAAATGAAAAATCTAATTTGGACTCAATTAGGTGGTGTGTATGTACAACTGTGTGTGTGTGTGAATATGTGTGTGTGTGTGTGTGTGTGTGTGTGTGTGTGTGTGTGATGAAACTTTTCATTTATTTATGTGTTTGGAGAGAATATTTCCAAATAGGAGAAAAAAGTCTTTTTTTATTCATCCAGTGAATGTACTAGCAAAGAAAACATGGATAAGTCACTTAAACTCTCAGTGACCTCAACCAACCTTCTAAACCAGACTTTCTTACAGTAAAGACATGAAACAGTTTTGTTAATTGATTTTTTAAAAATTTAGATAAAATTAAACTTTTATTTCCTTTTTCTTTAATTTTCAATATTAATTGCTCTTTGAGAATTTTTTTAGACTCTCTAGTAGACATTTTTCTTTCAAGAGCATGGCAGTTGCTGGTGTTAGAACATAAGAATGTTAAAATGAAGACATTATTCATCACTAAAATTTTCACTTTAAACTGTTTTTCTAGTAGTGGTGATAAAATTGTGTTGCTTTGAGCATGCAATGACTTCTCATGACCCAAGGCATTTATTTGTAAGAGGGACAAATGGGGTCAAGGGAGCAAAATGTAGTCATAATATGATTAAATCAGTGAGGAAGGTGGTTCAGAGCAATCATAGAATTGGGAAGAAAGTAGAGGTGACCATTTGTGCTTGGACAGTGCCCTGTCTCATTTATACTAGATTTTGTGGCTCTGTGAAGAAAAAAAAATCAGGTATAAAGCCAATACTCCCCTGAAATTCTTTTTAAGTTTGTAGATGTATCACTAGACTGAGCACTCCTTCAAAGGCTCTTTTTTGCTAGATCTTCATCCAGGTTTGATCCACTAAAAGTAGGTGTGACACAAGGCTTAGTCCTAGAAGCTAGCCACCCTCTTTATGCTTTTGCTTAATGTTCTCATCAGCTACCATGAATTCAATTATCTTTGTGCTGATGATGGTCAGATCTACTTATCCAGCCTTAACTTCTGCTGACCTCCAGACTTGCATTCCCAACTGCCTATTAGACATTTTGAACTGAGTATTCTGTAGACATCTTAAACTCAACTTATCCGAAACTGAACAATTTCCTCCCAAATCCTTTACCCCTTCTAAATTTTTATTTTATTGTCAAGGACACCACCATCCTCCCATTGCAACCTAGATATCACCTTCAGCATCTCACTCTCTCTCACCCCTATATACAATCTATTGCTAAGTCATATCAATTTTACTTTATATCCCCTTTTTCCCTCTGACATTGCCACCACCTTAATGCAGGCCCTCACCACCTTATAACTGAACTACTTCAATAGCCTGCTGTTTGGTTTCCATGCCTCAAGCCTCTCCCTCCCCATGCTCCACTTAGCTGTCAAACTGATCTTCCTAAAGTACAGGTCTGACCACATGATCCTTCTATTCCATAAATTACAGCGGCTCCCTATCATCTTCAGGATTAAATATAATAATGTTTGGCATTCAATGCCCTTCGTAACTCTGCTGTCTCCTACTTGTCCAGTCTTCTTAAACCTCACTCACTCCCATGTAGTCTTGGATACAGTGACACTGGCTTCTCATCTGTTTCTCCCACAATGTTGAGGTTTAGGTGTTCTAGGAGTGCTGGGACCCCAAAATAGTGACACGCAGGTCCTGCTCAAATGAATTCAACCAAAGCCTTTTTTCAGTCAAAGACAAAACTTATTAAAGATCTGCCATATTGCCCAGACTCTTAAGGAATCTGAACATTTGTGGTGCTCTTATTGACAAGAGGGCTAGACTGAATCTAAGCCGTGGGCCAGATTGAATCTCAGCACCTTAATGGAGACAAGATGGATCTTATATACAGAAAGACTATGGGAGGGATCTAGGAGTGGCAAAGCAGTTTGTGGTGACTGGAGGAGGGGTCTAGAGAAGATCTTGATAGGAGTGGTCAGTAGACTGGGGTGACTAGAGGAGGAGTCTAGGGAGGATCAAGGGTAGAAAGTAGTCAGAGGCCATCCAAGAAGGTAATAGACAATGAAGGGCTGGGCTAGGTTAAGGGCAGAGAATTGGGTATAGGCAATAATGAAAGGCCAATTAAGAGGGTTATTTAAGAGGGGATAAGAGACTTACTTGATCAAGTGGGAAAATTCAAGGAGAGTTCAAGGAGCTTGTACCCCATCAGGCCCTCCTCAAACAAATGGGACCCAAACTCTTTTGGAGTAAGGGACAAAGATTTTGGCTTGGGCCTGTATCCCATCAATAAGACTCCCAAATTGATCTCAGTGCATATTTTTCTGGCTGTCCCCCATTCATGGAATTATTTCCCTCCTCACTTCCATCTCTGGCATCCTTCAAGTTTCAGGTAAAATCCTACATTCTACACACAATCTCTCCTGATCCCCTTTATTGCTAGTGCCTTCCCTCTGTTTATTACACCGATCACTAATTTATTTTGTCTATATCTTGTTTGGATATTGTCTGCTTCATGAAGCTGTGAACCCACTTAAAGGAAGGATTACCTTTTGCCTTTGCTTTTATCCTTAGTGTCTGGTATATAATAGGTACATAATAAACGCTTGTTGATTAACTGCAGGAGAACCGATCATGGCTAGCAAAATAGGGAATAACTTGGAATGTTTGTGCTTTCAGGATAAACAGAAACTCTGTAGCTGATCAATCTCTTCATTGATCATTTGTGTTCTTGGAAGGGTGCCAGCAGGGAGTGGTATACAACAAGAACAGAACCAAAAACTAACTGACGTGGGGATACCACACATGACCACGACATCACTACTGTAACAAGTAATAAAAGAGATAATGAAGAAACAGAAGTCTTCCTTTCTGATATGTATATCCATAATACTTTTCTTTTTATTACTCTCAGAAGGGAAGACAAACATTTTAAGGCAAATATTAGTGCAGTGATACTGTACATAACCTATTGACTTGACCAAAGAATCTTTGAACCTATCTAATTGGGGTTTTAGAAACAATGAATTATTCATTATGCCAATGCTGGATAGATGCACCATTTTAACAGTAATGGATTTTGCACTGACACATCAAATAAAATTTTTTCATTGGAGATGAAGCCACTAGTCCACAGGGCCTATCTCTTGTCTTAAGTAGTGGATGGTGTTTCAGAGCATCAGAAAAAGCTACCACAACAGATGTTCTCATTCTCATCCTCAGAATATTCGGAAGCTAGGAAATAGCCTCAATCAATCAATCAGGAATTACTTACAAAGTAAAAATAACTAATGATAACAGCCAGAGAGGCAGAGAGTTGTAATGGATAGAGATCTGGCCTTGGAGTTAGGACAACCTGGGTTCCAGGTTGTCTCTGACATATACAAGTTTTATGGGAGGTAGTGTGGTACATTAGAAAGAGTAATACCACTGGAGTCTGAGCACCAGGGTTTATATTCTGCTTCTCACACGTGTCTGATTTTGGGCAAGTCCTAACATGTTTTGGCCTCAGTTTTCCCATCTGTAAAATGTGGGGGTTGGACTAGGTGGCCACTGAGTTCTCTTCCAGCTTTACATCTATGATCCTATGACTATGGGCAAAGCATTTAGCCTTTTAGTTCTCTCAGGTAATTCTGCAAGACTATGGTTTACAGAGGAATTGCTTTTCTGCATTGATGGAAAGCCTCTCCTATGCAGATAAAGTCATAGGTATAGATCAAAATGAGAACTACAATCTCAACAAAAGTAGACATGATAGGGTTTTCTAATTTGCAAAGAGCTTGATATCGTTTTACCCATTCAGAATATCTTTTCAGCACTGTGCTGAGGAGGAATAGACTGATGTGTAAGACAGTCTCTGTGCTCAAAAGACTTAGAGCATAATTAAAGTGATGCAGCTATTTGGTACAGTATATAGAGTGCTGGGCCTGGAATCAGGAAGACTTGAATTCAAAACTGGCATCAGACACTATTTGTGTGACCCTGGACAAGTCACTTAATCTTGTTTGCCTCAGTTTCCTCACCTTTAAAATGAACCGGAGGAGGAAATAGTAAAACATTCCAGTATCTTTGACAAGAAAACCCCAAATGGAGTCATGAAGTTAGACACAACTAAAAAGACTGAACAACAACAAAGACTGGTGAGGCATATACATATATAAAGATAACTAATAAAAACGAGTCTGTGTATACTAAATGGATAATAAGAAAAGGGCAACAAAGTATCATGGCTAGATTTATGGACCAGAGTTAAGAAGACTTGGGTTAAATCCTGCCTCTGATATACTGGATCATTGAGGTAGAGTTAGCAGAGACTTCAAAACCCATCTAGCCCAACCCCGTCATTTTATATATGAGGAACTGGGGCTCAGTGAATTTAATTGGCTTGTCCAAGGTCATACAGATAGTAAATATCAGAGGCAGGATCTGAAGCTAGGTCTTTTGACTTGAGTCAGTATCTTTTCACTATACCATACTGTTTCTACATTTATTGGCCATGTCAATGTGGATAATAATTCCTTCTCAGTCTCAGCTTTCTCATTTGTAAAATAGGGATTTTGATTCTTGTCATAGCTAACTCATTGAGTTGTTGTGAAAGTCAAATGACATAATGTATGTCAAACCTTTTGTAAACTTTAAAGTGCTACGTAAATGCCATTTCTTATTAAGTGTCAGCTGAGAGGCACAAGTCAAAGAGCTGTACAATTTGGAGGCAGAAAAGACGATCATTATGGGATGGGGGGGGCATCAGTGACCAAGAAGGCATCATAGAGGAGGTAGGACTTCAGCCTGACCTTGAAGGATAGGTACTATTTAGATAGGGTAGTATTCCATATTGGAATAACAGTACAAATATGAAAGTGATCCAAGGGATAAGTGAGTAGGACAGTATGAATGGAACATAAGGACCATAGTGGGGAGTAGCTTGAGACAAACTTGAAAATATATGTGGGGGCCAGATTGTGAATAGCCTTGGAAATGAGTACTTTAAGTGACCCCAATACATTGAAATTGCTAATTTTTCTCTATCTCAGATCAAAGTACAGTTATATTTAATATTTGAATAGCATTCAACCTTAATTTATTGGACTTATCTATTGTCCTTCATACTAGAAGATGACCAAAATGATATCATGATGTCAGAGTTAACGTACAGTGTGTCTGACTGTGGCTGATCAAACCAGTATGAGCTTGGAAAGCTCTATATTAGAGGCACAAATAACCCATATGAATATTTGCTATGGAAATGTCTCTAAATTTGTGCATCTCACATTTCTTTTGAGCTACTGCAGTTTTGCTTTACTCATATAGCACACCACCTTCTTTGATGTGGGAACACAATGCTGAATGGTTTTGTGCCAGTCTCTTCCACATTTCACAATTGATACCAAAAATCTTCAGAGAAACATTGAGAATGGTCTTTGATCTTTGTGTGAGCACTTGCCTTGTATGAGTTCTCTGTAAAATAGTCTTTTAGGCAAATGTATGTTTGGCATTCGAACAAGGTGGCCAGACCGTTGGGGTTGTGATCTCTGTAGTAGAATTTCAATGTTTGACTGTTCAGCTTTAGAAAGGACCTCAGTTTTTGGTAGCTTCTCTTGCCAGGTGATCTTCACAGTCTTCTAAGACAGATCAAATGGAAGCAATTCAGTTTCCTCGCATGGCACTGGCATACTGTCCAGGTTTCATAGGCATACAACAATGATGTCAGTGTAATGGTTCTATAGGCCTTCAGTTTGGTAGACGGTCTAATGCTTCTCTCCTACACTTTCTTTTGAAGCCCCATAAATGCTTAGTTAGCTCTGGCAATGCATGTATCCACCTCATTCTGTATGGGTACATATCTGGAAAGTATACTGCCAAGGTAGGTGAACTTATCCATAGCACTCAGAATTTTTACATTTGCTCTACTGTGACTGATGGTTCCATATATGGATGGTGTGGTGCTGGTGGATAGAGAACCTCTGTTTTCTTTGTGTTAAAATTGTCAGACCAAAATTAGTATAAGTGGCAGAGAATTGATCCATACTCTGTTGCATCTCAGCCTCAGGGGCTGCACTGAGTGCACAATCATCTGCGAACAAAATGTGATGCACCAATTTTCCCTCCACTTTAGTGTTAACTTATTGCCTTTTTAAGCTAAATAATGTACTATCAGTACAACACTTTTTCATTCTCATTGAAGGTGTCTGAGAACATTGCTGAAAACATCATGTTAAATCCTGTGTCACATGTGTGGACTTTATCTGCCTTTCTGCTAAAATGTATGAAATGTTCCCTGGTAGTTCACATTCATATGCCATAATTTGTTTAGTCGTTCCCCAATTGATGGGCATTACAATTAGTTTTAAGTTCTTTGATAATACAAAAAGTGATACTATAAATATGTTTGTATATATAGGACATTTTCCTCTTTTGTTTTTCATTTTGTGGTATAGGCCTACTAATGGTATTTCTGAGTCAAAGAGTAACACAGTCTAGTGACTTACTGGGCATAGTTTCAAATTGCTTTCTAGAATGCAGGCCTAAATTTATTTCTTTTTGTATCAGGTTTTCCATTGAAACCTTTTATGTACATTTTTGTCTGTGTCATTTTGGGATCATATTTATTTTACAATCTCTTAGAATCTTAATTCTCTAATGTTCAGTAAATTTAATGTTCTCTGTTTTGTACCCAATGCTCTACTAAGCTTGTGCTTTCCTGGGTGTGGAGATCTTAGGACCTAGGGTATAGAAACATTTTGAATTTTAAGGAAAAAAGTGATTTCAATAAGTCTAAGACATTGTTGGAATAAATATTACCATATGTGTGTGTGTGTGTGTGTGTGTGTGTGTATGTATGTATATTTGGTGTGGGAGCATTCAAAGCTGTGATTATATCAATGTAAGGAATTTCAGGTATGAAAAATCCATCTCCCAAGGCATCTAAGCAATTCATCTGCAAAAATGGGCTAGGAGTTCATAGGTTCATAAATTTAGAGATGGTAAGGATCTCAAAGACCATCAAGTCCTACCTCCTCATTTTACAGATGAGGAACATGAGGCACAGAGATGTTAACTGACTCGACCACAATTATAGATCCAGAATTTGAACCTAGTTCTTTTGAATTCAAACTTAATACCTTCTTCACTGTCTCCAGAAAAATGTGAGTTCTGTTTTCATGTTTAACATTGTAGGCACTACCATGATCAGAAAACTTGTGTGCCTTACCTTACCAGCCTTCAAAAAGCTACCCTTCTTTTTCATAGCCAAATTTTTTTTTGAAGCAGAATGATCATTTTAATAAATGAAAGCATAGAGCTTGTTTGTAGTACAATGCACTTGTTACATATTCATTAAATATTATCAGCAGTGTCATACTGAAATAGTTCTTGGATCTTTAAAGAATGACACAATGGAAATGATTTTCCTACAATAATCTCTAAAGTAGGAAAAGATTATTTTTGAACTGAGCTGCAATCTTTCATCTAGGCTTTTAAAAGCAGGCTTTATCAAAATATTTATCCCAGTGAGTCTGTTGTGTTGTATGGCTCTGTGTGAATAAACAGTTCTCTAGGTGCTGAGATGAAGGATAGGATAAGAGTAGTCACAAGTGCTGAGTTTCTTTCTGAAATTAGTTACATAACTGCCAATGAGAAATTTGTATAGTTTAAAGTAAAATGAGCGTGCTTTCAAGTAAGTATAGTTTCAAGGACATTTTTTCCTATATGACTGTTAATTGAAATTTAAATATCTAAGACAGTTTGTACTCTTTTTATTTTCAGAATCAGAAATGTATTAATCACATAATCATATAATTTTAGAGTTGTAAGGGACTTAAAGATCATCTTATTCAACCTCCTTATTATGTATGAGGAAATTGAGATCTAACGAGGTAAAATGACGTGTCCAAAGGCACACAGCTAGAACTAGAAGGAGCAGATAATTATGAGACTTTCAGGTAAAATCACTATCAGTAATTTTCTATCAAAAACCCTCTCCTTTTTTAAAGGAATGAGATGATTAAATGATTATCCTTACTACAATAATAAAAATAAAATAATTGTAGTTAACAATTATATACTGCTTACTACATGGCAGTCACTATGCTAAGTGCTTTACAATTATTATCTCATTTAAGCCTTACAACAACCCTAAGGGGAAAGTGCTATTATTATCTACATTTTACAGAGGAGGAAACTGAGGTAAGCCAGAGTTACACAGCTAGTAAGTATCTAAGGCTGGATCTGAACTTACATATTTCTGAATCAAGGGTGGTCTATCAACAATACCACCTAGCTGTCTCTATGGTTATACTTTTTCAGTATAAATTCAACTGTACTTTTCTTGTAAAGTAATAATTCAAGGGTCAGTAAACTATAGCCTTGGGACCAAATTGGGCTCACTGACTATTTCTGTATTGCCAGTGAACTAAGAATGATTTTTTTACATTTTAAAATAAAGTTTTGTTGTATTTAAAATGTAAAAAAACCCCAAACATTCTTAGCTTACTGTCTAGAATTGTCCCCCAGGCCCTAATTTGTCCACTCCTGGGTAATATTTTTACCCAATAAGGTTTGTGAAAGAAAAATCCCGTCTGTTCACAGAGGTCTGGACCCCAGAAGGTATTCCTTTGCCTATAGGCAGTATATCAGGGAGCTCTGTAGAGGTCCATTGAGAAAAGCCAATACTGTTTTCATGTAATTCTGTAATCCCTAAACTGTCATTTTCCTATCATTTCTATCATTGTGGCAATTGTAAACTAAGGGTCTATAAGCCTAGTTAATAACTTTGCTATGTACCTTGTGGTTAATGTCAGTGGCTATTAGCATGTGCCAAGAATTAGGTGATGGTGAGCAGGCAGCCTGGTCACTTCAGGATTCATATGGACTAGATACATAGAGGGAACAAAAATTCCAGACAGAATATGAATAATTTATCAAGAAATGTTAAACTATTAATGAACTACTTGACATGTGGTAGAAGTCAATAAATAAGTAATTAGATAATAACAGAATTGCATACTACCTGCCAAACTAATTAATAAATGAATTGAAAGGGAAGAGGGCCCTAGTCCTGGCTCTGTAACTACCAAACTGTGCAACCATTGGAAAGTCACTTCAACTCTCTAACTGCGACTTCACATAATATAATTTCCTGCTTTGCTTTTTGTAGTCTAATATTACTGTTTTCAAATCCAGTGTTCATATCAGTCATGCTGTCCCATTTTCTAGATCTAAAGTTCTTTCTGACGGCTCAGGTGACAAGTATGATTTAAGGTATTATTTTCCATTACATTTGGCCAGGATTACTGTGATTTCTTCTCATATATGACTTTCATCTTTGCCTTTGTAATCTTTAGGTTGGTTTTACCATTGGTTTTATATATATATATATACATACACACACATATATTATATATACACACACATATATTATATATACACACACATATATGTATATACACACATATATGTATATTATATATATACATACACACATATATATATATATATATATATATATATATATATATATATATATATATATATATATATATATATATATATATATATATATATATATATATAGGGTTATAACCCTAGTGAATTTCACAGCTTAGCTGAATACAAGTATGATGCCAAGGAAACACGTGGTACAAATTCTCTTTAATCTGACTATTCACATACATGAATGAAAATAAAATGCTAATTTTGATTCCTGTCTGGTTTTTCTTTTTCAATGTAACTTTATTGCAATCATAATCATATTAACACTAAACAATTTTGAAAGACGTAATAACTCTGATCAATGCAATGACTAACCATGATTCCAAAGATTTGATAATGATGACCTCCTGACATGATGGAGCCAATCACATTTGTGAACATGACCAGTGTGGGAATTTATTTTACTTGACTCTGCAAAACAAATTTTGTTAATTTTTCTTTTTTTTTTCTTTTTTCTTTCTTTTTTTTTCATTTTACTATTTGTTACTAGGGTTTTCTTTTTCTCTTTAGTGAGGGGTCATGGTAAGAAGAGGAGAAAATAAATGCTTGTTAACATAAAAAAATCTAATTTAAGACAAAAATGCAGATGGCATAGAGACATAGTAACATGAAGATTTCAGGTCTTGGGAATTTTTTTATTTTTCTTGATTCAAAACAGATCCAGTTTATTGACTTTAAGAACAGGGTAGCCAGAGAAGGCCAGCAATTTTTTTTTTTGTTGCTGTTGAGTCATTTCAGTCCTGTCTGAATTTTCATGACTCTTTTTGAGATTTTCTTGGCAAAGATACTGGAGTGGTTTACCATTTCTTTCTCTAGCTCATTTTACCGATGAGGAAAACAGGGATAAGTGACTTTCACTGCAACACACATCAAATAAGTGTCTGAGGCTGGATTTGAACTCAAGACAATGAGTTTTCTGACTCCAGGCCTGGCATTCTGTCCACTGAACAACCTTGTTTCCTGTGTCTGACTCTTT
The DNA here is from genome assembly GCF_003287225.1 of Phascolarctos cinereus. NCBI lineage: Eukaryota > Metazoa > Chordata > Mammalia > Diprotodontia > Phascolarctidae > Phascolarctos > Phascolarctos cinereus. The sequence goes on from NW_027556098.1 coordinate 199,249,077, forward strand.
GTGACCCCCATCTGGGGTTTTCTTGGCAAAATATCTGAGTGGTTTGTCATTTCCTTCTCCAGATCATTTGACAGATAAGGAAGTTGAGGCAAATAGGGTTAAGTGAATTA